>NC_064288.1:11115707-11317199 GCF_019186545.1 Solanum stenotomum | reverse complement strand
AATATATATATATATATATATATATATATATATATATATATATATATATAACTAATACTCTTGGATTTGAAATTTATATTTAACTAATTTTAGGACTTTTCATGCTAGGCAACTGAGGAAATTCAACATCTAAAAAGGTTGATACAAGACTATATTGCATCTTTCATCAAAGTAGGAGATAAGGTTGGTGCTTCTAAATTTCTAAAGCTCAAGTACAATTGTTTTCAATAATGTGTTTGTGTCCATCTAATATTGATACTTAGCTTTAATTTTGTGATAATTTTTTTGTGTCCATCGAGTGTTTGTTAAGCATAAGTACCAACACTAGTTGATCCTATTGATGACAAAATTGATTTTCTTGCAAGATCAATTTGTGTCCATCTAGTGTTGATATTAAGCTTTAATTAGGAATAATGTGTTTGTTAAGTATAAGTACCAACACTAGTTGATCCTATTGATGACAAAATTGATTTTCTTGCAAGATCGATTTGTGTTCATCTAGTGTTGACACTTAGCTTTAAATTTAGAAATAATATATTAGTTAAGCATAAGTACCAACACTAGGTGTTCCTATTGATGACAAAATTGATTTTCTTGCAAGATCGATTTATGTCCATCTAGTGTTGACACTTAGCTTTAAATTTAGAAATAATATATTTGTTAAGCATAAGTACCAACACTAGTTAATCATATTAATGACAAAATTGATTTTCTTGCAAGATCGATTTGTGTACATCTAGTGTTGACACTTAGCTTTAAAAAGTTGTTAAGTTATTAAAGTTGTTAAGTTGTTTAAATAAGTTAAATTAAATAATATGGTTTTGTTGATGGATTTAGTTGTTGGAATTAAGTCAAAACTAAACTAGTTCAAGTTAAAAAGTTGTTTAAATAAGTTAAAATAAATAATGTTGTTTTGTTGTTGGATTTAGTTGTTAGAATTAAGTCAAAACTAAACTAGTTCAAGTTAAAAAGTTGTTAAATTGTTTAAATAAGTTAAAATAAATAATGTGGTTTAGTTGGTGGATTTAGTTGTTGTATTAAGTCAAAACTAAACTAGTTAAAGTTGTTAAGTTGTTTAAATAAGTTAAAATAAATAATGTGATTTAGTTGTTGGAATTAAGTCAATACTAAACTAGTTAAAGTTATAAAGTTGTTTAAATTAGTTAAATTAAATAATGTGGTTTTGTTGATGGATTTAGTTGTTAGAATTAAGTCAAAACTAAATTAGCTCAAGTTAAAAAGTTGTTAAGTTGTTTAAATAAGTTAAAATAAATAATGTGGTTAAGTCAATACTAAACTAGTTTTAGGACTACTACTAGTAAAATTATTATTAAATTTTATTTATAATATAATTGAATATCTATATTTTTGTAGATGGATCATCGTTTGTGGATGTATAATATGCATTATGAAACTGGTGCTCGTTTGAAACCTGAGTTTATTGACGGTGTTAGAAATTTTATTGAACATACAATGACACTTGACATTTTCAAGAATAATGGATTGGTTAGGTGTCCTTGTAGTGCATGTAAGTGCTTAATTTTTTCTAAACAAGATAGAGTTATGGTTCATTTGTAGTACCGTAATGGATTTAAGCTTACATATTTGTATGGATTGATCATGGAGAAAGTGATGGATTGGATGGTATATTTTATAATTTGATGCATGTGGATGTATATAATATGGTTGCACCACATGACCAAATTAGGGTTGAACAGGTTAGGGTTGAACATGATAGGGTTCATGAAATGATCAATGATGTTTTCGGGGTTCAAGGTGGGATGGAACCGAAACAATATTTTGATGAAGCTCCTAATGAAGAAGAAAGACGCTTTTATGATCAATTTGAAGAGTCTAGTCGTCCACTATGTGAAGGGAGTCCGCATTCTGCCTTGTTAGTTGCGGTTAGATTAATGAATATTAAATCAGATTGGAATGTTCCTAATGCGGCTATGGACTTAATGATTGATCTTTTGGGTGAACTAGCTAATCCAGAGTTTAACATACCAAAGAACTTCTATCAAGCAAAGCGTTTGGTGTACAAGTTAGGAATGTCGTATGATATAATTCATTGTTGTGTTAATGGCTGCATATTGTTTTACAAGAATAGTGAATTAGAAAATTGTAAGTTTTGTGGACATGCTCATTATAAGAAGACTCCGGCTGGAAAGATGGTCCCAGTTCAGGTGATGCATTATCTACCTCTCATTCCTAGGTTAAAGAGGTTGTATGCATCGATGAGGTCTGCCCCACATATGAGATGGCATTGTGAATATAGAAGGTGGTCGGGTGTCTTGTCTCATTCATCTGATGGTGAAGCATGGAAGCATTTTGATAATGTCCAACATTTGCAATTAGTGAAAGAAGTAGCACTTGGACCTGAATCTCAAGTACTGACAATAAATAAGTATTGTGTCAATGGTTTTAAGTTTCAAATTGAAGAAGTTTCTAGGAATCAGAAAACAAATAATAGAGGTGTCTACATACAAGGTGATGTTGATGGTACTGGTCAAACTATTGAATATTATGGTGTCATTCAAGAGATTATTGAAGTGAGGTATTTAGGTTGGCCTAAGAAGAAGATTGTATTGTTTCAGTGTGAGTGGTTTGACCCATCACATAGAGGCACAAAGGTGGACCATCAACATAATATAATTGAAGTTAAGCACACCAGGAAATACAAAAATTATGATCCTTTTATTATTGCACAAAATGCTAAACAAGTGTATTACGCTCCATATCCATTGCGTAGAGACAAAGTTGATTGGTGGGTTGTTATAAAAAAGTAAGCATGTGGGAAGAATTGAAATTGACAATGTCTTAGATGTGGAGTATCAAAATGATGTTGCAATTGTTGAACAACAAGTTGATGTTGAATTGGAAACCACACTACAACATCTTCAACACATATTAGAAGAAGTATCTGATGATGAGATACTGAATGTTGAGGAAGAAATATTCGAGAATGAGGAAAATGAATCATTTGATGGCGAAGAATGGGATAAAAATGAAAATGAAACAACTGAGGAGGAAGAATGGGAGAATGATGGAATTGAAACAAGCGAGGAGGAATAGTGTAGACTGAAAGCTAGCTAGTATACATATGTAAGTGTATTTTGCTAATTTTATTTAATTTATGATTTTTATATATATTATACATGTAAATTTTCATACAGATGTCATTAGGCGGTGACGGTGACAGACATCGCGAGCATCTTGGAGTTAGCCAGACTAAGCAGGCTAAGAAGAAGAAGTCTAAGAGACCCATAGATGCTAAGGATATTGCAGGATCTATTTCTTTTGCACCAGAGCGTATCAGCCATGATACTCATTTATTTGTTGTTCCGTTTAGTACAGCGGATCCTCGACAATATTATCCTCATTATCGTCGACCAGTCGGTGCTTCATCTACTTCACAGGCATTGCCTTCACGACGTTACGAGGACCTACCTTTACAGGCTATTCGTCGAGTACGACCCTTATCGGCAGGTACTCCATCTCCCACAGGTACATCTCCTCAGTTATCTGCCATGAGGATTGGAGATTCTAGTAGCGAGAAGTCAGATGCTATGGTCGGTATGCCTCCATTGACTCAGTGTTTTGTGCATCCTGATGTATCACCCTCGTCTACATCTACACCTAGTGCTACACCAGATGATACGATGCCTGCTCTAGCTCCTGGCCAGAAGGACAAACTTGGTAGAGTCATGATTTAACCGGATGGATCATCGTAAGTTTGTTTTGTTATCTATTTGTTAATTTATTTTATTTATTTCTTATACTTTAATATATTCTTCATGAACTAACATATTTATTATGTGTTTTGCAGGTGGCATCCTGCAAATGATGCTGCTCGGGCTTTAAAAGACTGTGTTAGAAGACTCTATACACAGGGTTATCACTCTTGGAGTGAGATTCCAAACAATATACGCCAGGCAATGTTTAATAACTTTAAGGTATATATTTTTTAGTTAAGTTTAGTATACTTTACATTTTTTTACTATCGATCTAATAATTAACGTTATTCAAAAAATTTTTCAGACTATGTGTACTTGGAAGTCGAGGTACAATTTCGTCATTGGGACCATATTTGAGAGGAAGGCATCCGCCAGACTGTATAGCTGGCTAAAGAAAATTCGGGATAGTGGTGAACGTCTCGGTTGGATGTTGCCTCATGTTTTTGATGAATTGGGTCAGTATTGGAACACAAACAAGTTTAATTAAGGCAATATCAGATCAAGCCAAAAAGACTAGAGGCAGTCTTAAAGGTGGCTCGTTGCACATCGGAGGTGCAAAGATGGTTGGAACAATTGCACGAGAGATGGTAAGTTCTAATTCAAACTTTTAAATAAATAATTAGTTGATTCATATATATCGTTAGAAATTTCAGTTTTTATTTATAGGAAAAAGAATTGGGACACACTCCCATTGAACCGGAGGTTTTCAAGAAGACTCATGTCAGGTAGAAAGAAAATGAGTCGGATCCAGATGTGTGGGTGGAGGAATGGGCCGAACGAACTTTTCTAAGTTATTTAATATGAATAATATATATTAATAGTGCATATATTTATGATATGTATGTATATTGATGTCAATTTTTATATTTAATATGCAGAATGACTTTCATCAGTACGTCGCTGAGAATCTAGATAGTTCGATCCAATTGACACCTGAACTGTCCACCCAAATTTGGAAAGAAAAAGTGGTAGGGGGGCACACAAGGGTAGATGTTATGGTCTAGGCTCTCGAAATGATGTTGGATGACTCTAGTCAGGCTTAAAAGGTATTGGATCGTCACGTCAAGCCGAGGCACTTGACGGTGTTCAGATTGCTACTATGTCGGATCAAATAGCTAAACTTACAACGGCACTAGCAGAGTCGGAGCGGAGAAGAGTAGCTGAACAAGAAAGCATGAGTGAGACCGTTAAGCAAACCAAAGAACAAGTGATGAACCTCGCTCGTCGACCTTCTACTTCGGCTCCCGATGACACCGACGATGAGAGTTATGAGGATGATTATGTAGATCCCACTCCCTAGTTTAGATCTCTGGACATTTATGAACTTTTTGAAATTTTGAAACGAACTTTGAAAGACTTTAAAAGTCTTTAATTTGTGATTTAGATACTTTTAAATGTTATTTTATGTTTGTTATTTTATGTTTTGTTTAGATTGTTTATAATTGTGTGTGTTTGATTGGGTTGAATAGTGTAGAATTGAATTGAATTGCATTTGCAGGTGGGCAACAGAAACTGCAAGTTTCTGCTGTCAAAAAAATTACAGAAAAACCATCGGACAACGTGGTTTAGTCCATCGCTTTTTGGGTTTTAATTTTTTTTAAAACCCAGAAAAGCGACAGTCAGCGTGGTTTTGTCTGTCGCTTTTATGGGATTTCCAAAATTAAAATTTCTACAAAAGCGACGGACTGGGTCGCCTTTTGGAAATTTAAAAAAAATGAAAATTAAATTTGAGTGACGCAATCCGTCGCTTTTGGAAAAGCGTTGAGCCAAAAAGCGATGGAACTGATTGTGTCGCGTTTCTATCGCTTTTGCCAAAAATGCGACGCAATCCGTCGCTTTTTCCCGTTTCTTTTTGACAGTTTTTTAGTAGTGAATTTAATAAAATACAAATGATAACTTCCCCATCTCGCTCTTTTTTTCATCATTTTTCACGTATTTTAGGAATTAAGTTATGTAATACAGTTAATCCTTTAAAATTCTTTTTATCAACATATCTTTATTCTCAGTATCTGTGATTAGTTTGGTATTTACTTTTATCAACTAATGAAAATATGAAATATCTATGATTTCTTGTACAAAGTGTCGAGGGGCTACTACGTTCACTGCGCACTTATATTACTACTTGAGCTTCTTCTTTATACTTTGAACCTCTGAATAAAAATCCTAATTCTGCCACTGATTGACATTAATACTTTTATCTTCCTTAAATTTTTTGAATCGGAGACTACTTTATTAATCAGTAGACTATATATACTCTTGGATACATCCACTAAAGTAAATATAACCTTTAATTACTCATTTTTATTTTATTAGTCTATTAAACTAGAAAACAAAATTTAAAAAGAGTGTAATCTTTTAGAGAAAAGAAAACTACACGTAACTAAACATATAGAAAATATTAAAATATAAATTACAGAGAAATAAATAAATGAATTTGGAGAAACCTAGTAGTAGGTTTTTCCATCTTATAAGAAACTCTTAAGATAAATATAAAAAAAGACTTTTGTGACTTTTACAATACCACTATCGCAATAACTCTTCTCACAAAATATTTGACACCCACACGATATTTTTTTCAATTTCTATCAACTTCAATCAAAGAATCAATGTTGACTATTCCTATTCTGCCAGAGGAACTCGTTAGTGAAATTCTATTAAGGCTTCCGGTGAAGTTTCTTTTAAAATTCAGGTGTGTTTTAAAATCTTGACTTGATTTTGTTAGGACCGAAAATAATCAGGTGTAATGCGGAAGCTAGCAAAGCAAACCTCGAAAGACCACGAGTAAGAAGACAAACGAGAAACATGCCAAAAGAGACAGATTTAACGTGGTTCGGTCAATTGACCTACATCCACAAAGGAGATGAGCAATCCACTATAAATATGAGAGTACAAAATATAGAGAGAAACAACCTCAACCAATTCACTCGGAATACAAGGAGGTACACAAAATTCTCCTCCATAACCGCAACTCTCAAAACCCTAGGACTACATTGTGAATGCTAATTAAGTTAGAAGGAACAAGCCTATATTTATAGAGTTCTAAAACCTTTCCTACAAGAAAAGGACTAGTCAAAATATTAAAACATTTTCCTAAAAGGAAAACTTATTTATGGTAAGAAATCAGGGCAAATAACCACAACAAATCTCCCCTTTGGCCTGAATTTCTGACAAAATAAATTTGTCCACTTTCTTCACATAATCTTTAGGATCTTGCATCTCTTCTCCATAATTTCCTCCATCAAATCTACGTCTCGACACAGAGAACCTCTCTGAAACAGTTTCTCCAAAAAAATCTTCATTACTGTCAAAAAGGTTGCGACTAGAACTACACCCACCAAGATGAACACCCATCTCTAACATGGTTCCATCATTGAACCATGGCTCTGATACCACTTGTTAGGACCGAAAATAATCAGGTGTAATGCGGAAGCTAGCAAAGCAAACCTCGAAAGAGCACGAGTAAGAAGACAAACGAGAAACATGCCAAAAGAGACAAATTTAACGTGGTTCGGTCAATCGACCTACATCCACAAAAGAGATGAGTAATCCACTATAAATATGAGAGTACAAAATATAGAGAGAAACAACCTCAACCAATTCACTCGGAATACAAGGAGGTACACAAAATTCTCCTCCATAACCGCAACTCTCAAAACCCTAGGACTACATTGTGAATGCTAATTAAGTTAGAAGGAACAAGCCTATATTTATAGAGTTCTAAACCCTTTCCTACAAGAAAAGGACTAGTCAAAATATTAAAACATTTTCCTAAAAGGAAAACTTATTTATGGTAAGAAATCAGGGCAAATAACCCCAACAGATTTAATCTCTAGTTCTGAGTTTATCAAGTCTCATCTTGACTTATCAGCAAATAACAAACACAACACTCACCATAGGCTCATATCATGTTATCATCATAACTACAATTTTAAGGTTTGGTCTCGTAGGTCTTTACTTTATGAGTCTGATGTGACAAAGACATCTGCTTTGAATTATCCCATGAAAAACCCCCAAAAATCTTTTCGTTCGATGAATTCTATCAATGGATTGATTTGTCTTGTTGATTGGTCAAACGATTTGTTTCTATGGAATCCATCCATCAGAAAGTACAAGAAACTACCAGATTCTAAAACTAATTCGATGGATGCTATCAATTTCATATATGGTTTTGGATATGATAAGTTCCATGAGGATTATAAAGTAGTGGCATGTACTTACTATCATGGACATTCGCGTGATGTTGAGGTACAAATATATATCGTTCAGGTAAGTTTGTCAATGGAAAGATTTATTGGGCTAGTTATACCTTTAGTGATCGTTACATAATTTATATTGATTTGGTCAACGAGAAATGGATTAAGGTGGAGCAACCATCTTACGAAGAAGGAGACTATGATTTACAATTAGGAATGTATGGCAGTGATCTTTCGGGCTATATTAATAATAATCGGGGAAAATGTGCGTCTCTTTGGGTTATGAAAAAATCTTGGACAAAGATATTTTCTATCAAGTATGATGATTCCTCATTTTCGTATGTTCTTCCATTTTTCATGTCAAATAAAGGTGAAATTGTGGTTTGTTTTGCATCAACTAATAATTTCATGATATACAATCCAAATGATGAGTCACTCTGTCCTGCAGTTATTGACTCTAACAAATTTAGCTACGCGGAAATCTACGTTGAAAGCCTAGTGTCCCCCTTTTCTACATAAAAGGACTAGTGATGCAACAACTTTGGGATCTTGTTAGTCATTCTTCTTTTATGCATTGTATTCATATAATCCAAGTTATCTTACATTTTGTCAACGTTCACTGCTTAGAAATTGAAAGGAAGCAACTTAGACATGCCTCAAGTATAGTTGGTAGGGAAATCAGTATGGAACATTTATGACGAAAATGATTTCAGTTGAATATAGTATGTTGAGATTGTCGGGTCAAAATGTTGATGTTGAATCTTCCCTCTGTCCTACCTTTGGTGGACAAAATTACTTCGTACTCATATCTACCGTACAATGTCATCTTTTTACTGTAGAAGCAGTGTTGGAAAATTTGTACTAACTCGACTTAAAGTTGGACATTTACAACTATATTGAACTATTTACGTTGCAATGTACATAAAAATTATGAGGTGTCGTTATTACCTATGAATTACAATATTTCCTATTAAAATCCCCTTAGATGAGATAATGTGTGTATTTATGTATATTAATTTAAAGTAATATAATAATATATCGTAAATTAGATGTCCCAAAGACATTGGCCTGTAATGTCTAACATTCATGGTCCAAAAGAATCTAGGTTTATATTTTTTACGTTAGAGTAATGAATATAAAAGGAATTTGTGACTTACAAAAAAAAAAAAAAATTACAAAGGCAAATTCCCAAACTATTCTCAATTTGTATCAACTTTAATGAAAGAATCAATGTTGACGATTCCTATTCTACGAGTAGAACTCGTCACTGAAATCCTCTTAAGACTTCCGGTGAAAATGCCTCGTGAAATTCAAGCCTATTTCAAAATCTTGGCTTGATTTAATCTCTAGCTCTGAGTTTATCAAGTTCCATTTCAACTTATTAGTTAATAATAAGGACGACACACACTGTTGGTATAATATATCACAAATACAATAAATTACAGTTGAAAATAAAATATAAACAAAAAATAAAAAAATATTCAAGTTGAGGCGCAGACATCTCGCTCTCTTTAAGGAGATTCAAGTCCATTGCAACATAATCTACGGTCTACACCAACCCAACAGTATCACTCATGATTTGTTCCCTCCAGGATACAACCCAACAACGTGTACACTTCAAGCAACTCCGGATTAGTTGTGGAGTTCAAAGCTCCACAACCTTCGTTCAATGTATAATTACTCTCTTTTGTATAGTGAATATAGTTGAAGACTTAGAATATTATTCTTAATCTCAACTCTCTCTTTCACTACACTAACCTCAATACATAATATTTTATCTATCTTTTCTTGTACTATTCTTGTCCCATCCTTGTATCACCAATACAAAGTAAGACCACACTATTTATAAGTGAGGAATTCTTCCTTGCAATGAATAGGAAGATAATGGGATAGTAAATAGAGATTACATTAAGCTACAAGGCATAATGAGTTGGTGGTTATAGGAGTTTCATAGAAACTTATTACCACATTTTATCACAAACTAAATGAGAGTTAAAGGGGAATGAAATGTCATCAAATGGACAAAAAATGTTGCACCAACGGCAGCACTTTAATGCCCTTAAATGTGCAAAGAATGCACCCAAATATTGTCAATGTGCAACACCTATTATTGGTAGAATGATTTAACATTTTACTAATATTAAAATGCTACACTAATAATCCCCCACTCATTTTTAATATTAAGATAAAAAAGTACTTAACAATTTACTTGAAGGTAGACTACTATATGTAATGAACGTGTGTTTTGCATTGAACCTTCACTTAGTAAAACAACAACATTTACTCCAGAGTCTGTAGTGGTCTCAGACCTGAACTATGACTGCTTAAGGGAAATAAAGTATCACCACTTACACACAATAATCAAGGTGTTGACATAAGCTTTATTAGTCAGGACATTACGATCTTATGCTATCTCAGTTTTCATGTGTTTTTTTAGAACAAGTCCATTCTCATAGAAAGCTAACTACTTTCACACTCACATAGGTGAAATTTGTCAAGGGTGCTTCTATAATTTGAGACCCCACACATACGAGATACGAACTTTCAGTAAGAGTTCATAGACTCAACCTTCACAAATCATATAGGATAAATGCACTCACATAGGATAAATGCACTCACATCATAGGGATCATAGGGATTGAGTAAACTTAATATTAGTGCATTACACAACAAGCCATCATATGATTCGTTCTTCCAATTGAATGTGGTTGTAGGATCTCTAGTCCCCAGGTTGGGTTTCCTCATATATGACTGAGAAATTCATGAGCTTTAATGTCATCCCTTCGATGTGCTTCAGACCCAATATCTTGCTAAGGCCTTAGTTAATGAATCTGCAAGATTATCACAAGTTTTAACACAATTAATATTGATGGTATACCAATGATCAGTATGACCTCACAATATTGTGTTTTCTCTTCATGAGTCTGAATTTACCGTTATAATAACAGTTATGTATTCTACCAATAACATTGGTGTCATCACAATTAATTAAAATTAGAAAAATTAATTTCTCAAAGCAAAGTGTTTGATATAATAAATCAATTCACTTTCTTCACTAGTTGAAGCTTAATATTTCTTTTACTTCAACCTCCATAGTATAGTTAACAAATAATATAATTTACTTTTCTCATTTTTTAACAAATAGCGCCAAGTTTTTCCATCTGGTTTGCTTGTACCTGCCTAAGTACTTTTTCTGCAAATGCATTATCGAGTCAAGTTGTCAGTCACATATATCACATTTTTATTAGGCTAGCAAACTCCTTTTTATTTGTCACACCATTTTCACACGATTGAATCAAAAGGAGTTGCAAGGCTCATGCATTAAAATAATTGTATTTCACAAATTTTTCAACATAATATGACTTGACAAGGAAAATTTCATCACATATTTTATGGTATTTTTTCATTCAAGAATGAACTCTTACTCACCAAAACATTTCATGTTAAATAACTAATCAACATATTTTTCATAATTTGTTTATAACTCTCATGTTAGAGACAAAAGTCACCTCATTATAGCCAAACAACAAATGTTATTTTTTCAAGATAATATCTCTTTCTCTCTCTCTCTCTCTCTATATATTTATATATATATATATATATATATATATATATATAATACTCTTTTAGAGCATATCTCAAAGATGCAAAAAATCACAATTTCACAATGGGTTTTTTCTAATTTCATGAAACCCCCACTATATTAAGAATTTAAATAAAATAAAATTCATGAAAAGTAGTTTCACTTTATTCATGAAAAGTAAAAGGTAATTTTTTTACCTTTTCTCCGCTTGAATTACATAAGTAAAAATATACTTTACTCGTACATCCATTCTCTTCCATCTCTCGAAGAGAGCAGCATTTAGCGAAATGATGTTGAGATCTCCTATATTGATATCCGTACTTTTTCAAACTGAAACAAAAAATGGATCTCCTTCAAATTATTGGTGTAATATACCACAAATACGATAAATTATAGTTGAAAATAAAATGAATTAAGAAAATATTCAGGCTGAGGCGCATATATCTCGCTCTCTTTAAGGAGGTTCAAGCATACTACGACATAATCTACACCGATCCAACAGTATCACTCATGACTTGTCCCCTCTAGGATACAACAACCCAACAACGTGTACAACTCAAACAACTCCGGATTAGTTGAAGAGCTCAAAGCTCCACAAAAAGAACGTCTTCCTTCAATATATAACTACTCTTTTTTGTATAGTGAATATAGTTGAAGACTTAGAATATTATTCTTTGTCTTAACTCTCTCTTTCACTACACTAACCTCAATACATATTTTGTTTTCTCTATTTATTTTTGTACTATTCTTGTATCATTCTTGTATGTATCACCAATATAAAGTAAGATCACATTATTTATAGGTGAAGAATTCTTCCTTGCAAAGAATATGACGATAATGAGGTAGTAAATAGAGAAGATACATGGTCTAGAGGTTATATAAATTACAAGGTATAATGAGTTAGTGGTGTTTCATATAAACTTATGACCACATTCTAT
Source organism: Solanum stenotomum (assembly GCF_019186545.1). Lineage (NCBI taxonomy): Eukaryota > Viridiplantae > Streptophyta > Magnoliopsida > Solanales > Solanaceae > Solanum > Solanum stenotomum. Next base: position 11,304,748 of record NC_064288.1, on the reverse strand, counting down.
CACAAACTAAAAGAGAGTTAAGGGGAAATGAAATGCCATCAAATGGACAAACAAATGTTGCACCAAAGGCAGCACTTTAATGCCCTTAATCGTGCAATGAATGCACCTAAATATTGTCAATCTGCAACACTAATTATTGGTAGAATGATTTAACATTTTACTAACATCAAAATGGTACGCTAACACACACCATAGGTTCAAGTTGAGTTATACAAAGCAAAATTTTAAGGAGGAGTCTCTTAGGTCTTTACTTTATGAGTCTGATGTGATTAAGGCATCTTACTTTAATTATCCCATGAAAGATTACCAAAGACCTTTTCAGATTGTTTTGTTTTGTCGAGCGGCCAAATGATATGTTTCTGTGGAATCCCGCCATTAGAAAGTACAATAAATTATTTGATTATAGAAATAATTTTAGGGAAGTCGTTAGTTGTTTTATGTGTGGTTTAGGATACGATGAATTGCATGATGATTATACGGTAGTGAAATTCACTTCATATCCTCTCCATGATGTTGAGGTCGGAATATATAACCTAAAGAGCGATTCATGGAGAACCATGCATTATTTTCATTGAGGTGATTTTATGTTGTCCGAGTCAGTTTGTCAATCGGAAGCTTCATTGGGTTGGTAATGTCTATCATAAGGACCACATATTAATTTCTCTTGATTTGATTGATGAGAAATGGAAAAAGGTGGAGCCGTCATCCTACGGAAAAGGAGATAATGATTTGCGACTAGGAGTGTTGGGAAGTGATCTTTTCGTCTATATTAATGATGAGGGAAAACATGTATCTATTTAAATTACGAAGGAATATGATATTAAAGAATCTTGGACAAAGATATTACCATCAGGTATGTTGAATTATCCACATTCATATGCTCTTCCATTTTACATAACAAATAAAGGTGAAATTAAGTTTGGTTTTATATCAAACTTCATGATATACGATTCAAGCGATGACTCACTCAGACCTGTGAATATTAACGTTGATAACTGGTGGCGTGTAGATATCTATGTTGAAAGCCTAGTTTTTCCTTTTTCTATCGGAGGGACTAGTGATACAACAAAAACACATGCCGGAAAAGATCGGATTAAGACAATCAAGTAACAAATAACTAGCAATATTTTGTATTCTTCTTTAAATTGTAGAATAAGCGTCTCAGGTTTAGACTCTATTTAAGTGGTGAAGGCAAAAGAGACAAGACCATTATTCATAGAGTTTTATGCCATTGATCCTAGAAGATTTCTCGGTAATCAAGAAAAATATGTGACTTCTTCATTAATATTTTTTATGCATATCATATAGTTTTGGATTTTTCTCGTATTGCTAATATTTTCCTTGCTGTCATATTGTTATTTTGACCTCTTTATTGCTTAAAGAACATAATCATAGTATTGGTTTTCGAAATAAAGAAAATGTTCACTCCTTGATCAAAATAGTAGTCCCTTAAAGTATATACCGAATTGAAAATTCTGTCAAATCGTAAAACATGCAACACAAGAAATTGCACCAGACTATATAGCAGAAACTACAAAAATTGTACCTCTAAATGGGAGTAGGGTTGGACATAGTTTAAATCGAAATCTAACTGAACTTTCGATGTGGATATTTTCTAATAAAAGATATTGAATTCTGGATTTAAATTCTCAAAAATTTGGATTTTGGACTTCAAAATTCTATACCTTATATTTATCCCTATAATAAATTAGATATTAGCACATATATCTAATAATAAAGTCAAATATCCTACAAAATCAGTCAATATACTCTATTAAGAAAATGAATAATGTGAATTAATTAAGATGCACATTGGCTAAAAACTGAAAATTTGAAATAACCATACTGATTAATTTGAAATCGAACTTAAGAGAACAATCCAATCCACACTTATATGGATTATATTTGGATTTTAATTTCTTGAATCAAAAATTCAAACTAGTGTTTTCATATCCAAACTGAATTGCTCAAATTAAACGTCGACCTCTAAATATGAGTTTTCGCTTCTTTTTTTCTTCATTGTTCCCATCTAATTTAGTAGACAAAAGTTCAGTGATTATTTGATAAAGAATGAAATTGTTAACTTTTGACAAATTCTAAAGATCAAATTTGTTCCTTATATATTTAAGGGACTATTTTGAACCTGCCATCGATCATAACTGGTCATTTTTATCATTTTATCTAGATTTGTCACTCTACTGGTAATAATGGCTTTTCCCAAATAAACATTTTTCCTTCTTTCATTGATTCAATCAAAATATTTATCAAAATAGCCATTGAATATTTTTCAGTGAGAAATTTCAATGTGAAATTAGTGAATTTTTAATAGTGTCAACTGTCAATACTCACACAAACTTTGGAATTTGATGGATCAACGAACTTAATTGGGCCAGACCAAAAAGCTTAGCTCAAGCGTATCAAATCATGAGATAAGCTAAGCTGACCCATATTCACGTCTCAAATTTTCTCGTGGAAAAAACAACAAATATGTGGAGGGATTTAGAGATTGTGGTTAACAATAAAGAGGAAATTTCATAAATAGCTAAAGAGCTTAAACTTAATAATCTTCTTTAGCTACAATTTGCCTAATTACGCTCCATATCTATAGTTCTATTTGTTATGTTAATTTTCGTATGTATATTTCATTATTTTTTTATTTATAAATTATACAAATTGAGTTTATACAAGTAATATTATATACAATTATTTGTATTGTATACAAATAATTAATATATATAAATAAGTAATTGTATATAAGTGTTGAAATTATACAATTGATTCGGAATTTATAAAATAATACTTAAAACCTATCGGTCATTAAAACTAAAACAGTATATTATCTTACATACAAAATTATGTAGTAACGAACATTAATAATTTTATAATTTATCCTTTTGCTTCCAGGAAGTGTTACTATTTGATATTTTTTGGGAATCAAATGAACATCAACCTTAGATAGTAATTTTTCTAATAAATAAATAATCGTCAGTGAAGAGATAAATAAATTTTAAAAGGCTGAAAAGTAAACAAATATTCTAATTTTAATGTGTAGAAAGTTCAGTTGTACCTTTTGCTTTACATATACCATTTTAAAGTTCCTAATTGAAATGTATCATAAGAAAATATTAAAATGGAAAATTAAAGGAAGAATGTATCATATTGAACAACAATTCAACTTATCATATATACTTGAAAGCGAAAAATATTACACAAAACTATTCAGTTTGTTTGGGTGCTTTTTAAAATCAGTATACCAGAGTGATGGAGTGCAAGTTGAATCTACACTTCTATTCCAATCGCATGTAACATCCCGCCTTAGAAAAGAGCTAAACATAGAAAGAACAAAGTTGGAAAGAGTCAAATTTAAAATTTTGACAAGTTATGCTAACTTATGAGTTTGGGTCAACTTCAAACGACCATAAATTTCAGTACAAGATGAGTTAGGTGGCCCATAAGATATCAAATGAAAGGTCTTAGAATCCTCTTTCTAACACCACAGAGTTTGCTAATTTTCAATTTTGGATGAGGGAGATATGATCATTTCAAAGTCTGCCTGTCCGGTTAAGGACGGTTACCCGAATTTAAGAGGGCTATTTTAGTCTTTTCCTTACCCTATCAGCTTAAACGAATTTTGGTAATATTTAGGGGTCTAAAAGAGTTTTTGAGCAATTTTGAGTACCATCTCTTTTAAGAGAAAGATTTTTGAGTAATAATCTCAAATCACAGAAAGAGTTATGTTTTTAAACATATGAGCTAGTTACATTTTGGGAGTAGTATTGAGCACCGATAAGGGGATGAGTTCAGATAACTCAAAGTCCTCATAAACCATGTAGCCAACGTGGGTAGAAAAGGTCATACTTTTTAGATGATTCTTTAATGCTTTTACCATAGACTAGTGGATCCACTTAATAGTAGGTTCTATACCCCGACAAAGTATAGGACAGTTTTGGCAGCGTGGGCTAGACGATGTATCATCACATAGCTCATAGTGATGGTTGTGGGTTAGAGAATCTCCCACAAAGTTTATTTTTGTATTTTCATATACAAGTAGAGTTTATTTTGTATCCTTGCATACAAATCGAGTATATTGTATTTTTAAATACATTGATTTGGTATCTACTGTTTTAAAAACTTTTCTTTATACTGCGTTCTTTACTACTGTTTTATATTGCAATGAGTTGGGTATCCCTGAGTTGAGTTGAGATGAGGTAAGTGTTTCTTTCAGTTTCAGTTCAAGCTTATGTCTTATTTAGATTTCCCCTCACGTGCTCGTACATTCCATGTACTGACACCATTTGGCATGCATCTTTTATGATGCAGATATAGGTGACCAGGATCAGCATCCAACGCTTCGTTGATCCAGTTGAGTTTCAGAGTTGTTTGGTGAGCCTCCTTGCTTCCGGAGGATCCCTTTATTATATTTTTTCATTTCAATTATTTAGACGATCGGGGGTCTTGTCCCGACATCCCTGATAGTATTAGAGACTTCATAGATAGATATACATTAGTTCATGTGTCTTTTCATTTTTAGTTGTTTATGTTGAGACTTGAGTTGCCTCTTTGTCTAGTGAATGTTTATTTTTAAACTATTCTAAGTTGTCTGATTTAAGACCTTTTTGAGTTAAAGCTTTTATTTGAGATTATTCTATGTTAAGTAAGTCTTCTGCTAGTAGTTAAGCCAGACCAAGGGTTTGCTTGGGCCAACAATGGTTCTTGAGTGCCAGTCGCGCCCAGGGTATAGCCTCGGGGCGTGACAAACTTGGTAACAGAGCATAAGGTTCAAGAGTCCTAAGGTGTCTATGAAGTTGTGTCTGTAGAGTCCTAGTTATCAGTGTGAAGCATGTCACATCTATAATTAAGAGGCTGCAACATTAGGAACTATCTCACTTCTTTCATACTCTTTTCGTGTGATAAAGTTCATCTCTATAAAGTTTCTTTCTAATTCGTGCTTTCGCATATCTTTCAGATCATGCCTCCACGAAGAGCTGTTTGAGGTCATCCCGCTAGGAGGAATGTTGAACCACAGGATGAAGGGGTACCAAATGCACAAAAAGTGCAACCCCAAGAAGAGGTCACTAATGTTGAGTTTCGAGAAGCTATCCGGATATTGATCCACGTTGTGACCAACCAAGCCGGTCAACAGAGAGGGGGTCAATAGGATGTGGCTGATATATCCAGAATACAGTAATTTTTAAGGATGAATCCTCCAGACTTCACCAGTTTAAGTGTCACTGAGGATCCAGAGAACTTTATGGAAGGGTTGTAGAAAATGTTTGAGGTGATGCATGTGATAGATGTTGAGCGAGTGGAACTAGTTGCATACCAACTGAAGGGTGTTGCTAAAGTTTGGTTCGACCAATGGAAGGACGGTAGAGCTGAGGATGCACCAATTGTGAGTTGGGCTGCATTTGAGGAGGCCTTCTTGGGGCGTTTCTTTCCCCATGAACTGAGAGAGGCCAAGGTAAAGGAATTCCTCACTCTTAAGCAGGAATATATGAGTGTACATGAGTATAACCTCAAGTTCACCCAACTTTCCTGTTACGCTCCGGAGATGGTTGCTAACATAAAGAGCAGGAAGAGTCTGTTTGTTCCTGGGTTATCTCCTCTGTCAAGTAATGAGAGAAAACCAGCTATTTTGATAGGGGGCATGGACATAGCAAGGTTAATGATCCACGTGCAGTAGGTTGAGGAAGATAAGCTGGAAGATAAAGAAGAGTTCTGAAAGAAGAAAGCTAAGAATGTAACGACCCGGAAAACTGGTAAGTGAAACTAAAGCCTAACGAGGTTGTGTTTGAGTTTGTTATGGGGTTTGAGGTTGTTTAATGTCTTCCCAAACTTAGGTTGAGGGGTTTAGGATTTAAACGTCAAGGTACAAATCCCCAAGGACCACCCAAGGGGTCCTTGAGGAGGACCCTAAAGCCTAACCCCCAAGATCCCAAGAAATGAAAAAGCTGTCAATTTGTGAAGGACATCACGGATAGGACCTACGCCCCGTAGGACTATCCACGCCCTGTGGATGGCCTCTGTGGGATAAGTTCCCAAAAGTTGAGTTGCAGAACCATGCCACCAAAGTGGGGGTGAAATGGTAAATTTATTTTAAGTTTAGTTAAGTTGGGGTACGGTTATTATTGGTTAATTAAAGTATTTTAAGGGTTTTAAAAGTGTTAAACTCCCTTTTAGACTTCATTATTACCAAACACTCAAATTAGAACCCACATCTACTCTTTAAATATTCTCTCTCTAGAAACTTCATTGAAGAGCAAGTTCAAGGTCAAGTTTAGGGGTCAAGGAGCAGCCATTCTTCTTCAATTTTCATGGAGTTGATCAAAAGAGGCATGGTATTCTTCATCCTTGTCTAAGTTTCATTCAAGGAGCCCTATCAAAAATGATTTCAAGTTTCCAAATTTCCCTAAAAACCCTAGTTTTCAATCTATGCATGGGTTCAATTCCAAAACGTTTTCAAAGGCTTTTATATGATGATTTAAGATGGAATTTTTGAATTAATGGTGAATTAATATGATTTCTCCTATGAAACCATGTTTTTCCCCAAAATCCTAAGTTGTGATTTGTGATTGGGAATTGATTGAATCATGGAAGTATGTTGAATTGTTTATGTTTATAGTGAATTAGTTATTGAATCATGTTAATTACCTTATCTATTGTAGTAACTTAGATGTTAGGGTTGTGATTGATGTATAGCCTTGGAAGGCAATTTCATGAAGGATCTATGTATGAACATGATGTAAAGTATATGTGTGTGATCTAAATGAAAGTATAATGATCATGTTTAGAATGTAATTGTGTTATGATTGAAAGCATATTCTCAATTAACACTCATGAATGATGATGATAAAATGTGAAGAGTTTCTATAATGTGATGTTATATCTTGAATTTGTAGGCTTAGGCATTCTATTTTTGTATAAATGAAAGTAATGTGGATTAATGTATCTTGAATCGGTAGGCTTAAGGCATCCTTTTCTTGTATTGATGAATGTGATCTTGAATGAAGCATCTTGAATTGGTAGGCTAAGGCATCCTCTTCTTGTATAATGAACGTGTCTTGACTTAGTGAATATGAATCGATAGGCCTATGGAATTTCTTTCATAAATGACTAATGAATGTATCTTGACTTGATGAATATGAATTGATAGGCCTATGGCATTCCTTTTATAAATGAACTAATATAATGATGACTCTTGAATCGATAGGCCTATGACATTCCTTTCGTAATAAGTCAATGTACCATGAATCGATAGGCTTATGGAATTCCTTTCATGTGTATAATAATGTAATGAGGAACCATGAATCGATAGGCTTATGGCATTCCTTTCATGAGAACTCAAGAGCTATCCTAATAATGAACCGTGGATCGATAGACTTATGGCATTCCTTTCATGTGTAATGATGTACCTTGGGTCGATAGGCCAATGACATTCCTCTCAAGTACAATAATGTAATGTGAATGAAATACTTTATAGGAGTGGAGGCTAACCACCAAGTGGATATGGTAAGATGGAAACTCTCTCAATGCTAGGCTAGGGTTCCAATGAACATCTTCCTATCCCATAACTATGTGCCCACATAGGATATTCGCTAGTGGATCCACCTTAGCTAAAATGTTACCGGTCCTACCTTAGCCAATAAGACCACCTCTTTACTGTGTGGAATTATATGACACCGGATTCCATGTCAACCTCACATGGTCTATGTCGGTTAAGCGCTTATTCCCATCATGTGAGATGTGAATTATGGTTTCTTGAGAAGTTCTTTGAAGTGTGGGTGGTAGTATGGGATGTCATCCATGCATTGCACAGTAGGCTTTGAGAGGGCTATAGTGAGTTCTCTAATGTCTTTATGGCTAATGAATGAAAGTGCTCTAAATGAAGCTAATGAAGAATGTTGATTCATATGCTTAAATATAATGATGCATGTTATACTTGGATTGTATTATGAGTTACTTCCTTATCATGTATGATGAAATGTTTATGTCTCTTATGTACGGGTATGGTGTAAAGATGGAAATGATGAATGATAAGTTCACTTTTGGCGGCCTTAATGTGGTATTTAGTGTGGATAGTGGTATGGGACGCTATTCATACATTGCACAAAGTATAGCTTGGTATTGCTTGAGGTTAAAGTTTAATGTAATGAAATGTCTTATATGGTGGATTATGTTCTAATGTGATGAACTGACTTGTATGTTGGTTATGTTTGTATATTATGCCTCTTATACTCATGTTCATGAAGTTTTCTCAAATTGGCATAAAGCATGATTTCCAAATAAAATGTCCTTTTTAAGCATGGTTTTTGCATGACTATCATACTTAGTACTTTATGTGCTAACCCATATTTCTCCATTTTTACCAAAGTGTAGGTTTTGGAGATTTGATGTCCTATACTTGGAAGATAGGTTTCTAAGGAGCTTGGAGTTGAAAATATGACAAACCCACTAGTTCCCTTATGTCTTTTAATTATGTTTAGAGCTTTTGTATGGTCTTAGTCCCAAAGTTTATTTAAAGTGTTGTAGATGATTTGAGACAAAGTATAGAAAGACATTCGCTTGATTTTTATGAAAAATGACTTCGATTGTAAAAAAGAGTTTTAAATTCCACTTTATTTTCCTATTAACTTATCTTCAAGAATGTTATAAGGCTTGTATGAGAATTTTCAGAGTCTGGTACGTCGTGTTGCATCTTGGGGTACCCCTTGGTCGTGACAAACATGGTATCAGAGCACAAGGTTTTGGGAATGGTTTTAGGATTTCTCAAACTACATCTAGTAGAGTCTTGTTCATAGTGTGAAGCGCGCCACATTTATGAATAAGAGGCTATTGGGTGTTACGAAAATCTCACTTCTTCATTCTTCAAGTCGTGCCATAGAGTTTAACTCTATAATGTCTTTCCCTTATTCCTTATCCGATGGTATTTAGGATATGATCCCTAGAAAGGCTTATGTTACAAGGATTGAGGGAGAAAAAGGTTGGTTGTGATGCCAATTATGGCTATGTGACTTGATAGATTTGAGATGATAGATTGCAATGTTGTCTTTAGTATGAATGGGTTGCTTTATGTTTATGATTAGTTGATGGTAGAACCCGGCTTAGTCATGATTAGTTTTGAGGTATATTGATAGAATTGATGAATAAGGTGTTTTAAAAATGCCTAGAAGGGTAGAAGTGTAATTTACCTTGGTTTAGAATCATTTTGTGTGATAAGTGTGAAGGTTTGGTGATGACTTGCTTCGACCTTAGAATGGAAATAAGTGAAGTTTAAAAGAGCTTGTATAGGATTGCTCCCAAGGGGGGGATAATGTGCTTAGATGGTAAGGTCATTTAGTGTCCTTGATTTTCATGAGTTAGGCTTGCTTGATATTCTCACCTTAAGAGGTGTAGTGAGTTTGAGGAGTTTAGACCGGGTGTGGTAGACTCATATAGGACCTTGAGTGGTGTTGATAAGGTTGTTTGTGAGCAAGAGTTGCTTAATGAGGACCTTCCTAGTTTAAAAGCTTTGGTATGTTAATGGTTTCTTATAAGTTGTGAATGTCTTGTTAAGGTACCTATGTTATGTTCATGTTAGCCTTAGTATGGGTTTACTCCTAAGGGGAGAGAGTATGTTCAATAGTAAGGTTGTTGAGAGTTTCGAGATCCTTATCTCTTTCCTTCTATTCCTATTCAAGCTTGAGACCAAGAGTTCCTTCTTGGCTTGTTTCATGTTTTGGAGTCATGTGTGATTATGAGTTTCCATGGTCTCTTTATGTTATGCATGGTCTTGATAAATTCATGTTTAAATGAGAAAATGAGTTTTATGATTTATGTTCCTCAGGTTGATGTGCATTTAGTATGAGTTGCATATATGTTTCATGAGGCGAATTGTTGAACATGCCTAAGTGTGCTTTTGAGAGAAATTGCATAATATGTCTAATGATGTTATGATGAGCATGATTTGAGTTGGAGAAGGTAATTCCTCCAATGAAATGAAGAATGTTGAAGTTATGATGCATAATGAGTTTGTAAATGTAGTTCCTACTTTCTTGTGTTGCATAGAGTATGTTTGAGATGGAGTTGATGTTTCCTCCTAGTTTGTGCATTGTTTATGATGTTGCATGCATAATGGGCAGCTAGTCTTGTGTCGTTAATCCCTTAATGTGTTTAAAGTATCATCCGAGGATGAATGTTCCCAAGTGGGGGATAATGTAACGACCTGAAAAACTAGTAAGTGAAACTAGAGCCTAACGAGTTTGTGTTTGAGTTTCTTATGGGGTTTGATGTTGTTTAGTGTCTTCCCGAGCTTAGGTTGAGGGGTTTAGGGGTTACATCAAGGTACGACTCCCTAAGGACCACCCAAGGGGTCCTTGAGGAGGACCCTAAAGCCTAACCCCCAAGACCCCAAGAAACCAAAAAGTTATCAATTTGTCGAGGACTCACGGATGGGACCTACTCCCAATAGGTCCATCCACACCCCGTGGATGGACTCCGTGGGTCAAGGTCCCAAAAGTTGAGTTGCAGAACCATTCCACGACTGGTCAGTACTGCCCGTGGACCCACCCACAGTCCGTGGGTTGTGGTTCATAGATTACAACTGGTTTGTTGTCTAGGGCTCCGCCAAGGTAGGGGTGAAATGGTAAATTCATTTTAAGTTTAGTTAAGTTGGGGGATGGTTATTATTGGTTAATTAAAGTATTTTAAGGGTTTTAAAAGTGTTAAACTCCCTTTTAGACTTCATTATTTCCAAAAAATCAAATTAGAACCCACCTCTCCTCTCCAAATATTCTCTCTCTAGAAACTTCTTTGAAGAGCAAGTTTAAGGTCAAGTCTAGGGGTCAAGGAGCAGCAATTCTTCTTCAATTTTTGTGGAGTTCATCAATAGAGGTATGGTAGTCTTCATCCTTTTCTAAGTTTCATTCAAGGAGCCCTATCAAAAATGATTTCAAGTTTCCAAATTTCCCTAAAAACCCTAGTTTTCAATCTATGCATGGGTTCAATTCCAAAACGTTTTCAAAGGCTTTTATATGATGATTTAAGATGGAATTTTTGAATTAATGGTGAATTAATATGATTTCTCCTATGAAACCATGTTTTTCCCCAAAATCCTAAGTTGTGATTTGTGATTGGGAATTGATTGAATCATGGAAGTATGTTGAATTGTTTATGTTTATAGTGAATTAGTTATTGAATCATGTTAATTACCTTATCTATTGTAGTAACTTAGATGTTAGGGTTGTGATTGATGTATAGCCTTGGAAGGCAATTTCATGAAGGATCTATGTATGAACATGATGTAAAGTATATGTGTGTGATCTAAATGAAAGTATAATGATCATGTTTAGAATGTAATTGTGTTATGATTGAAAGCATATTCTCAATTAACACTCATGAATGATGATGATAAAATGTGAAGAGTTTCTATAATGTGATGTTATATCTTGAATTTGTAGGCTTAGGCATTCTATTTTTGTATAAATGAAAGTAATGTGGATTAATGTATCTTGAATCGGTAGGCTTAAGGCATCCTTTTCTTGTATTGATGAATGTGATCTTGAATGAAGCATCTTGAATTGGTAGGCTAAGGCATCCTCTTCTTGTATAATGAACGTGTCTTGACTTAGTGAATATGAATCGATAGGCCTATGGAATTTCTTTCATAAATGACTAATGAATGTATCTTGACTTGATGAATATGAATTGATAGGCCTATGGCATTCCTTTTATAAATGAACTAATATAATGATGACTCTTGAATCGATAGGCCTATGACATTCCTTTCGTAATAAGTCAATGTACCATGAATCGATAGGCTTATGGAATTCCTTTCATGTGTATAATAATGTAATGAGGAACCATGAATCGATAGGCTTATGGCATTCCTTTCATGAGAACTCAAGAGCTATCCTAATAATGAACCGTGGATCGATAGACTTATGGCATTCCTTTCATGTGTAATGATGTACCTTGGGTCGATAGGCCAATGACATTCCTCTCAAGTACAATAATGTAATGTGAATGAAATACTTTATAGGAGTGGAGGCTAACCACCAAGTGGATATGGTAAGATGGAAACTCTCTCAATGCTAGGCTAGGGTTCCAATGAACATCTTCCTATCCCATAACTATGTGCCCACATAGGATATTCGCTAGTGGATCCACCTTAGCTAAAATGTTACCGGTCCTACCTTAGCCAATAAGACCACCTCTTTACTGTGTGGAATTATATGACACCGGATTCCATGTCAACCTCACATGGTCTATGTCGGTTAAGCGCTTATTCCCATCATGTGAGATGTGAATTATGGTTTCTTGAGAAGTTCTTTGAAGTGTGGGTGGTAGTATGGGATGTCATCCATGCATTGCACAGTAGGCTTTGAGAGGGCTATAGTGAGTTCTCTAATGTCTTTATGGCTAATGAATGAAAGTGCTCTAAATGAAGCTAATGAAGAATGTTGATTCATATGCTTAAATATAATGATGCATGTTATACTTGGATTGTATTATGAGTTACTTCCTTATCATGTATGATGAAATGTTTATGTCTCTTATGTACGGGTATGGTGTAAAGATGGAAATGATGAATGATAAGTTCACTTTTGGCGGCCTTAATGTGGTATTTAGTGTGGATAGTGGTATGGGACGCTATTCATACATTGCACAAAGTATAGCTTGGTATTGCTTGAGGTTAAAGTTTAATGTAATGAAATGTCTTATATGGTGGATTATGTTCTAATGTGATGAACTGACTTGTATGTTGGTTATGTTTGTATATTATGCCTCTTATACTCATGTTCATGAAGTTTTCTCAAATTGGCATAAAGCATGATTTCCAAATAAAATGTCCTTTTTAAGCATGGTTTTTGCATGACTATCATACTTAGTACTTTATGTGCTAACCCATATTTCTCCATTTTTACCAAAGTGTAGGTTTTGGAGATTTGATGTCCTATACTTGGAAGATAGGTTTCTAAGGAGCTTGGAGTTGAAAATATGACAAACCCACTAGTTCCCTTATGTCTTTTAATTATGTTTAGAGCTTTTGTATGGTCTTAGTCCCAAAGTTTATTTAAAGTGTTGTAGATGATTTGAGACAAAGTATAGAAAGACATTCGCTTGATTTTTATGAAAAATGACTTCGATTGTAAAAAAGAGTTTTAAATTCCACTTTATTTTCCTATTAACTTATCTTCAAGAATGTTATAAGGCTTGTATGAGAATTTTCAGAGTCTGGTACGTCGTGTTGCATCTTGGGGTACCCCTTGGTCGTGACAAACATGGTATCAGAGCACAAGGTTTTGGGAATGGTTTTAGGATTTCTCAAACTACATCTAGTAGAGTCTTGTTCATAGTGTGAAGCGCGCCACATTTATGAATAAGAGGCTATTGGGTGTTACGAAAATCTCACTTCTTCATTCTTCAAGTCGTGCCATAGAGTTTAACTCTATAATGTCTTTCCCTTATTCCTTATCCGATGGTATTTAGGATATGATCCCTAGAAAGGCTTATGTTACAAGGATTGAGGGAGAAAAAGGTTGGTTGTGATGCCAATTATGGCTATGTGACTTGATAGATTTGAGATGATAGATTGCAATGTTGTCTTTAGTATGAATGGGTTGCTTTATGTTTATGATTAGTTGATGGTAGAACCCGGCTTAGTCATGATTAGTTTTGAGGTATATTGATAGAATTGATGAATAAGGTGTTTTAAAAATGCCTAGAAGGGTAGAAGTGTAATTTACCTTGGTTTAGAATCATTTTGTGTGATAAGTGTGAAGGTTTGGTGATGACTTGCTTCGACCTTAGAATGGAAATAAGTGAAGTTTAAAAGAGCTTGTATAGGATTGCTCCCAAGGGGGGGATAATGTGCTTAGATGGTAAGGTCATTTAGTGTCCTTGATTTTCATGAGTTAGGCTTGCTTGATATTCTCACCTTAAGAGGTGTAGTGAGTTTGAGGAGTTTAGACCGGGTGTGGTAGACTCATATAGGACCTTGAGTGGTGTTGATAAGGTTGTTTGTGAGCAAGAGTTGCTTAATGAGGACCTTCCTAGTTTAAAAGCTTTGGTATGTTAATGGTTTCTTATAAGTTGTGAATGTCTTGTTAAGGTACCTATGTTATGTTCATGTTAGCCTTAGTATGGGTTTACTCCTAAGGGGAGAGAGTATGTTCAATAGTAAGGTTGTTGAGAGTTTCGAGATCCTTATCTCTTTCCTTCTATTCCTATTCAAGCTTGAGACCAAGAGTTCCTTCTTGGCTTGTTTCATGTTTTGGAGTCATGTGTGATTATGAGTTTCCATGGTCTCTTTATGTTATGCATGGTCTTGATAAATTCATGTTTAAATGAGAAAATGAGTTTTATGATTTATGTTCCTCAGGTTGATGTGCATTTAGTATGAGTTGCATATATGTTTCATGAGGCGAATTGTTGAACATGCCTAAGTGTGCTTTTGAGAGAAATTGCATAATATGTCTAATGATGTTATGATGAGCATGATTTGAGTTGGAGAAGGTAATTCCTCCAATGAAATGAAGAATGTTGAAGTTATGATGCATAATGAGTTTGTAAATGTAGTTCCTACTTTCTTGTGTTGCATAGAGTATGTTTGAGATGGAGTTGATGTTTCCTCCTAGTTTGTGCATTGTTTATGATGTTGCATGCATAATGGGCAGCTAGTCTTGTGTCGTTAATCCCTTAATGTGTTTAAAGTATCATCCGAGGATGAATGTTCCCAAGTGGGGGATAATGTAACGACCTGAAAAACTAGTAAGTGAAACTAGAGCCTAACNGAAAGATCGTTCCACAAGCTTCGATACCATAACTGGAACTACTCCTAACTCATCCCGAGCTAGGAGTTATGACTGCTCAAAGTTGGCCAAAAACTCACTGATTTCCACACTTAGCCAAATTTCCAGATTTTAAATTTTTCCAAAAATGACTATTTCCAAATTTCAAGCTTCTTCATATTCATTTTTAAATTGTCGGATGTTACAGTCAAATTAGCATAAAGCATGATATCTAAAGAAAATGTCCTTTTTAAGCATGGTTTTTGCATGGCTATCATACTTAGCACTTTATGTGCTAACCCATATTTCTCCATTTTTACCAAAGTGTAGGGTTTGGATATTTGATGTCCTATACTTGGAATATAGGTTTCTAAGGAGCTTGGATTTGAAGATATGGTGAGTCCTCATAGTTCGAGGACAAACCCACTAGTTCCCTTATGTCTTTTAATTATGTTTAGAGATTTTGTTTGGGCTTAGTCCCAGTGTTTATTTAAAGGGTTGTAGATGGTTTGAGACAAAATATAGAAAGACTTCCGCTTGCTTTTTATGTAAAATGACTTCGATAGTAAAGAAAAGTTTTAAATTCCACTTTATTTTCCTATGTTCTTATGTTCAAGAATGCTATGAGGCTTGTATGAGACTTTTCGGAGTCTTGTACGCCATGTTGCGTCTAGGGGGTACCCCTGGGTCATGGTAGATAATTGGGAATGAGTCCAGGCAGCAGAAGATTAATGTGAACCGGTCATCTTTCAAACAAAAGCAAAAGGGACGTGCTTCATCATCTGCTAGTGCACCTGCACCAAAGAGCATAAGTGAGTATAAGAATCAGAATTTGAGAGCTAGACCTACACAGTCTCAAGGTAGTGTGGCACGAGGAGGTAATAAGACTTATGCATGTGTTAAGTATGGTAGTTACCACTCAGGAGTGTGTCGTGATGGCTCATCTGGTTGCTTCAAGTGTGGTCAGAATGGTCATTTCATGAAAGAGTGCCCTAAGAACAGATAAGGTGATGGTAATGGGGGCAATATAGCCCAATCTTTTTCAGCGGCTCCACCAGATAGAGCTGCACCTAGAGGAGCTATTTCAGGGATAGGTGGAGGAGAAAACCGTCTGTATGCTATCAACAACCTCCAAGAGCTACATAATTCGCCAAATGTTGTTATTGGTATGATCAAAGTCTTTACTTATGATGAATATTCTTTGTTAGATCTAGGAGCGTGTCTATCTTTTGTGACTTCATATGTTGCAATGAATTTTGATGTTCTTCCTGAGAAACTTCTTGAGCCCTTCAGTGTTTCCACACTTGTTGGTGAGTCTATTCTAGCTGAGAGAGTTTATCGTGATTGTGTCATTTTCGTCAATCACAAAAGCACCATGGTTGACTTAGTCGAGTTAGACATGGTAGATTTTGATGTTATTCTAGGTATGGATTGGCTTCATACCTGTTATGCCTCAGTTGATTGTAGAACTCAAGTAGTCAAGTTCCAATTTCCTAATGAGCCAGTTATAGAGTAGAGGGGTAGTTCAGCAGTGCCTAAGGGTCGTTTTACTTCAGACCTTAAGGCGAGAAAGTTAGTTTCTAAGGGGTGCGTCTATAACCTAGCCTGAGTTAATGACTCTAGTGCTGAGATACCACCTATTCAGTCAGTTCCAGTTGTGAGTGAGGTTCCAGAAGTCTTTCTAGATGAACTTCCCAAAGTCCCTCCTGAGAGAGAGATAGACGTCGGTGTAGATATTCTTCCTGATACTTTTCTTATCTATATTCCGCCATATAGAATGGCTCTAACTAAGTTAAAAGAATTAAAAGAGCAGTTGAAATACCTTCTTGAGAAAGGCTTTATACGACCAAGTGTCTCACCTTGGGGCTCTCCGATCTTATTTGTGAGGAAGAAAGATGGTTCTCTTAGAATGTGCATAGATTACCGTCAGTTGAACAAGGTTAATATCAAGAATAAATATCTACTTCTGAGGATTGATGAATTTTTTATCAACTGTAGGGTGCAACTTATTTTTCTAAGATAGACCTCAGATCAGGCTATCATCAGTTGAGAGTAAGAGAAAGTGACATCCCTAAGACAACATTCAAGACCCTCTATGGTTATTATGGGTTTCTGGTCATGTCGGTTGGTTTGACTAATGCCCCTCAACGTTCATGGACCTTATGAACAGAGTATTTAAGCTTTGGATATGTTCGTTATAGTATTCATTGATGAAATTCTGATTTATTCAAGAAATAAGGGGGATCGTGCTAGTCATCTCAGAATAGTTCTCCAAACTCTCAAGGATAGAGAGTTGTATGCTAAATTCTCTAAGTGTGAGTTTTGGCTTGAGTTTGTGGCATTCTTGGGCCACATTGTCTCTGGTGATGGAATTTGAGTTGACACACAGAAGATAGAGGTAGTGCAGAACTGGCCTAGACCCACATCTCCAACTGATATTAGGAATTTCTTGGGGTTGGCTGGTTATTATAGAAGGTTCGTCGATGGGTTCTCATCTATTTCATCATATTTGACTAAGTTGACTCAGAAGACAGTTAAGTTTCAATGGTTTGAAGCTTGTGAAAAAAGTTTTCAGGAATTGACAACTAAGTTGACTACCACCCCAGTGTTGACCTTACCAGAAGGTACACAAGGTTTTGTTATATATTGTGATGCATCCAGAGTTGGATTGGGTTGTGTATTAATGCAAAATGGCAAGGTTATAGCTTATGCCTCCAGACAGCTTAAGATTCACAAGAGGAATTACCCAACTCATGATTTAGAGTTGGTTGTAGTGTTCGCTTTGAAGATATAACATTACTATATCTATGGTGTTCATGTATACGTGTTCACCGATCACAAGAGCCTTTAGTATGTATTCAGTCAGAAATAGTTTAATATCAGACAGATGAGGTGGTTAGAGTTGCTCAAGGATTATGACATGAGTATTCTATATCACCCAGGTAAGGCTAATGTTGTTGTTGATGCCTTGAGCAGGTTGTCTATGGGTAGTACGACCCATGTTGAGTAAGACAAGAGGGAATTAGCCAAAGATGTGCACATACTTGCACGATTTGGGAGTCCGGTTTCTGGTTTCCAATGAAGGAGGAATGGTGGTGATAAATGGGGTTGAATCATCATTTGTGTCAGAAATGAAAGGGAAACAAGGCCAAGATCCTATTTTGCTTGAATTGAAGACAAATGTTCATAAGCAAAAAGTGATGGCTTTTGAACAGGGAGGAAATGGTATATTGAGGTATCAAGGAAGATTGTGTGTACCAAGGGTGGATGAACTCCAAGAGAGGATCATGGAGGAAGCTCATAGCTCCAGATACTCCATCTATTCGAGTTCCACAAAGATGTATCGCGACTTGAGAGTAGTCTATTGGTGGAGTAGCATAAAGAATGGTATTGCAGAGTTCGTTGCTAAATGCCCGAATTGTCAACAAGTTAACGTAGAGCGCCAAAGGCTCGTTGCTAAATATAGAGATTCTGGAATAGAAGTGGGAGATGATTAATATGGATTTTATTACTGGTTTGTCGCAGTCTCACAGACAACATGATCCTATTTGGGTGATTGTAGATCGAATGACTAAATCAGCCCACTTTTTGCCAATAAAGATTACCCATTCAGCAGAGGATTATGTCAAGTTATTTCTTCAAGAGGTAGCTAGACTTCATGGAGTTCCAGTGTCCATCATTTCATATAGAGGTGCACAATTTACTGCATAATTCTGGAAGTGATGGTCAAGTAGAGCGCACAATTCAGACTTTAGAAGATATGTTGAGGGTGTGTGTGATCAATTTCAAGGGTAATTGGGACAATCACTTGTCTCTCATAGAGTTTTCTTACAATAATAGTTATCACTTTAGTATCTAGATGGCTCCTTGTGAGGCTCTTTATGGGAGAAGATGCAGATCTCCTATTGGATGATTTGAGGTTGGTAAAGCTAGGTTGATAGGACCAGACTTATTTCATCAAGCTATGGAAAAAGTGAATACTATTCAAGAAAGGTAGAAAACAGCACAGAGTCGTCAGAAATCCTATACAGATGTTAGGAGAAGAGACTTGGAGTTTGAAGTGGATGATTGGGTTTATTTGAAGGTTTCACCCATTAAAGGTGTTATGAGATTTGGTAAGAAGGGGAAGCTTAGTCCCCGGTATATTGGTCCTTACAGAATATCCAAGAGGATTAGTAATGTAGCTTAGGAGTTGGAGCTACCGCAAGAGTTAGTAGCAGTCCATCCGGTGTTTTACATCTCGATATTGAAGAAGTGTATGGGCGATCCTTCACTCATTATACCTATTGAAAATATTGGTATTAAGGACAAACTATCTTATGAGGAGGTACTCGTTCAGATTCTAGATTGTTAGGTTCGCAAGTGAAACGACCCCAAAAATGCCCGAAAATGTGCTTCGAAAACACCTAAAATTGTAATTTCCATATATCTCAAAATCCGTGCATCATTTCAGAAATTCGACTTCATATTCTTATTCAGGGGGTCAAATTGAGTGGGAAATGAGTCTAACCCGAATTTTAGAACAACCGTATCAAAATTCGAAAATCGCAAAAAATGCGATTTTGAGGGTCAACTTTAAAGGGGCATATCTCTCAGCACACAAGGAACTGGAAGGAGCTCAAACTATCAAAATTAAAGCTCTGTGAGTTAGCTTTCCAACGCAATTTGTTTCACCTCATTCCGAGTTAGGATGAAGGAGTTATGACCATTTTCGTAAAACCTGTCCGGCAGAAAATGCAAATTCCAGTAGCCGAAAACACTGTTCACCCGCCTCAATTTTTTTCTAAGTGTTGGGACGTTTTTATAAAAAGGGGACATATCCATACTTAGTCATTTAACTTCAAAACATCCAAAAACTCTCTCTAAACCCTCTCCAAAAATTCCACCAAGATCATCAACCAAATTCAAGGATCCCAAGCTTTAATTCCGGATTCAAGATTCAATCTCAAGCAATTCTCCATTCCAATCTTCATCAAGAATTCTCCAAAGTTGAGGTATGTGGGTTGATTGTGGAAACCTTCCTTTCCACAAGTCCAACCATTTATCCTCTATTTTACTTCAAGTTTATGGGTCCTTATGATCATTTATGAACTCTTGAATTATGGAATTATTACTACACATCCTATTATGGTCTATTTTTGTATATTATCATGAAATGGAATGATTATATGATGTTTATGGTTTTCATGCCTCCATGATCAAATTATGAAGGTTGTTATATATGTATATATATATGTATGTTGTTGGTGGGCTGTTTTATATGGATTTTGAAATTGGTTGGACTTAGTACTCTTGAAACACATGATTTTATTTACATGAACAAGTAGCCCACCATATGTTTGATAAAATGCCATTTATAGAATTCTTATGAAATGGAAGGTCCAATGTACGTCCTATGAGTCGGATGATTATATAAGTATTGAAATGATGATGAAATGGATACATGTATATGATTTTCTCTATATAGTGTGTGAGTCGACCAAGCCTAGCTCGGGGGGTTGTAGGCCCGGGTAACCGTATCAAGGGGTTGGTACCTTGGTTGCCTAGTACGGGGGGTAGTAGGCCCGTATAACCGTATCGAGGGGTTTGTACCTTGGTTGCCTAGTACGGGGGGTAGTAGGCCCGTATAACCATATCGAGGGGTTTGTACCTTGGTCCCTAGCTCGGGGGGTGGTAGGCCCGGGTAACCACATTGAGGGGTTTGTACCTCTTTCGCCTCTCCAAGGGGGTGGTAGGCCTTGGAAATACTATATTGATGGTCACTCACTACACATATACTATGCCCTACTAAATATGATTTTTATATAAGCATCATTATACATATCATCTCATTAATATGCTATCTATCGGGTACGATTATGCATTTTGCCTATGATGTCCATCCCTTGTTGCATTGCATTGCATCCCATATACTTAGTACATTCAAACGTACTAACGCATACTCTATGCCTACATGATGTCACCATGTAGGGACCGGAGCACCGCTTGACCCTCGTCCTCCGCGTGGCTAATACGATTTTCTATCAAGGTTATTGGTGAGTCCTCCATTCCGGGGACGTTGCTTATGATCTTTTGCTATGTATAAGACTTTTCCTTTTAGTTATGTTTTGACTATGAGGGTGAGCCCAGTTGTTTGTCTTGGCCCCCGCTAAAGTACCTATGTTTAGAGGTGGTGTTGGACAAGTTGTGTATTATGTTTGAGCTTGATTCATCTATGGTATTTATGTATCATTTCTTCTTTTTTTTTTTTTGCTCCCTTAGTCCCGATTTCCCCCTTGATTATGCTTATCGCTTATGGTCATTTTAATTGCTTCCGCGACCAATGATGTGTAAGATACGCTATGAGGCTTGTTTGGGGTTCCTTTGGGTTCCCCATTCACCGGTCACGTCTAGGCCCTAGGCTTGGGTCGTGACAGCAAGCTAAGAACCAAAGAGGTAGCATTAGTCAAGGTCTTATGGAGGATTCAATTTGTTGAGGAAGCTACTTGGGAGGCTGAGGAGGATATGAAGAAGAGATACCCACATCTCTTTGTGCCCGGAGAAATTTTAGACCAAGGTAATGTTTTTTTTTTAAAAACACTCTTTTAATTGATGTGCTATGTTATGTTGAATTGCATGTTGGGTGTTAGATTGTTGCCACCCTTAGTTCTACTTGGAGTGATCTCATTCGAGGACGAATGTTCCCAAGGGGGAGATTTTGTAACATCCCTCCTTAGAAAAGAGCTAAACATAGAAAGACCAAAGTTGGAAAGAGTCAAATTGAAAATTTTGGCAAGTTAGGCTAAGTTATGAGTTTGGGTCAATTTCAAACAACCATAACTTTCAGTACAGGATGAGTTAGGTGACCAATAAGATATCAAATAAAAGGTATTGAAATCTTCTTACCAACGCCACCGAGTTTGCTAATTTTTGAGTTCGGATGAGGGTGTTGTTCATTTAAGGGAAGTTACCCAGATTTAAGAGGGGTATTTTGGTCTTTTCCTTACCCTATCACCTTAAAATGAATATTGGTAATATTTAGGGTTCTAAGCTGATTTGGTTCAGTTTTACAAATCCTAATTTACGCTAGGGTTTTGAGAGGAGTTCAAGAAGAGGAGAAAAGTCAAGGCGTTCGTCAAGTTCTTAAAATTTTGTTGCGGAATTTCCCAAGGATTCAATCCTAAGAGGTATGTGGGTTCTCATAGTGTTGGGTTCATTCACCCACACGCCAATCATGTTATTTTCAGCAAAACTTCGTACTTGAAGTTTAAGAGTTTGAGTTCTTGATTAGTTTCTTGAAGTATTGTTTCCATTCTTGAATTAGGATGGGTTTTGATGAGTTCTTGAGATAAGTTTGAGTAATTTGAGGGTAGTTTTGAGTGGATTATCGTATACTAATGTTGAGTATTTGTATGTAAGTGATTGGAGAAGAAACTATTCGATTCTAGGCGAATTGGGGTTAGAAAACGAGTAAGAATTTTCATCGTGGTTTTCTGGGCAAGGGTTGCGCACCGCCCCACCAACATGCTAGCAGAGATACTCTGTAGGTAGGGTCCTGGCGCCCTGCACCAGCCTGTGCACCCCAACTGCTGCTCTGTAGTTCAAGGGTTGGCGCCACACAGTGCGCTAGGGTCGTCTGCCCCCACCCTTTCACCGTCGTTTAGTCCGTCTGAGTTCTTTCAAAGGGTACCATTACCCCCCCCCCCTTGATTCTAACTACTCTAAACCACTTCTAAATATATAGAAATCATTCATAACATGAATCATAACCTTGAATTCCTAATTCAAATTCAAGGTAGAGCTAAGAATCAAGTCTTGGGAGTTTTTCCAAGTCATTTTAATAAGTCTTTTACAATCATTTTAGCTTGTTTAAAGACTTGAGCACTTGAGTTTGAGAAATAGTAGAATTGAGTTCATTTTCTTTAGAATGATATATGGGAACTAAGTATTCCCAAAAGTAAATGTTTTCACATTTAAGATGAGAGGAAACACCGATTTCCAAAAGAGTTTTTGAGCAGTTTTGAGTACCATCTCTTTTAAGAGAAAGATTTTTTGTACTAATCTCAAACCACAGAAAGAGTTATGTTTTTAAACATATGATCTAGTTATATTTTGGGAGTAGTATTGAGCACCGATATGGGGATGAGTTCAGATAACTCAAAGTCCTCATAAACCATGTAGTCAACGTGGGTAGAAAGGGTCATACTTTTTAGATGATTATTTAATTCTTTTAGCTTACACTAGTGGATCCACTTTGTAGTAGGTTCTAAACCCCGACAAAGTATAGGATAGTTCTGGCAGCGTGGGCTAGACGCAGTATCATCACATAGCTCATAATGGTGGTTGTCGATGAGAAAATCTCCCACAGAGTTTATTTTGTATTTTCATATACAAACAAAGTTTATTTTGTATCCTTACATACAAACTGAGTATATTATATTTTTAAATACATTGGATTGTTATCTACTGTTTTAAAAGATTTTCTTTATATTGCGTTCTTTACTACTGTTTTATATTGAAATGAGTTGAGTATCATTGAGTTGAGTTGAGTTGAGATGAGGTAAGTGTTTCTTTCAGTTCCAGTTCAAGCTTATGTCTTGTTTAGATTTCCCCTCACATGCTCGTATACTCCATGTACTGATGTCATTTGGCCTGCATCTTTTATGATGCAGATCCAGGTGACCAGGATCAACATCTGGCTCTTCATTGATCCAGTTGAGTTCCAGAGTTATTTGGTGAGCCTCTTTGCTTCCGGAGGATGCCTTTATCATATTTTTTCATTTCAATTGTTAGGATGATCGGGGATCTTGTCTTGACACCCCTCATAGTATTAGAGGCTTCATAGATAGATATACATTAGTTCATGAGTCTTTTCATTTTCAATTGTTTATGTTAAGATTTGAGTTGCCTCTTTGGCTACTGAATGTTTATTTCTAAAATATTCTAAGTTGTTTGACTTGAGACATTTTTGAGTTAAAGCTTTCATTTGAGATTATTCTATGTTAAGTAAGTCTTCCGCTAGTAGTTAAGTCATGTCAAGGGTTCGCTTAGGGCCAGCAATGGTTCTCGAGTGCCAGTTGCGCCAAGGGGTGTAGGATCGGAGCGTGACATCGCAATATCAAGAAACTCATCTATTACTTCAAGAAAAATGTAAACTTGAAAATCTATCCATACTTCATACTAAATATGAGCAATTAATTTATTTTGTAGTTATCTATGTCAATGGGATTAAAAGAGGCTCCAATCTAGTCATATTCCTCTACATGTAATCCGACACAACATCCTTGAAGTCATGTAAAAAAATTATTAATTATTGTCTTCTTTTGTTGGTTCACTCTGCACATCAAGGTACGATAAGATTTTTAAGGTCGTTATGTCCTTACAATGGCATACCAATTTTGAATTTTGTCTTTAAGGGATTTTTTTTAATTTTACCTTCAACAATTGCAGTAGAGAAAACTTGTGTGAATATTCAATTAACGTGTGTTATTTAATCTGTGCTAACAAATACTTATAACAATACTTTGCATAAATATAAACAACAAAGTTTAAATCATTTACTCAAAAATAATAATTAATAACATACCATAAATTATTGATTGTAAATAACAAATCAGGATTTGTAACAATAGAATGAAATAGAAAGAAAAAAATTGAGTCCATTGAATGCACAGTGCTCCCTTAAGGAAATTATTCCCCTCTAGTACCTGAGATTTAAGGAATAGATCCCCTCACGATAGAATGATTCTATTCAAAAATAATTGTGTCAGTGAGCCACCCAATAGGAGCAAAGTACACGAATATTTAATTGTGAAAAAGAAGGAGTGAGGAGGAGGAGGAGGAGAAGAAGTAGTCGTTCAAAAATTTCGTTGTTTTAAAATGAGAGGAAATCTCTCTATTTATAGAGAACAAAGAGTAGTGTGAACAAATGCTTATTGTGCATAATCAAAAAGGTCAAAACTCTTTGGAAGAGTTACAACCCTTCGGAAAGGTCACAACCTTTCATAAAAGTCACAACAATTCATAACAGTCGCAACTCTTCATAAAAGTCACAACAATTCATAAAATTCACAACTCTTCATAAAAGTCGCAACTTTTCATAGAAGTCACATTTTTTTATGAAAGTCTCAACTCTTCATATTTCATTCATACCTTTTAAAATCCAACAATGTGTACTTTAGATATCAATTCAAAGCTCTAATAAATGACATTAACATTCAATCTATATTGTACCACCCCTAGAAAAAAAAATGATTAACTCAAATCACTAAAGGTAACGTAAGATTATCGAGAAACGGTATACTAATACATGCAACAATGCAAGTATACATAGGATTAAGTTTGCCCAGTATTCCTATTTGGTGATCAGTTTGTTTAAGTAAGTTTAAAGGGGGTTGATATTTATACATATGGAAGATTTGGTGGAGGCTTAATTTGTAAGATGGTGAAGATGGTTGTGAAGAATTTTGAGAGGAGGGGAAGGCTAGTTTTAAAAATAAATGAATTAAAAGGGAATCCTGATTTGTGGTGGCCCACGTAGGCAGGCCTAGGGTTCTTTATATATATATATATATATATATGATTCTTCGTAGCAAATTTCATTAAATTGTAACCACAATTCATAATTATATGAAACTATAGTTGTATTAAACAATACACTAGTAATGTTTGTCAATCGGTGTAAATTTTTTAACAAAGAAGAAATTTCATAAATAGCTAAGAGATGAAACATGATGAGCCTCCTTAGCTACAATTTGCCTAATTATGTAGTGTAGCTATAATTTTAGTAGTTATTGTATATCTATCTAAAAAATTAATTTTATACAAATTAGACTCATGACTTAATTAAAGAGGCGGTAATTTAGGTTACTAAAAACAATTCCACAAATCATGGTTATTTTATTTGATTATAATTTTTTTACCAAATATGACTTATGCCAAAAAAAGAAAGATATATTTAACTTTATAAATAAATATGTCAAAAATTGACTTATATATACACACACAAATAAGGTCTAAAAAGGTAAGAAAGCTGCAATAAACATTGATAAGTTAAATCCATAAAATCATATACAACATAATGTGAAATATTTTAATAGAAATACAAATCACCAAAAATACACAAAACAAATTATACAAATACCTCAATATTGTTGAAATTATACAAATTCCTCAATAATGTTTGAAATTATACAAATACCTCAATAATGTTGAAATTATTCTCTCATTTAGAAGTGAGAGTGTAGGTGTACAAACACTGCACTTCAGAGTTGTACAAGAAGCTTTGTTAATTGTACTAAATTGAAAATTTTACCCCTTTTCTATAGAAACGTCTATATTGATTTTTTGGTCTTTCTCCTTTGAACGCGTGCTCTGTATGTGAAAACACGACACGTGTACTTTAAAGTGATCTTCTTTCTTTTTCATTGTCAACTCCTTGAAATTTTAGAATCTGTTTGTTTGACATAATTGAAAATTGAGGAAAGAAAATTTCTGAATTAACCTCGGTTTCTTCTTGGAGACCATCATTTTACGCAGTTCAATCATCACAGAATAAACTCTAAAGTTGTGTTTAGCTTTCTATTTTTTTCATTTTAGTTTGGTGTGTAGGGATAAGATTTGTTCATATTTGATTTTCCTCTTCATGTTTTATTGATGGACTCTATGTGCTTTAATTTTGGTGATGTATTCAAAAGCCTTTATGGAATCTGAAGGAACAACTTCTTACACTACTTAAGTGTTTGATGAAATGTCCAAAACAAGTTAGCAATTTTCAATTTTAATTTCCTCCATTAAGGGTTCTATTAAGGAAGCATCTGTATTTTAGGAATTCCAAAAATACATTATTGACATTCACTAGAAAGAACTATTCAACAATATTTGTCATTATATCATTTTTTTCAAAAAAATATTTGTTTTAAATGCATTTACTTGGATATGAGATCGTTCAAGTTGGATCAATTGGTGATAATCCTCTATCAAAATATATCAACTATTTATAACTTGCATGAGTAAAAATGTATGCATTGTATAACTTTGTGCATATGAATGTAGGTTAGGAGGATCGATTGACATGAACAAGTCTGCGTATATGATTTTGCTTATTTCAACTAATAAGTGAGATCATTTTAAGTAGTATTTATCTTCATAAATAGAGATATATTATCTTAAGAAGTCAATAATTTTTTCATATTTCGACTCAAGTAATATGGATAAAGAACTACTAGGCCAATGATAAAATTATGAATTGTGGTTAGTTTCTCTAATATGCATTTTTTGCATAAGTACATTTCATGTGAAAAAAAATAGCAAAGGGAGAAGCAAGTTCTCAAAAAGACAAATGGAGAAAAGTAAACATATCATAATCTTCTGTTCCTTATAGTTGCCTTTTGCATATTCTGATGTTAATATTATTGGTGATTGTGAAGTGCTTTTAGTTAATTTTAAAATGTTCAAACAACAATCTTTGCCATATTATTTGTGTGTTTGGAGAATATGATCTAAAGAAGAAAAAGAAAAGTAGTCTATATTTTTTTATGAGAATTATACGCTGAATATTAATTATTAAATGTTAAGATGATCTTACTTTTAGATAACTAATCTTGCACATGATTTATGCAACTCCGTATGTCTTAAAAATTGTGTAAACAAGCCTTACCAAGCATACATCATCAATTACATAATTTATATGCTTACTCTTTTCGTCCAATAATAGTTGTTCATTGTACTATTTTAGGATGTCCAACAATACTTGTCTACTTTATGAATCAATGGATAATTTTACACTTAGTTCTTAATTTACCCTTATCATTAATTATTATTCGCCAAAGGGTCAAAGATACCCCTGTACTATAGGAAATAGTTTAAATATACCCCTAATTATACTTTTGGGCTAACTATACCCCTCCCGTTATACTTTCGGGCTAAATATACCCTTATGATTAACTGACGACACGTGGATGGTCAGGATTAAAAGAACTATTCAATTTAAAATAAATCAAATTCGAATTACGTCAGTTTAAATTATTGGGCGGGGCGGGTTATATCCAAATTTAATTTATATTAAATTGAATAGTTCTTTTAAGAGCAACTTTCACATATAGCAAACACAAAAATCATATTTGTATGTTATAATTATATATAGTTTGCATAATTGCACTCCATAGCAAACATAAATATGTATATTTCGCTATACATATACAAAAGAAAGCAGTTGTATATAATATGTTTCTGTTTCTATTTCGGTATACATATACAAAAGATCAATTGTATAATCTGTGTTTGTAAAAAGCGAGAAAGAGAGAAAGGCAAAAGAGAATTGGGACGGGAAATATTTGTATTGTATAATTATATGTGTATAGGACGAAGATATATGTATTTGAATGTGCATATACAATTTTCTCTCACTTTATACAAACATAAACGCAATTTATACATTTTTGTTTGTCTAAGCGAGAGAGGCGAGGGAGAGACTGGCGAGTGAGATTTGGGAGATGGGAGAGGGGGGAACGAAAATATATGTATATATACAATTTTCTCTCGCTTTATACAAACACAAATGCATTTTATACATTTGTGTTTGTATAAAAGTGAGAGAGGTGAGGGAGAGAACGAGAGTGGCGAGTGAGATATATTCACCAGGAGAGAGGCGAAATAGCAACAGTTTGCTATGGGGTACAATTAAATCAAACTATGTTTATAGAATTTAGGGATAAGGATCTGAAAAATACCCCAACTTTGGTCGGATTTGTTGTTGCGATACTAAACTTTCATGTGGACCTTTTACCTCCCTAGACTATTTAATACCATATTTTAAACATATATATTTGTCCACGTGGACATAAAAAATAATGTAAAATTATAAATAGCAATGTGTCTACGTGGGCACATATATACTTTTAAAATACACTATTAAATAGTTCAGGGGGTAAAAAATACGGTATTAAATAGTCTAGGGAGGTAATAGGTCCTTATGAAAGTTTAGTATCGCAACAGCAAATTCGATCAAAGTTGGGGTATTTTTCAAACCCTTATCCCTAGAATTTAATTTGAATTAATAGTTTGCTATTATATACAATTTTCCCTTCTTTTATTAATCATGGTCGTCCACGTGTCATCAGTTAATCATAAGGGTATATTTAGTCCGAAAGTATAACATAATGGGTATATCTAGCCCAAAAGTATAACTAGGGGTATATTTAAACTATTTCCTATAGCACAAGGGTATATTTGGCCCTTTGCCGATTATTATTTCTCTATTACATTTTTCAAGACATTGTATTTATATATTCAAAGAATGATATAGTAAAATTACTCTTCTATTTATAGTTTTTTAAGAAGTGGATAAAGTCAATAGTGGAAAACTATTATTGAACAGAAAGAGTATTTATTGAGTAGGAGTTAGTGTTTAAGTAATTCAAATGAAGACGTTGAAAATATTTGATGATGTAAATACGGATAATTGAATTTTAGTTTTAGCTTAAAATATTGAAATGCAATTGTATTCTTTTTTTAAAAATAACATGAACTTTCAGTTTTTTTTCTTCTCAAAATGGTGATAGTATTCATGATGTTGGCATACAATAGGCTTCGTAGAAAGTTGGTGAGATGCACTACTACACATACTAGGAAGTAATTATAACATTTACTATTTGTATTTAGTGTATATATCAAGTTTTAATATATGTTAACATTTTGAAGTATATAGAAGCCGTATTTCTTTAAGATTTATTATACCAAGATTTGTCAAAGCAATAGGTAATTTTGTTGACTTTATCAAATTTCTTCATACTTAAATTTTGCCGTTAATTTTTCTTTAGCAGAGGGAAAATGTGTGAACCACATCGCATAGTTATTCTAGGATGACAGGTAGTAGAAATGCTCTGTGGTATAAAAAATAAATGTACGAGCAAGGAGAAAAATAGGAAAGTTGATCGCTAATTGTTTTAAGAAACAAAAATTAACTGAACCAGAAACTTTGTAAAGACAATATACAATCTATGTGATAAGATCAGGTGGTAAATAGAAGCAACACAGATTACTTTGGTTTGTGCATCTGATTCTGCCAACATGCATATTTGGAAATGTATCTACCATAGCTTTACCATTTTCATATATATATATATATATATATATATATATATATATATATATATATTCTAATTGCGTCAATAATACTAGCATATAAGTTTATCCTTCATCACCAAATGATAATGTAAAGAATCAATTAACTACTTGAAAATATCAAGTGTTGGACTGGGTTGACACGGGTCATGCCCATTTAGTATAAATAAGGAATAATTAAATAACTACACAACCTTTCTTTCCATATTCTCTTAAATTTCCTACCATTTCAAAATATTACAAAAATTCCTATTTTCCTCTCCTTCATTCCTTTGCCGGATACATAACTCATAGCCCTCCAACCCAACGATTTTTGTTTCTATTTTCACGCCTGAAATCACTCCCACATATCAACAGTTGTCTCCATCACTCCATTTTTTGAATTTCAAATCTATTCTCTCTCCAATTCATCGATTTCAAGTTCCTAAAGAGGTAAAACTATTTCTTCATCAATTTTTTCTTCTTTCCAGTTCTTCAATTATTATTTTTTTAATAAAAAAATTATCTTTTTCATCTACAATTTTCTGATACATATGGATTTTGCTCCCTCTTTTAGTATCGAACTTACCCAATTGGTTTTACCTATTTGAGATATAGTACCTTGAGTATTTGATTCTAATGAATAGATATAAACAACGAAACGACCCATTAATCATGGAGAATTTGAGGTCGAAAAAAAATGCATGCTCGAGTTCTATATCTACTGTTGGAAAAACGCCCAAAAAGGAAAAAAGGTTGGATCTGTCGTTACACGACCATCACTATCAAACTTGAAAATTTTCAATATATCTCATTTATTTTGATTCTTAAATTAGCCTTTGTTAGTGTTATCACTACTCTGATACATCACTGCTACAATAGCCTTTGTTTTATGCAATGTATCATGCTCACATTTAAGTTATTGATACGTAACCCTAATGTTTTTGAATTTTCGATCAGTGTTTATCCTGCTCAATATAACTGTACTTGATACATAAACACTACCTAATGTATCATTTATATGTATCAAGTTCTACAATGTATCTTCAATCTTATTCAAATTTGAAAGGCTATATAGACAGTACCAAATCAATTGTGTTATGTATCTGCATTCTTTAAATGTAACAAAGATACATCAACAACATGATACATTTAATACCTATTAGTCATAATTACTCGGTCTTCCATACTTATACATTAAAAAAGAAGAAATCAACATATATATGATACTTTATATCAACAACACACTAACTCATAGCTCTAAAAACCTATTACATATACGTCAAACTAGTAATGTATCAAGTTTTATCAATTAGTTCTTAATTATACATTTAATTCAATTTTATAATGTAGCTACCTCTTCTTGTAGTGACTGCAAAATGTTCGTAGCTACCTTTTCTGAGTTCCTTAGCGACAAAATGAACATCTCATCAAATGGTATCCGAGCTGAATATCTTCCCACAAGATATGGAGCATTGTATACGAAATACGATAGTGAAAAGCCCATGGCATGATATGTTATCGATAAAGATGATCCACCAGGTCACTTCATTCCATCACTTCAAAATGATTTGGTTTATGTAGAATAGTGATTATGTATCCACACACAGAGTTGAACTAATACATACTTGCAATTGTACCAGATAAATTAGAAAACCTATTGTTTCATGTATAAAAAAATACATTTTTATTAATTATCTTAACGATCTATAAATAACATAAGTACCAGATACTTATTATTGCATACTCATTATTAAATGTATCAAAGACACATCAACAACATGATACATTTAATACCTGCTAGTATCACAGCACGTGCATTGCACGTGTGTATCATACCATATAGTATACGATGTTGAAAAATAGAATTAATATTACTAAATTTAATGTTTTTAGTAAATAATTATAACTGAAAGAATATTGGGCAAGTGCTTTTAAATGATTAATATAGATTTTCATAGAGTTAATTGTTTTTTGAGTAAAAAATGATCAGATATCATTGAAACATTTCAAAATGCATTCAAAAAAATTTAATATGGGGAGAAAGTGATATTTCTTAAGTAGTATTGTTCTTTACTCTACTCAATCTGGCAAACAAACTTAACCAACAAAACAGAAAAATAATATCAAGATAAAAAATTGGTCAGCATTAACTTTTCCTCTTGAGGTTATGACTGTAAAATATTTTAATATTTTATCTTTAAACGTGATATATCTTGAACAAATTATTATTATTCAATTAATATTTGAGTAAGGCTATGATAATATAGATGTAATTTTCCAAAAAAACAAAAGTGTACTTAAATAGTGAATGTCAATACTTTTATAAGTAAAATGTTATAGAAAAAAGTATATTACGTCAATAATTAGTTCTAAAGAATATTATCCTTTGTTTTGCTGCATACATATCATATAGATGTTATCTTATGAGAGTATCTAGTATCTTATATATGTTCTATTGTAATATAAAACATTAAACTTTTTCAATTAAAAAATTAAAAGATGAAGAAAATTTAAAGTATTATTTGTAGAATTTTTAATTTAATTTAAGATCATTTTATGATCAATCAATATTTTCTTACTATTTTTATATAGCTAGCAAAGAGTGTATCTTGTGACATAACATTTTCTTAGATCAAAATGAACACAAAATAACAGGAAATTAATACTTTATAAAATTAATACTCAACATAAATATAAAAAAAAAGTAAAGATATGTGGATCAATTCATAGCCAATGAAGAAGGAAGGTGAAAATATATGTTCATGATATATTCACCCTAGTGTTTCATTTGATTGAGATCTCTTGCCACCAACACTTTACTTTCTCCGTTCATTTTTACTTACATATCTATAATAATATAATTATTATCATGGTTATATTATCATATTATAAGTAAAAGTGAAAATCTATTTTTGAAACAATAGACTTAACATCAAAACCACTAATTCAATGAACTATGTTGATTCCCGATGTTTTAGAAAAATTAGAAAGAAATTCCTTCATTTGATGTTAAAAGAATAAGAAATGGAAATACAAACAAGAAATATCTTACCTCAATCATGTGCCTTTTTTGTATTTGTTTATTATTATTGTCTCTCCCACATCTTTATCTATTTATTTTATTAGAACAAATAATAAACAATGTGTGTATTTAAAGTCTCTGTCAAATGAAAACACAAAAGAAATTATTCAAGAAACAAAATAAGAAAAATAAATGAAAGTTCCCACACACTATACATAGAAGATTTATGTGTGAAGCAAAGTTCATAAATAATTGCATATTTCTTTGTTCTCTTCTTTTCTTCTTTAATAGAAAATCAATACCTAAATTCCAATGCTATGAACTTCGGCGAAACATATCAATGTATTGGGGATGAATCATTTATGAAAATTTTAAATGATCTCAAATTGTCACAGAAAAGAGATCCCCAAGAATTTATAAGGAGTGAATGATTGTGATTTATGATTGAAGAACCATGAAGGTAGAAATTGTTGTGACTATTCGTAGGTAATTAGTCTTTTTTTAATGAATAAAACATGTAGGTTAATTAAAGAGTATTAATGTTCTAAAATGATATAAATAATATTGACGTATGTATGTGATTAAAATCGTCTGAGGAAAATATGAGTGTGAATTGATGAATGATTTGCTACAATTTGTTCATCAACTCTTTCTTATGTGGTACCTCGAATTTCGTTGGGTTTCGAACTTAATCAACTATTGCAACTAATAGTTGAGATTTTTTAAGAAGAAGAAGAGTATAAAACTTTAAAAAATTGTAGTTTAAAAGTGAGAGGAAACCCCTCTATTTATAGCTAACAAATAGTAGTATGAATATGTTCTTATTGTGCCTTATTAGATAAGCCACAACCCTTCAAAAAAGTCCCTGCTCATCGGTAAAGACATAACCCTTTGAAAAAGTCACAACTCATCGGATAAGGCACAACCTTTGGTAAAGTCACAACCCTTTGAAAAGATCACAATCCTTTGGAAAAGTCACAACTCATCAAAAATGTCACAACCCGTCAAAAAAATCACAACCCTTTGAAAAAGTCACAACTCATCGCAAAAGTCACAATCCATTAATGTGAAAAGGTATCAACTTTTAATATAACATAATTAAATAATTGAGTATTTTTAATTGGGGGTATTATAGTAATTCAACATTCATGTTTGGGAGTTCATGCTTTTAAGGTAGTATAGATATAGATTAGTCATAATTACCCATTCTTCCATATTGATATTAAAAAAAAAATCACATATATTTGATACTTTATATCAACAACACACTGATTCACAACTCTAAAAACCTATTACATATACGTCAAATTAGTAATGTATTGAGTTGTAACCAGTAATGTATCATGACTTGTATATCCATATATAAATTCAAAAATCAAAATATTTTTAAAGCACAAATAAATTCATATGTATCTGATACTTTATATTATCAACACAGTAACTTAAAGATCTAAGAATACATTACATATACATCAAACTAGTAATGTATCAATTTGTAATTAGTAATATATCACGACTTATATATCAATATACAAATTCAAAAAAAAAAAAAACAGAGGAGATACATAGCAAATTCAGACAATTGCACCAGTTGATACATCAAAGCTTTGTACCTCACCAACATTCTGTTTGATTTTATCAATACAAAGGGGATACATAGCAAATCCAACCTCACGTTTCTTCACCTCAACGTATAGCTTTACTCCCATATCATTCCTAATAATCAGTGGAGATGAATTACCTTCTACAATGTATCAGATCTCAATTTTTTCCTCAATTCATCAATATTCAACTCAATTGCAGTGGTTGAGATTAGATTCACGAATGAAATATTTTCCCCAACTACTTTCACATCATTCATGTATCATTCATATCTAACCTCACTTTCCCATATTCCTGAATGCCTCAACAAAGTTGAAATATTCATTTATATATCGTATCAAATTTTCGACAGAAGTTTTGAATCTTAGTGGAAAGTTTCTTCGACGAAACAGGGAGAATGATGAACAGAGATTTTGTATTTTGAATAGGTTTGTTATGTTAGTATCTACGTTTCAGTGATTGACAGTAAGGCGTAAATTATGGGATTGTAATTAGACTTTTTTTGTTTTGTTTTCCTTTTTAAGCGCAACAACCGCACATATAATGTATCAAAATAAAGGAAAAATTAGTTGAATGGGTACCTTTTAATAAATAATTACTGATTTTAGCGATACTTTTTATTTATTACCATTTTTAGCAATACTATGTTAAATCTGCAATATATATTAAAAGTGAATTATGTGTGCAATATATATGTATTATAATTGATTTTAAAATATACTATGCTTGTTTGGTAAGAAATTGATACATTGTATTATAAGTGTATTAAAATATGTGATAAATGTATTATTCATCAATAAAATTTATATTATATGTGAATAATAAATTGTTCTTTGTAAAATGTATTAAAATTGTTTTATAAATGTATTAAAAGTGATCAAATGGAAAAAAAAAATGTTATTGCTATAAATGATAAATATTTTTTAATGTTGTATATTTATGTAAGTTTCCCCAAAAAACAAATGTATCCGGACAACTAGTTATGTATCCAGATGGCTGATATTTTAAGGGATTTTTTAAAAATAAAAAAGATTAAGGATATGATGTAATTTAGGTATTACACTATGAGATTTATGTAAGTTCAATTGTCCACGGGTGCGTATCAGAGTAGCAACATAGTGCATGCACACCCCATTGGCTTCTCTCCCTTGCTTCCACAATTGTATAGGCTATAGCTACCTGCCATTCAAGATTAGCTACCTTTTCCAGTTTCCGTTTCTTGGCTACAATCACTTTTTCATAATATCACAATAGATAGTTGATAGCATGACGAATAGATCAACACTTGAAATGCATTAAACAATGGTTTTCATCTTTCCCCGCTTAAAAATTTTAGCAGTGAATATTTGAAATATAGGACAGAATATCTATGAGCAGAAACCGTACGAATCCACGTCCAACATATTATGCTACCAAAAATGGGTAATGAGTTACCCATTTGTGGTTGTGCCACCATTTCTGCTATTATTACACATAGAATTAAGTAGGACTGAATGTCAGTGCATTAATCCTCCTAACAGACATAACTCCATCTCTGTCCCCGCTCAAAATATCTTCCAAAGATGCACGAGTATCGCGTGGGTGTCAAATATTTTGTGGGAAGAGTTATTGCGATAGTGGTATTGTATAAGTCACAAAAGTCCTTTTTTTATATATATTTATCTTCAGAGTCTCTTATAAGATGGAAAACCCTATTACTAGGTTTTCTCCAAATGCATTTATTTATTTCTCTGCAATTTATATTTTAACATTTTTTATTTATTTAGTTACTACGTGTCGATTTCTTTTTTCTAAAAGATTACACTTTTTATAATTTTGTTTTCTAGTTTAATAGACTAATAAAATAAAAATGAGTAATTAAAGTAATATTTACTTTAGTGGATGTATCCAAGAGTATATATAGTCTAGTGATCAATAAAGTAAAAGGAGAATCATATAGTCTCCGATTCAAAAAATTTAATGAAGATAAAAGTATTATGTCAATCAGTGACAGAACTAGGAATTTTATTCAGAGGTTCAAAGTATAAAGAAGAAGCTCAAGTAGTAATGCAAGCACGCGGTAAACGCAGTTGCCCCTCGACACTTTGTACAAGAAACCATAGATATTTTTTATTTTCATTAGTTGATAAAAGTAAACACCAAACAAATCATAGATACCGAAAATAAAGAAACGTTGATAAAAAGAAATTTTAGTGGATTAACTGTATTACATAACTTAATTCCTAAAATATGTGAAAAATGATGGAAAAAAAAGAGCGAGATGGGGAAGTTATCATTTGTAATTTATTAAAGGAAAAATCACACAATATACACATTTAAGAGACAATATTACGAGTTTTAAACCTACTCTTAAAAAATTCTTACTTATAACAGTTTAATTACGGGTTATAACATATCAATTAAATTTAACTTTATTTAAAAATCAATTAAAATTTACATTATTAAATTATTAATCTTTTTTATATTTTTATATTATTAATTATTTAATTATATTGATTGCAGTTCCTTTTATATGATTAATAGGTGAGAGAAATAATATACATGAGAGAGAATCAATTTGTAATTATCTATTACACCTTTTAAGGGATTTTTTAACTTATTCAAATAACTTTTATTTACTAATGACTATTGGGGCCTTTAATTTTATTTTATTTTTAAAAAATTATCACCGTATATTTTAACATGTCATTTTCTCTCTCTTTAATCTATTTTTTTTTCTTTTCTTGATGTTTTTTTATTTTAAATTTTGATATTGTTTTTTTTTAATCTGATTTTTTTAGAATTAAGAATTCTATATTTTGAAATTTTGATTTTGTTTTTTATTTTAATTAATCTAAAACTTGATTTCTTGAGAAAAAAACGTTTTACTTAAGTTTTAAACTTGTTTTTGGTGTGTTTTTCTATATCTAAAATACTATTTTGTTTGTGAAATAAGTATATTTAATTCTTAAATTTATTGATATATATAGATAATATGAGATCATAAAATCTTTACTAAGGATTTCTTAAGTTTTAGCTTAAATATGATAAACTAATTTGGTTGAAATATCAGTTACATTATGTTTTTTTTCATTTTCAAGTGGGATATTTGTTGGATACCAATTGAATACAACATTAACTTGTTTTGGTTGTCTAATTTGATTGAAATCTCAACCACATGTTGATTTTTCAATTTTCCAATGGGATATCAATTTAATACTAAATTTATACAAATTGGATACAATATTAACTAGTTTTACGTTGGCTATTTAAGTTGAAATCTCAATTACATGTTGTTGTTTTTCAATTTTACCACTGGGACGTCAGTTGGATACCAAATGTATACTAATTTCATACTAAGATTTGACTTAATTTTTCCAATCAATATCAATCGCATACAAACATTACCTATATTTTGAGTATACATTTGAAAAACACTTAATACACAAATGATTAACTAGCACACATAATAAATATTCTGAAATTATAATTCATTAACTTAAAAGATAAAATAAATCAAAGCATGAGTTTGCCACAATAAAACAACCAAATCAAAATAAAAATAAATTATATTTTTTTTCAGAAGGGTAATTTGAACATGTCTTCCTATTGTGTTCCTCCCGACGACATATACTACACGTAATCTTAGACCTCTTGAATTTCACATCAGCAAACCATTTACAAGTTGTGGTATCCCTACAGTTCTTTTTGAACCATGCGACAATAATTTCTGCTCCGACACTTTTTGAATTGCATATTTTTATGTTTCATCATAAATTATTATGTCAATATTATATCATACAAAAGTACAAATAACTTTTATACATATGTTATATCAATATACAAATTTCATACCATTTTTATGCTTACAAAATTCATACAAAAGTAAAAATACATATGTTATTTTAAAACAATTTCATATGTTATTACAAAATACAAAAGTAAAAACACATATGTTATATCAGTATACAAATTTCATACAATTCTTATTCACACATTTCTTACCTATTTCATGCCAAAAGTTATCAATTATTCATACCAGGATCATGCCACTAGAATACCAAAATAATTTCAACTTAGAAATATTAATTGTCATTTCTTTAATAAACAGTATACCAAATTCATTACATTATAATTCTCAAAATTCATTACAATATATTGCTAAAAAAAAAATCCAATCAAACCAAAACATTATCGATTGACATACATGCTTGGTAGTATAAGTATACAAATTCCAAAGAAAAAATTATCTATTTTTTTAACCAAAAATATACCCAAAAAAAATGTGTCAGATAAATAATGAACAAATTCAATGTTCATACCAAAATATAACATTATACATTTTTTTTAAAACGTCATAATTCAAATTATTATACACAACAAAAAATTTGAAATCAGTATACAAATTTCATATAATTATTATGCACATTTTTCATACCTATTTCATGACATAAGTCATCACTTTTTCACAGCAGAATCATGCCACTATAATACCAAAATAATACCACTTTTAACTATTAATTGTCATTTATTAGACAAATAGTATACGAAATTCATTCAAATATAATTCTAAAATCATACCAACATGGTATAACCAATATACCAAATTCAAATAAATTTTATGTAATTTTTTAACCAGAAACATACAAAAAAATGAATGTTCAAACAAAAATCTATACCAATTTCAAACAAATTTTATTAAATTTCAAAAGTGAATATTCATACCAAAATCGCCATAATTAAAACTATTATTCACAAACAAAATCTGAATATTTTTTTTTTCAGAATCACTGTTCATAATTTTTTTGAACGTTTGGTTTGTATTACAATACAAATAAAAAATCGCAAAGAACACTAACCTGAAGGATCCCATCTACCACCATATTTTATTAATACTAATAAGAAGCCGTCCAAAAGATAAAGATTATTGAATAAAAATGAATATGAATTAGGTGAGAGTGACAAGATTTCTGGAAAAAAATCGAAGAGAGAGAAACGTGGAAGAAAATGGATGAAATCAGAATTTTTAATTAATTTTAACAAATTAGAGTGAAATAAGGAAACTAAATATTCTTAATTAGTTTGAATTTCCTTAATTTATGCTAATTAGTAATTATCTTCAATCAATTCAAATTTAATTAACACACTTATTTCCAATTTTTTACCTTTTTTTTCAGAAACGAATTATTTTGTTTTTTTATCTTTTTTTTTTTAAAACAAATTTTTACAATTATTTAAAAAAAGCTTTTTTTTTTAAGAAACTGTTACAACCTGAAATTTTTTATTGTTACAACTTGAAAGTTTAATTCTACTGCTATAACTTGAAAATATTAGTCTAATATATATCATAGATGAAATTTTCAAATTGATATTTTATTAACAAATGATACTAGGTTAGTTATCATTTGTAAAAAAAAAAAATGACGAATAAATCAAATAAGTTTAATTTCCATCTCTCTAAAATAGAAAAGAAATTCATGGATAAAATAGAAAAGAAATTCATGGATTCTATTAAATTTATATTGTTAAAAGAATGTTGACGATTTTTAAGTTTCTTTATTCAATTACATCTTATCTTATTTTTTAGAAAAAAAATTACATTTCTATCTCATATTCAAGTTTAATATAATTCACCATTTTAAAAGAGTTTATTTAAGTTATAAGTACATGAAAAAAGAGTTACATTAAAATAAAATGAATAATAGATATAGGAAGAATTAAAAATAAAATAAAA
This sequence comes from Solanum stenotomum, assembly GCF_019186545.1. NCBI lineage: Eukaryota > Viridiplantae > Streptophyta > Magnoliopsida > Solanales > Solanaceae > Solanum > Solanum stenotomum. The sequence goes on along the minus strand of NC_064288.1, from coordinate 11,264,559 downwards.
ATATATCTAATCTATCTATATATAAAAGGAGAAGAAAAAACGTCTACGTGTCAGCACTTAATTTTTTTTTTAATAATTGTTAAATTAATTTAAAATCTAAGAAAATAAAATAAATTACAAACACTACAAAAATAAAGAAAAAAATCAACAAACAGTTCTTTTTTATAAAAAAAAAAACAGTTATATAAAATAGTTTAAATTTAAATTTGCGGTTAAAAAATTGTTCAATACACACTCCCACTTCTACACAATCTCTAAATCTATCTATTTTATCTATTCGTTTTTTAAAAAAATTATTTTAAAAGTAAAAAATAAAATTTTAACTACAAATAACTGTCCCTAAAATTCCTCACCCACTTGCTTAACTTCCTATTCCCAAAAAAATCAACCGTATCATTCAGTAAACTTAACAATATAATTCAGTCAGTATTTTCTTTAGTTTTTCTGGTGAAAAAAAAATGTATCTCAATAAAGGAGAGTCAAAGCGATGATAATCCTTCTCATTCATTCATGGAAAGGTAAGTGTTTGCATAGTTCCTCTATTTTTCTTTTGTTTTATGTTGCTACATTAACAATAACTGCACTTTATTTGGAAAGCTCTAGATCTTAAAGATGATCAAATGATTTTTTTTAAAAAAAAAAATCAAAGAAAGAGGATCGTTTAATGAAGATGGGATCAAGCAATTTTAGTGAATATATGCAGTTGAAGAAGGAGAAATTTATATGCAGATGAGTGATGATCGTATTATGGATTAATATTTTTTTCTTATTGTCTCCAAACTTGAATTTATTTTCTTCATTCTAATTTTATTCATTTTATTTTTAATATGAATTGAAAGTTTGAATTATAAATTGAAAGTTAATCTACATCGTCATGCAATTTATTTATTTATATAAACCCTTACTAACATTTGTTAAAACAAATTGTTCTTTTCAATTTAACAAACAAATAAAAGAGAATTAAAGAAATAAGGAAAGAAAAGAAGACAAACAGAAAAAAAGGGAGAAAATAAATGCAGATAACAAATTCATAAGTAAGGAAGAATAACAAACTGATTCATATTTCATAACTTGAATTGTACTTTGTTTAAATTTAGAGAGTTTGATTCTAATTTATGTGTTGTTTTGGATCTTTGATATTGTTTATAATTGATGAGTTGCAATAAATTCTAATAACATATAGTTGGATTTCTTAGAATAAAGAAATATCAATCATATTCAAATTACAATAAAGAAGAAAAATATTGAGGAAGAAAATTTGAGGTTGGAGAGGCCAAATTTTATATACTTTTGGCGAAGTTAAGATGAAAGTCAGACATTTGAATATACTTCCGTATGTGTAAAGGTACTCATTTTCTTAACAAATTTATAATATTTTATTAATATAGAAAAAAAATCAAATTTTGTAAATGTATAGATACTCATTTTCTTTGTTTCTCACTCTTCTATATATAATATATAATAAAAAAATAATACTGTTTCATTTTCATACAAATATTTTTAATAATGCGTAAAAGTTATTATTTTTAAAATCTTAATTAGTTATTATAATAAGTATACTTTTATTTTTTACAGTAAAAAGTAAAAAGGAAAAGCATAATATTATTAATTATTAATCATTAAAAGGGAAAGAATGGAAAAGTGTAAATAATGGAAACATTTGCCATTCATCCAAATAGTAATACATAATTAGACTAATTAATAATTAGTTATAATTTAATATTCACAATTTTTTATTTATAAACAATCAATATTAATAATTGTTTTTATTGATTTCAAATGAAATTTAAGATATGTGGGTTGTGCAACGAGATTTTATTATAAAGGTGTTAAATTTTATTTGTCCATCTTGCAGATTTCCTCAACTAGATATTTAAGTTATATACATTTTACATACGTACGGACTCTATTTTGTGGGTAATTATCATTTTTTATATAAAATATTTAAACTAACTTTTCACAGCTAATTATCATTCTTTATAAATTGTTAAATAATAATAATAATAACAATAATAATAATAATAAATAATACTTATTATATATATATATATATATATATACATACATATATGTATAATAGGAGAGGTTATAGAGTGTGTTATTTCTTCTTTTTTGGGGGAAGTTTTCATAGTTATATTAATAATTAATAAGAATTTATTTATTATTTTCAGTAATAAATAAAATTATTATTATTATTATTTATTAATAAAAATGTGAAAACTTCCCAAAAATTATTATTATTATTTTTTGGCAAATTTTATGTTCTTTATATAGTATTTATTTAAATTCAAAGATAAAAATTCAAATTTGGAGGTCAACCAATTTTTATACTTATGTTTTGGTATAGTTTTATATTGCAACTATAAAAATATAAAAAAAGAATGAAAGATAAAGTTTATTAAAATTATTGTACAAATAAAGATAAATCTTACTAAATATAATTAATTTTTAAAATTTTGAATTTGAATGGGAAGTTACGATTGATCTTTTAAAATTTGAATCGAAAACTAACTCTATACTAGATAAAGCCAAATTTTAATCTATATTTTCCTATATAAACTAATTTTCCATCAAATTTTTTATTTTATTCTCTACATATAAAAATATATAAAAAAAAATTGAAAGATAAAGTATTTTAAAATTAGTTTACAGATAAAGATAAATTTTATTATATATAATTTTTTTTTTTAATTTTGAATTTGAATGGGAAGTTACCATTGATTTTTTAAAATTTGAATCGAAAACTAACTCTACACTAGATAAAGCCAAATTTCAATTTATTTTTTCCTTCCATCAAATATTTTAATTTTATTCTCTAAATATAAAATATATAAAAAAATTGAAACATGAAGTTCATTAAAATTAGCTTTACTGATAAAGATAAATTTTACTAAATATAATTATTTTTTTGAATTTGAATGGGAAGTTACCATTGATTTTTTAAAATATGAATCGTAAACTAACTCTATACTAGATAAAGTTAAATTTCAATCTATTTTTCCTATATAAAGTAATTATCCAACAAATGTTTTTCATAAAAAAATCTAAAACAAAAAAATTACATAAAAAACGGATTTATAATAATTCAAAATACCGCCAAACATGCACAATATAACCAAAATTTTAATTGAAATCATATTGTCAGATCCTAAATATTTGATCCATTTTGCTCCTCCTTTATAGCAAACACGTTCATGCCTCCCTTTTTATAACGTATATTATATTAAGAGGAAATAATTATAGGCAACTAAATCAATAGACTCTTTGACTTTCAATTTGAGTATTTCCTCAACCTACTAATAATTAATTATAATTAGTAGTCTTAAAATAAGTTTTAATACTACAATTTAACTATCACTTACTACACACAAAAAATAATATACCATTGAATTAAAAAAAATTAAATTAAAATATAAAATAAAAATAAAAGAGATAATGTTAGTTCAGTTGAGGATTTTGAGTAGTCAAGTGCCTCCTTATTATTTCAAATTTTACTTTAAATTACTAAATCGATTGAGCGTATTTATTAGTTTTAATTTTGTGTAAAAAGAAAATGTATGACTAAGGTTATTTAAGTGGAGTGATAAACAGGCAGAGAAAATGATCAACAAATATTTTATTATTATTTTCATTATATAAATTTTTTAATTTAATATTTTTTAAATGCTATATTTTTAATTAAATTCCTATCATGCTTAAATTTTTTTATGTAATATTTTTATAATATTAATTTTAGATTTTAAAGTTGATGTATATTCTTTGCAACTTGAGAATTTTATGATAAATTTGTATCATATTTGATCTTTTTTCATAAATTATAAGTGTTTAAGATGTGTCAAGAAGTACGGAAAAACTTGCTTTGCAAATCATCTCATAAATATGCAATAATAACTCATACGTTAATAGGTTTCACTCATTGATATACTAATTTACATTAAAAAATTTGAACACATGATGTATAACATAATTACTTTCTTTAATAGTATCCGTGCAACGCGCGGATACGTATACTAGTAAATTTAAACAAAGACAAATTAGAAAGAAGAAATGACAAAAGAGAAAAATAATGAAAAATGAGAAGTAAATCCAAGTCCAAAAGACATCATTAAGGTTTTCACGAGGTTGATCTTGACCTGCCATTCAAAATTAACTACCTTTTATTGTTTCCATTTCTTGGCTACAGTCACTTTTTCATAATATCACAATAGATCAAACTTGAAATGCATTAAACAATGGTTTTCATCTTTCCTTCGGTGAAACACAACTGTTGCACCTAAAGATTTTAACAGCTAATATTCGAAATATCCAACATATTATCTTACGTCCATTTGTGGCTGTGCCACCACTTCTGCTAATATTACACATAGAATTGAGTAGGGCAGAATGTTAGTGCATTAGCCCTCCTAACAGACATAACTCCATTTTTGTCCGTGCTCAAAATATCTTCCAAGGATGCACGAGTGTCCCGAAAAAAGCCCTTAGAAAGGAGCTTCCTATATGGTTGTGACTTGTGGTCGTTGCTGCTAAGCTATCAACTTGTTTATTCTGTTCTCCGTAGATATGGATCACCTTTGGAATACTCGGCCTCCGGAAGAGGCACCTGCAATCATCCAAAATTGAAGAGTTGTGCAAGTTAGTGTTATAAAGTGACTTAACTACTTCATGGGCATCAATATTAACTTGCAGGGGCTGTAAATTATGCAGAAAAGTTATAGTCAATCCATGTAAGGGAGCAAGTAATTCAGCTTAGAAAACATTTTTGTAATTGAAATCAAAGAAGTAAATCCTAAAATCCATCGTCCGCTCCTATCCCTAAATACTCCCGTCCCTACTTTATTGAGCATGTAAATAGTTTCCTGGGATGGTTCCTATGTCACAGACGGGAACCCGCAAGCATCCAATATTCACATGGTAGATATTTAACAGCACAGTAATTAATGATCAGTGGTTTTTGTTCAAAAATGAACTGGTTACTTTGTGTCCAAATGAACCATAGATAGAATGGTATGAAAACTCTGTAGGGAACATATTCAAGGAAATTGTAAGGACAGAGATTGATAAGTTTATGCAGCCATTGAGAGCTCATACTAGATTTGTGTCGTATGTAAGAAACTAAGAGTAGGCAGCAGGTAACAAAGTAAAGTTTCACTTGAAACGACATAAGACGAGGCTTTTCATCTCACTTGGTGATACATAACCATTGTACCTAGTTCTGAGTTCAACTTACATACAATTTGTCACTCTACTAAGGAACAAGATAAAAGTTTATATTATCAACAAAAGATTTTGTGAAATGCTCTCCCCTCTCTCTAAAAAACTGAACTCTCAACATTATTATAACGGCAACTTACTGCCGCTATGGCAGCTGAGCAACCGGTAGCTCATCTCCGACCACCGGACAAAGTCCATGAGGGACTCACAGTACAAACAATACCAATCCAATAACAAACTCCCTCAAGTCCAGTTTACGCCATTGAGAAATCGGGTATCAACAATGAGAGTGGGAGGTCGATTTCGAATGAATAATGGTGTAAAATTCAAGAGATTATTATGCAAGTGAATGCTGGTTCCATTCGGATTGTTTCAACAAATGGAGAAAAATCAAACTTAAATGTAATCAAAGATTCAAATCTCACAAATGGGGGAAACTCCAATTCCAGGAATGGTGACCGGGAGAAAACAACAAATAATTATTTGGGGAGGAGTAATCCAAATCAAAGTGACAAGGAGAACTCTGATCCGAAATAGAATGTTAGGTTACATAGAGGGGATGATGAAGTAACAATGTGCAAAAATACTTCCCAACTGGTGAATGTGGCTGGCAACGATGATATTCAAACTATGAGGAAACTCCGGAGCACGGAAATCAGAGTCAAGCTCAACACCAAACCAAACTTATAGGGACAATCAATGTCTCAGATTCAGAGATTGAGAAAGAAAATAACTTGAAGGCCTCATCAGAGGATCACACTGGTAAGCTTACTAATGCTCAATCTTCTAACAATATGTCTACTAAGGATAAGCATATTGCTGGTCCTAGTAAAGCCCTGCATAACCATAGGAGTGAACCTGGTAGGAAGGAAGAGAAGGGAAAGGACAAGGTCGTAGAGAAAACCAATCATGAATCTTATGTCCCTAACAACAACACCCTCCAAGTATCCAACAACTTCATGCCTTTCAAGTCGAACAATAACCCTTCAAAAAAGGTAGACACAAAAAGCACTAATGACAATCATCAGCCAGCACACAAAGGTCCCATACAACCTAAACCAAAAGCTATTGTGAATCCTGCACCACCTCATCCTAATGCGGTAAGTTCATCAATACCATGCCTGAGATGGAAACCATCAGGAAACAATTTATTGTGCAAACTGAATTGTAAGGAGGAGTGAAGTTAACTCATTACAATCCTAAACATCTATATACTGATCTTGACAATGAGTATGATCATGCTACTGTGTTATCCAAGGCTAAAACTAATGAGATTTTTAGTATGGACTCCTACCTTCAACCCTGAAGAAGAAACTCATTTGGCACCTATTTGGGTGATCCTAGGTGAAGAAACATCTATTTATTGATCTTGACAATTACTCATTGGTAAGACACTTTTTCTAGACTTAGCTACTCATAAAAGACTAGAGGTAGTGTCGCCAAAGTTAAAGTTCAAGTGGATCTTACAAAGGAAAAACCTCAGCTTGTTAGGATAGGATATGATAAAGATGAGAATGGTGAAGGAAAATGGTTATTCATTCAATATGAGCGGGTACCTGGCTACTGTAATTATTGCAAACATCATAGACATGATTATAATGCTTGTGAGGTCAAAGGGAGGGATGAAGAGGCTAAAAGAATAAAAGAACAAGAAGAAAAGAGGAAAAACAAAAACAGTGAGGATGATCAGGCTAACAAGAGCATCAAGGAACAACCCCTTGAACAGAGAGAACATAACAAGAAGATGGATGAACAGACCCAACTCAAGAGCAATGGAAAGCTCAAAAAAAGGAAAGGATGGAAAAACAACCAACAAAATCAATAAACACAAAAGACACAACAAGCTCAACAATACAACAGAGATCAAGACAACAAGAAGATGGTTTATAAAGCTAGATCACCAGCATATTCCACAACACCAACAGGCAGGTATGACTATTGAACTCAGAGAGCTCAAAATCCAAATTGTAATGTTCTATGAACCAAACATGTACAAAAAAGAATGACAACAGAAAGGATAATACTGAGAGTTTTCAAGGAAAAGCTGATGATGGACAAAACCAACAAAATGCAGGTATTGACTCAATGCTCCATTTCATCAATTACTTATCTGATTTATCTGATAAAGAAGTTATGGCCGGTATGGATGGAGGGATTCAGGAGGAAACTACTAATCTGCAGGAAGGGGTGTCCAGAGGGAGGAAATTGTCTCATATTATGCATGAGACTTTGATTGACCCTAGAGCTCCTACTACCTCTAAGAATGCTGATTCAGTCTCAGTTACAAGAACAAACTGATGATATCATTGGTATTGAAAAGGCTACTAAAGATGATATGCTTGATACTGTAGAGAGAGAGGAAGATATAGAGGGTACACCTTCTGAAGATCCCACTATATCAACCAGTGTGAATGCCCCTAAGCAGTCAAGTATGCAACAAAGATCAACCTACCAACCAACTCAAAATGATGGTTCAAAACAGCAGAGACAGAGAAAAAGTCCCCAAATGCTCAACAATAAATCCACCCTGGCTCTCAGTAAGAAAAATATAGATGCTATAAAGAAGAAACAAGCAATGGAAGAAAAAAGAAATGTTGAAATGCATCAGAATGTGGACTATGAGTTTATTAAGGAGCAAGTAGGTAGCCATGCAGTTCCCCTCCAGACCAAAGGCAATCCCTGTGAATTGTGATAGTAATACAACTGAGGACAATAATGATGATTATAGGGTGGTCAATTATGAAGAAGAGTATGATCCTGATCAATTGGAAGAACATGAAGATGATGATTAAACTAGTGCTCATATACTGACAGCCTTTGGATCCACCATGAATTCTGACTGTCAGGATGAAACAACAAGCAACTCAGAAGGCAGGTTTATCACCTAGAGGTCAAAAGGAGAAGAAGAAGAAAAATATACAAAATATTATCAGCAATTCTGCTAATACAATTACTGGCTCTAAGGTCTGTGGGGGCTTTAAGCGCAAAGCGCAAATAAAGCGTGGGCTTTAATAAAAAAGGCGCAAAGGGTGAAAAGAATACAAATATATATGTTTAGTCCAAGACTAATAATTATAAACATAAATGACAAATATATGACCAGAAATTGAAAAACAATTATGATAAAGTGAAATATCATTTATTTAGTTTCACTTCTTCATAAGAGGCTTATTGGCAAGGAAATGTTTGCCTTAGAACTTTGATGACAACATGAAGCGCACATAAAGCGAGGCGGAGCGCTCAACACGTTTTGAGCCTCGCTTCAGGGCTTAAGCGCACTTAAAGCGCGCCTTTGATAACACTGGCTGGAATGCTAGGAGTATTAGCACTCAAGGCTTTGGATAGACTCCAAAAACTCGAGGATTACTACAATATCTCTATGATTGCAATTCTTGAACCCAAAACCAATAAACATCAGCCCAACTATTATAAAATCAGCTTAGGATGGACAATGCTACTCCCAATTCCAACAGTAAGATCTGGTTATTTTGGAACCAAGATGTTGACTGTAAAATTTTGGATCAAGATGAACAGCAGGTTACTTGTGAAGCTAAGCATGTAGCTTGGCAGACTTCTTACCTCCTCACTTTGTCTATGCTAAATATAAAGATCATATGAGAAGAGACCTATGGGACAAGATGCTTCAGTTTTCTAGATCGGACAAACCTGGGTGCACTATAGGAGATTTCAATGTGATCAATGATATTGATGAGAAGATGGGAGGACTACCTTACAACATGAATAAAAATTGTGAATTCATTAGTGTTATTGAAGCCTGTGGACTAACTGACTTGGGATTCCATGGACAAAAATTCACTTGGTGTAATCACAGAGATGGTGAAGCTAGAATTTGGAAGAGACTGGACAGAGCTATGGTCAATGATAAATGGATAGAGGTGATGCCTATGTCTAATATCACTCACTTACCCTCAACTGGTTCTGACCACTGTCCCCTGCTTCCGGAAAGTGTTGACAGAAATACCAATACTAGCAAATACTTCAAATTCCTATATTTTTGGGTGGACAATCCAAAGTTTCTGGATATTGTGAAAGCTTGCTGGGAATGACCAGATGAAGGTAACCTATGAGAATTTTTCAGCGAAGATTGAAAAGAGTGGCAAATACTCTTAGCAACTAGTCTAGACAGAAATATGGAGATATTTTTAACAGTGTTAAGGAGTATGAGGAGAAGGTTAAAAGTGCTGAAGCAGATATCATCAATGAAAACAATGAGGAATATAGATCCAAGTTCAATCAGATTAATGCTCAATGCATCAGATACTTAAAAATTGAGCAATCCACTCTCAAACAAAAAACTCAGCTGCAGTGGTTTAAAGATGGAGATGCAAACACCAAGTATTTACATGCTATTATCAGAGGCAGGAGAAGTAAGTTGTTTATCCACAAAATCAGTGATGTTCATGGTAATACTATCAAGGGGGATGAGAATATTGCAAGGGCTGCATGTTGTCATTTTGAGAAAATATTTACAGGGGAAGATAACCTGATCAATGAGGAAGTCCTTAGATGCATTCCTAGCATGATCACTGAGTATCAAAACCAAAAACTCCAGGCCATGCCAACAAAAGAGGAACTGAAACAGGCTATCTGGTCAATGAGTGCTAATTCTTCAGCTGTTCCTGATGGAATGAGTGGCATGTTTTTCCATTCCAGCTGGGATATCATAAGTGATGATCTCTTTAACAAGATACAACTATTTTTTTGTGGCCACAGTATTCCTAAATTTATTTCGCATGCTTGCCTAGTGTTACTTCCAAAAGTGAATCATCCTAATAAGTTTTTTGAATTCAGACCTATCTTCCACAGTAATTTTACCGACAAGGTTATTTTTTTTATAACCAAAAAATCCGTCTGACCTGTCCTTTAGACCAATTACAGCCTTCTAAACTCGTTGGATAATGGGGCCCCCTCTACCCTTCTACACTTAAATACCAGGTTCGCTTTGCATGATGTGGGGCTTGAACCTACAACCTAACCACAAATCCTCCACCTTTTGTCACTCGAGCTAGGCCTTGGGGGCACCAACAAGGTTATCTCCAAGCTGCTATATCTCAGATTAGCCCCCATCCTGCCTCGTTTTATTTCTGAGAACTAGTCTGGATTTGTTCAAGGAAGGAGTATTTATGAAAATATTAAACCCAAGACAGGAGACAATGTGGTCATAAAACTTGACATGGCCAAAGCTTATGACATGGTTTCTTGGTCCTATACATGTTTAGTTATGAGAAGAATGGGTTTTGGAGAAATGATCATTGACATGATTTGGAGACTTATGTCAAGCAATTGGTACTCTATCATTATCAATGGTTCTAGACATGGTTTTTTCCATTCTACAAGAGGTTTCAAGCAAGGTGATCCTCTGTCTCAACTCTCTTTATCATTGGTGCAGAGGTCCTTACTAGGATACTAAACAATCTTCATCAACACTATCTCTATAAGGGCTTTCATATGGAAAGAAATGGTCCTCAAGTAAATCATTTGAGCTTTGCAGATGATATAATAATCTTCACATCAACTAGCAAATATTCTTTGAAGCTTATTATGCTATGCAGATGTATGAAACAACTTCTGGACAGCTTATCAACAAGGAGAAGAGTCAGCTACTTATTCCAGAAAAAACACCTCCTGATATCATTGAAAGAACTAAAGCTATTACTGGTTTTAGTCACACTTTTGTGCCTATCACATAATTGGGTTGTCCTTTATATATTGGTCGTCAAAAGATTATTTATTTCACTCCATGGTGGTTAAAGTAATTGCCAGAATCAAAGGATGCAAACCAAAATGTTAAGCTATGGGGGCAGAACTACTCTTATCGAATCTGTCTTATATTTAATGCCCATACATCTGCTAACTGCTATCATCCCTACGACTACTACCCTCAAACAGATCAGGTGGAGCTGACTTCTTTTGGGGGTGGGAGAAGGACAAAAGAAAATACCATTAGGCATCCTGGGGAACTCTAAGTTTTCCTTGTGGAGAAGGTGGAATTGGTATGAAGAATCTTGGCTATATGTGTTTATCTCTGCATTATAAACAATGGTGGAACTTCAGATCCAAAAAGTCCCTTTGGGGTAACTTCCTCAAAGCCAAATATTGTCAAAGAGCTAATCTTGTCATTAAAAAATGGAACTCTGGACAATCTCTCATATGGAAGAATATGATCATTAACAGGATGGAAGTTGAACGTTCACATTCAATGGGCTATTAACTCTGGAAGTTGTAGTTTTTGGTGGGTTGACTGGCTGGGGGTAGGATCTCTAGCAAATCACAGTGATTACCTTCCCAGTCTAAATAATGTCACAGTTTCCAGCTACCTTGTTAATGGAGAGTGGAATGAGGATAAAATAAGACAGTGTGCACCTCAACAACTCATTCATAAAATCCTCCATACTAATGTTAGAGTGCAACAGGACATCCCAGATCAAGCCATCTAGAAACCTACTACCAGTGGGAGTTTCACTTGTGCTTCAGCATGGGAGCATGTGAGGAAGAAAAGGAATAAGACTTTAACTGACTCCCTAATTTGGCATAAAGCTATTCCTTTCAAGGTTTCCTTTTTATTCTGGAGAGCACTCAGACTCAAGCACCCAACAAATGACAAAATTAGTGCCTTTGGACACTCTACTGCAAATTGTTCAGGCTGTTACATTCCAGGAAGATGTTGATCATATTTTCATTTCTGGAAAATTTGTTAAGCCATTTGCTGGGTACAACATAGCAGAACCCCTATGAGGAGGATGCTGATGAATTGGTGGATTACTAAACCTAACAATGAAGTTTACAAGCTCATAATGAAAGGCACCCCCATTTTCATTTGCTGGAACCTTTGGAAGAATAGGTGTGCTAGTAAATATGGTGGGAAACAATCAAGTACAACTAGAGTCAAATTCTTTATCTCCAAGGAGCTTCACATGCTTATTATCACTACTTATCCATCCATCAAATGGCCTAACAACTGGAATGAGTTCATTTCTCTGGTGGAGAACTGCCAACATGATATAAAGGTCACTCAAGTAAACTGGTGGAAACCTCCTCAGTCCATAGTTAAATTAAATACTGATGGTAGTGCTATGGAGAATCCAGGTAGGATTGGAGCTGGGGGCATACTGAGAGATCATAAAGGCAAACTGATTTATGCCTACCTTTAGGTGTGGGTTCAAACAATCAAGCAGAAGTTATAGCTGCAGCCTTTGGGATGAATTGGTGTATTCAACATGGGTATAGTAGGATCATTTTTGAAGTAGATTATGAACTTTTAGTGAAATGGCGCAAGCAAGAAAGTATCCCCTCCTTGGAGCATCTACAAAAATATCATGGAACTTCAAGACTTGATTAAAATGACTGATTTTTTTCAATGCAATCATGTCTTTAGAGAGGCCAATTTCCTTGTTGATACTCTTTCAAAGCAGTCATTTGAGGAAAAATACTCAACATTTTTACAATTATCATCATCTGCCTCAGAAGGAAAAAGTTGAAGAGGATCAAAAAACCACCCTAAAAGATGGCTGATCAGTATCCTGGGACAAGTTATCACTTTTTCATTTCCTTTTTTGTGCAACTTCTTCCCTTATTTGATCAGCTTCTAGGAAGAGGTTAGTTTTTGGTTAGGCTCTTTTCTCTATTGTAAGGGAAGAGTCTCCCTTATTCATGATTTCCTAGTTTATATGTATTGAAAGGAGTCCTCTCTTCTAGGTACATAGTTCTAGGCTTCTTTCAATAGATTTTAGGGTCAAGTTGATAGGCCTTATTAGGCTAGTTGACATATGATCTACCATAGGATTGGAGGTTAGGTTAATGTCCCCCTCCTTGTCTATTTTGTTTTGTTTTATTATATGCTAAAGTTTGGGGGTGTTGCTAAGCCCCTGACCCCCTTAAGGGTCATTAAAATTAAAAAAAACTAAGGTACAAGAGACGAACAAAATATAGTAGGAACCTTTTTGATAGAAATAAAAAAGATGACAAACATTTTAACCGTCATCCAAATACTGGTACATAACCTCCCACACTAGTCTCATGACCATAATTCATAACATCCAAATATTTCCTCAATTGCTTTTTCCATCAAACCAAGTTTGCATATTCGAGTTACTGTTAAACTGAAAGAACTCTTGACCTTTGACGGACCAAATAAATAAAATGAAGAAAAGATATTAAGCTATTAGCACAAGGAAAACCACTGAAGTTAGATACTATACTAGACACCTACTCTTATTCCATAATTCCTTTTCCCTATTAACGGTATTTTAAAGAGCACTAGTAATGAAGATCCTAAATCAAACCATAATCCCGACAATGGCTATGCCTAGTTTTATTGGAGCATCACCTGGCATGATTTTCATGTCACTCACACTAAAGATATGTCTCATTCCCGTAAAATGCAGCTTGAAAAGAGAATCAATTTCCAACTTTATTTAGTTTTTGAGTTTTGAAGACACCAAATTCTACAACCAAATAAATGTTCTAAAAAAGGTTGTTTCATAGAATATGCAAAAAGAAAAAGGACAAGAGAAGATCTCAACCAAACCTTGTGTGATGATGTCCCTTAAACATGCAATGTAGGAACAACAAACACAGTGTATTCTCACAAGTGGGGTCTAGGGAGAGAAGTATGTATGCAGACTTTACCCCTACCTTTGAGAAGGTAGAGGCTGTATCCAAAAGAACCTTAAACATACAATGTATTTTTCTATATTTGACAATAGAAGAAGAATTGAACTGCACTTGCGAGACATGTATTAAGTAGAAACTTACAAATCATAAGTTACACAATTGTAATTCATTTGAGCACCTACAACCTTTATTGTTGCTTAATCCTTGTTGGTTTTGTGAAAGCAGACATACAAGGCTTTCAATGTAGATTTCATTCGACAAACGGGCACCAAAGTTAGTAACCTCTGCATATTTAATCGGATCATCGCATATCTTTTTTATAACAAATGGTGTATCCTCTTGATTCTGTATCATTCTAGATGCTACATAAACAAGCAGAGTCTCACCTTTATTTGACATGTAACATGATGGGTAAAGAAAATGCTTGTCAAGATCGTTGAGACACTTTATGGTATACATTTTTGTCCAGGACTCTTTAACCCCATACTCCTCTTTAACCCATATATTTACGCGAGTGAGGAGGACGTTCATAATAAGTACAGAAAGGTTATTTCCCAACACTCCTAGCTTAAAACCAAAATCTTCTTCTCCAAAGCAAGGGGGCTTTATCTTTCCCCATTTCTCATCAGCCATATCCATAGAAACGATGCTCCAGGTCTCCCAAACTCTAAGTGACCAAATAAATTCTTCCATTCCTTCTCTTTGTCACTCTGAACGTAAAACATCTGCCCCAGATCGATATGGATACTCTCCAAGTAGATACGGTCCGTCGTATGCCTTACTTGCTACTTTGAATTCTATTTTTGTCTCAACTACTTACCAACAGGCATCAAGTCATGCCTGTTGGAAAAAGGCAATGGAAGAGGAACTTTCGGCTTTAGAAGAAAATCATACATGGGATTTGATATCTAAATCGGCTGAAGCTTCTGTTATTGGGAGCAAATGGATTTATTCTGTGAAAATGAAGTTTGATGGCACATTGGAGAGGTACAAAGCTCGTCTAGTAGCTCGAGTATATAAACAAGAATATGGTTTGGACTATGACAGTGTCTATGACAATTCTTTCTAGGATTGAAAATGTCACTGTGCTTTCCTTCTAGACTAGGCCAAAATGGTGAATTTTAAAGCTTTATTCTTAGTAAATTCAATGATTGAAATTTCTATAATGTCAATCACTCTAACTATTTTTGGTTTTGAATGGATTGTTGTCACCTTTATCACGTTTTGAAGGAATTGTTTATTTTATTTTATTTTTTATGGTTAATAACTAAATAACCGAACCAAATCGATAACAACTGAACCGATAAATGTATATTATATTTGATTTGGTTTGGTTTTGATAATTTTAAAATCGATTAATTTGGTGTGATTTTGATTTTTACCAATAACCGATCCAAATCGACCCGTGAACACCTCTACCTTCAATTATTCAATATTTAATATTTCATATTTTACTGACGTTATTTGCATCCAAATGAAAGTGAGGTATAGTTAGATATGAGAATTAAAAGAAATTCAATAGTTAGAATGGAGTTTTAGTATTTGTTCTACTTTAAATAAACAATACAAGATATGCTCTTCTCAAGGAATAATGACATGTGGAATTGGAGATAAGATTGTTCGAGTATCTTGAAATATGTCCCCCTGTCAAATTGAGAGGCATTTTGTCACGATCCAAAAGTCGAGGTTATGATGACAGACACTCCAACCCCCCCCCCCCCCCTTCCCCAAAAAAGTGTGTAAGCCAATAATAACACACATACGAGACTCCAAAAGGGTGGTCAGGCCACAAACGATAGAAAAGAACAACAAAGAATATCCAAAAACCAGGTAGCATAAGTATAAAGAGCATCTAATACAACTTTAGAGTATGAAACACATCATAAGTCTCCGATAAGAAATAAAGACTGAAAATATCAGATGGAACTAATGGTGATCCAAAAACAGGATCGCACCACCACTCCGAAAAGATCTCCAAAGCTAGAAATGATCAGCCACCGTGAGGAGTACCCTAACCAGAATCTGCATAAAAAATGATTCAGAAGTAGTGGTGAGAACAACCCACAAGTACTCTATAGGCTTGGCCAACTGAGCAAAAGGAATTAATCAGCTTATAAATTAACTAATGAGCGGTTCCACCTAGATACAAAAGAAGTCCCACTCCGGCATTAGTGCCGCCAATTTATAATGAACGGCGCGACTAAAGTGAACGCATAAGGTCACAACAATTCCCATAACACACACAAGTCAAGCAACTCAAATGATTAATGCAATGCAGTGAGATGATGCAATTATGTGGTGGTACGATGGAATCAAGGTTGTCGCACAACTTGTCATATACACCCTGTCGAGCTAAGGATTCCAGACAAGGACCCATGGGGGACTCGCAATTCATATACCAAATCACAATCTCAATATCTCATCAACTTGCCACCTTAGCGTGGTCAAGGATATAAAAAGGTGTCTCACTTTATTTCTCAAAAGGAATCTCCACATTTTTCTCAATTTCCCAAGAACATGATATGATGAATGAGGATGGATGCATCACAACACATATATAACATGGAGGCAATAATCAACTCAACATGTATCAATAATCTAAATTTCTCAAAACTCAATTGAATCATGATATACACCCTCATATGAAAAAAAGTGGGAAAGAGTTCATTTGAAATAAGTGAATTCCATTTAGAAAGCATTTCATTTACTCAAAGAATTATAATGTTTTCAACTCAGTCCCTCACTCGGGCATTACAGGTCAAATAGCATTACAAGCCTCTATCACATGCAACTCATGAGTCACATGTTGTCAAAGCAAATAGAACAACAATTAAGGCCTCAACATAGGTTAAGCAACATATCTATGCCCCCACACAGGCAACACAATATAATCAACCCCCACACGAGCAACATAATATAATCTCCAACTTATTAAAATCTCAAAATGGACCCTTAAGATTTATTTGAGACCCGATAAAAATAAATGAAAGATGCCACCCTACTAAACTCGACATTCCGGACTCAATGAAATCTTTGGATTTTCAAAAAAAAAATCATTTAGACAAAAATACCCACTTGGACATTTCTTTAGACCAAAAGATCAACTTCTCGCCTAAACGACCAACTCTCAACCTAAGGCCTCAAAAACCTTACATACCACTCTACTAGCTCAAACTCGACGTTCTGGAAGCAATGAAACTAACGAAATTCCCATCCGATGCTCAGAACTCAAATGTTGACGAAACCAAATAATGTATTGTTAGCTCTATTAACTTTATGTTGTAATGATGACACTAATCCTAAATGATCTGTGCAGGAAAAAAAAGAGATACATCAAAAACCTGTGAAAAGAAAGCATAAATATAAACACGGAAGGAAGTCACACACTACCAGAATTAAGGAAGATTGATAAATGATTGTACCAGAATCGAGGAGATTGACTTGCATAAAAATGAAATCAAGACGAGTCAGCAACCTACTAGAAGGAAAGCACACCCTATCATAATCAAGGAAGATTGACTTTCATCAAGGAAGAATGACTTTTCTAAAGATGCAAACAAGTTAGCACATGCGTATCCTAGTCACTGTTTCATCTTGTAAAAACATTGTATTTAATATAGTTAACTAGTGAAAAGAAAAGAAAAAGAGAGATGAGAAAACTATACGAGTAGAGGATGTTACCAACAAGTGAATTGTAATCTTTCATATCAAGGAGTTCACAATAGGCTATTTGTCTAATCAGAAACATTCAAGCTCTAAGGAAACCAAGGGGACTGGATTAGGCAACACATCGGTGATTTGAACAAGTATAAAAATCTTTGGATCAATTGTGTCTTTTATCTCTTTAAACCTTATATAATATGTTTTTTTATCTAATCGTCTAAACTATAGGGTAGTTAACTTGAAAAAAATCAACAAATGTATATATTTGTGTCCTGAAATAAACAATACTTATAAAAAGAGAACCACATTTGCACATACTGAAATGTCTTGCTTAGATACAAATATTCAAGTCAAAGTAACAGATCAACACAAACAAGATGATGAGAGGGCAGAGAAGTTACCAGTGCTATC
This sequence comes from Solanum stenotomum, assembly GCF_019186545.1. Lineage (NCBI taxonomy): Eukaryota > Viridiplantae > Streptophyta > Magnoliopsida > Solanales > Solanaceae > Solanum > Solanum stenotomum. Next base: position 11,246,640 of record NC_064288.1, on the reverse strand, counting down.
CACACAACTTTCCTTTTTGAATACATCTTGAATGCAGACTCTTTTCATAAGCTGATATGATTATCAAATTGGTCATTCAGGTAACTGTAAACCTCAAATGGAAAAAAGATAGCATTATAAGGAAAAAAACGTACAATTCATCAATTAGTTATACCTTTCCCTTGATTGATTCAATACGATGCAATAACTCTTTTCCACTTCTTTTTTGTGAGCCATGCAAAATACAAATGCCAACATTCAAAATCTTTTCGATGTCAGCACGAGAAACAACATATGTGCAGGTGTTTAAAAGCTTCAAAGCATGTGGAACCAAATCCAGCCTTGAATCACAGTATCGACATAAATACTGTGCATCCAAATTGATGCTTCCTCCAACTGTCCCAGCCATGTAAGCTCGTAGAGCACAGTCTAGATGGGAAACATGTCCACATATGTAGCCTTCTATTATTGCTTCACATCGAATGTAACTGTACCCATCATAGTCCGAACTGATAGTTTTGCAGCAAAGGATACAACAACAGTCTCAGCAAAAACCAAGTTCACTGCAACAGATACCACAAAGAATGGCCGGAAAAGGATTTTCTACTATTAAACTGCTATAGATTTTGTTACCAGCCTTACAAGTAATGGCTCTTATAGGAGAATCAGACAGTAAAGATTGCAATTTTGTCCCTGAAGATGTACTCATCTCTTTCATATCTGAGTCAAAATCAATATCTAATTAAAAAGAAAAAAAAGTTGGCATTAGGTCAATAAAAAAATGTGGTAAGTGTTTTTTTTAATTGATGCAAACAACCGAATAAATATCTACATGATATATACCAAAGAGCCCTGTCGAAACTAACCTTTTGAGCTTGGCGACTGCTTCGAAGGAATCATCCAACTAAATGAGGCAAAAAATTGGTTTATATCCATGTCAGGATACTCATATTGGAGATACTTTTTAACTGAAATCTTACTTCGAAAAACATTTTTATTTCCACCTTTTGGAGCCTTAAAATACTTCGGAAGATACAGATATCTATCTCTAAAGGCGCCTGAACTTGTAACTCTTTTCCCTGCCCGCCATTCCCACTTGTCACCAGCATTTGGCCAATCTACAGGAGCATATGGTAAGCCTTCGCCAGAGTCATACTCAGAAACTGGATAAAGTTGAAGCCCAATTTCATTGATTCTAGAAGCACTCCCATTATATACAACATGTGCACGACTCTCCCCAGCCTCCTCCTTGGAGGACATTTAGCTGGAAATCTCTAACTCTGTTGATACCAATGGAAGTCTGAAACCGCAGAAAAATAAAGAAACGTCAAAAGTCCACAGTAGAAAGCAAACCATTTTTGGCTATAAAATATTGGAGGAAAAAACAACTAAAGGAGAAAAGACGAAAGTTGGGCATATTCTCCAGGAAAACAAGATAGCTAATTTTCGACTAGAAGAAGTTATGCTTCAGATGAAGATAAATGTTAGACCTTTCAGCATGAGCTACAAAAACACTCTCCTCCGAAGGAAACATCAAAGTTGATCAGCAGAATGTTTGTGTATAATGCAGCATGCTTGACATAAATACCTAAAGTTCAAAGCCACCTTTGGTGTGAAATTATTACTAAGATACTTAGAACAATAATTTTGAANCCAGCATTTGGCCAATCTACAGGAGCATATGGTAAGCCTTCGCCAGAGTCATACTCAGAAACTGGATAAAGTTGAAGCCCAATTTCATTGATTCTAGAAGCACTCCCATTATATACAACATGTGCACGACTCTCCCCAACCTCCTCCTTGGAAGACATTTAGCTGGAAATCTCTAACTCTGTTGATACCAATAGAAGTCTGAAACCGTAGAAAAATAAAGAAATGTCAAAAGTCCACAGTAGAAAGCAAACCATTTTTGGCTATAAAATATTGGAGAAAAAAACAACTAAAGGAGAAAAGACAAAAGTTGGGCATATTCTCCAGGAAAACAAGATAGCTAATTTTTTACTTGAAGAAGTTATGCTTCAGATGAAGATAAATGTTAGACCTTTCGGCATGAGCTACAAAAACACTCTCCTCCCAAGGAAACATCAAAGTTGATCAGCAGAATGTTTGTGTATAATGCAGCATGCTTGACATAAATACCTAAAGTTCAAAGCCACCTTTGGTGTGAAATTATTACTAAGATACTTAGAACAATAATTTTGAAGAACTTGGTAAGAAAAAACAAAATTTAAAGAATATTTTCAAAACTAGAAACTTAAAACCAGTTAAGAAAATAGAATCTGAAACAAATTAAAAATAATAAACAAAATATTTTCTCAAAAAAGAAAATTGAGCCCACTGAATGCACAATGTTTTCTTAAGGAAATTAGTCCCCTCAAGTACCCGAGGTCAATGGAATATATCCTCTCATAATAGAATAATCTTACTCACCGGTGTATCGATACTCAAAAGCACGGTGTCAGCAAACCACTCAACAAAAGTAAAGTACACTTAGAATACTATATTTAGTAGAAAAGAAAGAAGTTCATAATTTTGTTATTGAAAAATAAGAGGAACACCTCTATTTATAGACAATAGATGGTAGTGTGAATGGCTACTTATTGTGCCTTATCAGAAAGGTCACAACCTTTCAGAAAAGTCACAATTCTTCAGAAAAGTCGCAACTCTTCAGAAAAGTCGAAACTCTTTATAGAAGTCACAACTATTCAATTTCATTCACATCTTTTAAAACCCAACAGTTACTCGTGGCATCAGAAAAATTGTGGCCTTGAAGGGTTCTTTTTAGTAGATCCCACAATAGACCAGTCCTAATATACTCTCAAATCCTTTCAGTAGGTACAAATTTAAGGTTCTCATGAGTTTAGAAAGCAGAATAAAAAAAATCTCCTTTCAGAAATGCACAAACAATCTCTGTCAAAAATTATACAACATATTTTTGGTTTCAACCCATTACTGTTATGTTTTGAATTTACTTCACCCCTAATTTTTTAGAAATATTAGTTAGCAGTTAGCACTATTATTGAATTTACTCCCCCCCCCCCCCCCCCCCCNCAAATTTTAGAAGAAAACAATCAACTTAGCCTGTATATTTTATTAAACTTATTAAGTACTATTTATAGAAGACAGTTCCATTTAGAATAGGTAGTTAGCAGTTAGAACTATTATTAAGTGGTGGAACTAGGTATTGGCAATGTTGTTAATTTGATCCCCTTCATTAAAAAATTATATTGTGTAATTAAGGCAAACATAATCTTCCTAGTTATGTGTAAATCGTTAAATCACATTTGACAGAAGGGAAGATACTAGTGTAGTGGCAAATGGGGTTCAAAATCTGTTTTAGATCATATATTTAAATCTTAGGTATATTTCTAGTATTTATCTCAAAATTTATATTTTGAATCTCCTTCCGCCACTACTATAATTTCACTGAGAGTCCTGTCTAAACCATCTGCCAACTCTAGATTGCCTATTTATAAATAGCAAGCGATACACTTTGCTTCCATGTTACATTTTATCATACAAAGATATTAATGAACATTTGCACCTAACTTGACTCAAAAGTTATCCATTTCCCAAGACCATATGTATAGACAATAACTTTCTTCTACAAATTTTGCGGACTCTAAATATCCACTCTTCCACATTGCAAAAGCTAGCTATTAATGTGGGAGAGCCTCGACGGCTCCTCATTAGGTAGTATTCACTCTACTACAAGTAGGCAGCTTTTTCTGAGGTAGCCCTTTTCAAGTTGGGTGGTCAATGTCTTCTTGGAACGGTGGACACGAAGGGTGATGGATATGACTCTCATATCATCGATACAATCAAGGAGAACATGAAATAACATAGAGTAAAAAAACACAATAAAAATGCTTCTGACACAAATGAGTATATCTACCTACTTTAAGAAGAAAAAAATAGTATAAATCATTATCATATATAGTGAGGACGTGTATATCAATTAAATGAGAAGCTCTGATTGAATTTGGGTATATACCTGAGTAGATTAAGGACTTGAATAAACTCAGTCTCCTGGTAATCCTAGACGAAGACGAAAAATTGAAAATTCAAAAGCAAAGGAAAAAGGGAAAGCAAAACCCTAAAACCTTGTGAAATGCAAAGGTTGTAATAAGTATTTTTTTAGTATTTAAGAACTTTTATACTCTTCAGGTCTGAGTTGGTACACACCTGTCATATTCCTTAACGAGAAATAAATAAAAGAGTAATTTTACTGGGATAAGACATAAGTACCCCCCTAGACTATGACCGAAATCTCAGAGACACACCTTAACTAAACTAAGGTCCTATTATCCCCCCCCCCCCCCNTCATTTTTTTTTTTGTATTTTTGTACACCTTTTGTCTTACGTGGCACACTCTGTGACTCTACGCAATTGAGGCGCGTGGGAGATATTTGGATTCCATGTAAGCTAAAAAGATGTACAAATTTACAAAAAAGAAAAAAAAAAGGGTTCAAGGGGGTAATAAGATCTTAGTTTAGTTAAGGTGTGTCTCTGGGATTTCGGTCATATTTTAGGGGGGGGGGGGGGTACTTGTACCTTTTCCCTAATTTTACTATATCATTCTTTGAATATAATTAATTCAATATTTTGACAAATATATTGGGGAAATGAATGGTACTTCCTCTAGTCTATATTAAGTGAATTGTTGGGATATAAAACTCCTCTTAAAGAAAAATATTAAGGACATATATTAAAGGCTATTCTTAATTATTATTATTATTCCTAAACTATTCTCCTAAAAATGTAAAGTAGTTAACAACATCATTAAAAGAAAGGATAAATATGAAGAAAAAAAATCCAATTAACAAATATCTTGAACTTTGAAAAATTCACTTATTTTGAACTATAAAAAAAAAAAAACTTATGACAGTTCACTTAATATGGACTAGAGGGAACAAATCTTAATAGTTAAGTTGGTTGATACATGAACTTTTGTTCATCTTGTTGGTGAAGGTCCAATTTATCAAGAACTAATTGATAAATTATCTCTTGATTTTTAAATTCGACAAGTGAAAGTAGACATTTTTAAAAAATAAAGTTAAATGGTCAAAGTCACACTTCCATTATCAATTATCTCTTGATTTTTAAATTCGACAAGTGAAAGTAGACATTTTTAAAAAATAAAGTTAAATGGTCAAAGTCACACTTCCATTATCAATTGTTCTTTTTTTCTACCTAAACTATAACCATATATGTATTAAAACACACATCATTTAATAGATGATTGTATGTAGTGTGCACTCTCTAATTGTATTAAAAAAAATATGTCAAGTAACAGTCCACATGAATAAATATTTCCATTTATGCAGAACTAAAATAATTTTTAGTTTAAAACTTAAGGGGGTTAATATTTTTGGATAAAAATCTAAATCGAATCATTTGTAAAAATTCATGGGTCATTTGTAAAATGATTCACCCAACATCTTCATTCTCCAAATCCTCGCCCTCAATTGTGGTTTGTGCCTTCAAATTGCTATTGTAGACTATGTCCCCCCACCCTCCCCTATTAAGTTGTAATTATGTCGTAGATTCAAGATAAATCAAGTCAAAGGATAGTTAAGAAGGTGGTAATCTTTAATGAAACTCAGATAAAATTTGAAAGTCGGAAGAACGACAAGAAAGTTCTAAGGAGAAGGTGTGAAGGAAGTAAATTGAAAATGGAAGAACATATATAGATTTTGGAAAAAAAACGTCAGTATTGCCTGGATGGTCGGCCATGGTTTTTATCCAATCACAAGAAGACACGTACTCGGAGCATTAAAAGTGGATGGACATGTGTCACATCAAGAAATGTCAAAGGACTTTCATTTGCTTTCGGCCATGAATTGAAGTGTTCTCCATCTTTCTGTCACAATTCTTTGAGTACCCAAATAAATGCGGGACAATCTATGTAACGTCCAACAACTTCTAAGCAAAGATTCTAATCATCCTTTGTATGTGTATAAGTCTGGACCCAATGAATTCTAAGTTGTGCATATATATTAAGGTCCTTTACAAAGTGTAGTAAGTATATCAGATATGGTTTAGGGTCGTCAGGAACCTCAAACACTAAGCCAAATTCAAAGCATTTCTATCAGCTATGTTTTCACATGAGTTCCTACAAGAGTCAACTTCAAACGACCATACCTCTCAGAATAGTAAGATTTAGGTGACCCGTGACCTATCGAATTAAAGACCTACAATAATTCTTTCCAATGTCACTAACCGATCGTCAACCCGACTCTTGAGTAAAATGTTTTCTGATTTTACTAGAGAGATGTCAAATTGATTGTGTGCTCCGCATGCCTGGTAGCGTGGGATCACCCTCTAGGCCATTTTCCCAGTAGCCTGGGTGGGTGCACCGCACACACCAAATAAATTTTTGAGAGTCTAGCTTTCAAAATTCTATATTTATTAAGTTAAGACGGTGGTCATTATAAAATTAATCTTGGACGACCTGGGGCTTATTTTCTCTCAAATTCTCTAATCTCCTGCATCTTTAATACCAAAGTATGTTACTCTCATGTATCTAAATTAGTTCTAAAAAATTTCAATCTCTAATCACAAATTCTTAATAAGATTCTACATCAAATCTTTCTCTCTCATATCTAGCAAAAATAAGAACTCATCCTAAAGTTCAAGAAGAGACTTTTAGTGCTTCTCTTCGAACTGAGAGTTTCAATTAGAGTGATTTAAGGTATGTAAAGCTATCATAGTGAGTTAATGAGTTCTTCCTCACGCCCTACATCGAAATTTCAGTTAGCAAGATTCAACTAGGGTTTCAAACCCAAGGCTTACTACATTTGAGGGTTCTACTTACTTTCTTATCATGAATATTGATTTTGTAGTGTCTATTTTAGTATATTAATTGATTGGACGATTCTTAATTATTGATAATGCTTATTTCACCACATGAACCATATTTAATTATGAATTTTATGAAAGCCTTGATATATCAGTTCTTATGCATTATCTCCGTGAAGAAAACAAGGCTAGTTTAAAGAAGGCATAATCAGTTTTAGAGAAAGGATTTTCAATCAGTCTTTAAAGCAAGTTCAATGCATTGATAAAAGAGTATGCAGAACAGTGAGTCAAAATAAGATTTTCAGAAAAGCATAGTCAAGTCATTTAAGTTCAGTTCAGTTTAGTTTTAAAGAAGCATTATTGAGCATAGACTCAAAGTATCAGATTTTCAGTTTTCCCCTAAAGGGGGACATCTTTACAGTATGAGTATTATTGCATGTTTTGGGAGTAGTATTTGATAATAATTGAGAAATCAGAGACCAAAAAGAGTTCAAAACTATTATGTATTTCTATCCTTTACAATTGATAAACTATCCACTAGTTATATACAAAGGTACATGCATAATTCTAGCAAAATATCACATCATATCTTGAACAATATCAATGGTGTGATTGTGCTTAGTTAAATTAGAATATTGTTCTGGATATTTAAGAATCATATTAGATATTTTGAATCATAACAGAATGATTTGGAATCATATCTGATATGGTCAACATCCCCTCTCAAATTGATGCTACTTATCAAGAAACATTAATTTGGATAATTAGAATTGGTGTCTGCTCCTTGTTATCACTTTTGTAAACAAGTCTGCCAATTGATCATGCGACGTTATATGTCGAAGACTGATGACTTGATTAACAACAAGTTCTCGAATATAATGGCAGTCCACTTCAATGCGATTTTTGTTCTCATGGTGGACCAGATTTGTTGCTATTTGTACTGCACTAGTATTGTCAGCATGTAATGTAGTGGAGCCATCAACAGAGATATGAAGTTCTGCCATCAATCGACGTATCCACACAATTTCAGAGCAAGCAGCTGACATTGATCTATATTCTGCCTCTGTTTATGGTTTTTAAATTCTTGGCTACTTCTTGCACTTCCATGAGACAAGTGATGATCCGATTAACATACACCATCCTGTCGTAAACTTTCGAGAGTTTGGGCATCCTTCCCAATCTGCATTTGCATACCCTTCGAGATTTAGAGATGATGTTGAATGAAAGAAAAGACCTCGATTAATTGTACTCCGAACATAGCGAATGATTTTGAGGAGGGCAAAAAAATGATGTTGGCAAGGATTTGTAACAAATTGGCTCAAGACTTGATCTGGATAAGAGATGTCAGGTCTTGTTATTGTCAAATAAATTAGACAACCAATGAGCCTCCTGTACAATGTTGGTTCTGCAAAAGGGTCACCATCATCATTTTTGTACCTCACATTGATCTCCATAGATTTGTGAGCTTCCTTCTAATCACTTAGACATGTTTGTGTGATAAGATCCTCTGCATACTTCCTTTGGCTTAACATGATACCATCCTGCAAATATTCAACCTCCAACCCCAAAAAAATATGTTAACATGCCAAGGTCCTTCATTTAAAAAGTTGCATTAAGAAGATTCTTGAGTTGTACAATTCAATTCTAATCACTGCCATTTATAATCATATCATCAACATACAATAGTAAAATTTTCATACCAGTATTGGAGTGCCGGAAGAATAATGAATAATCAAAAACACATTGAGAAAATCTAGCATTTATGATGGTAGATAGAAACTTCTCAAACTGTGCACGTGGCACTTGCTTGAGACCATATAGAGATTTTTGAAGACGACAAACCATATCAGGTTGAGCTTGGTGTACCCTGGGGAGGCTTCATGTATATAACCTCATGTAGTTCACTATGCATAAATTCATTTTTCACATCCCTTTGATGAACTTTCCACCGTTTGATGGATGCTATAGTGAGAAACACACGAATTGTCGTCATCATTGCAACAGTAGCAAAAGTCTCCTCATAGTCCAAACCATATTCTTGTTTATATACTTGAGCTACTAATCGAGCTTTGTACCTCTCCAACGTGCCATCAAACTTCATTTTCACAGAATAAATCCATTTGCTCCCAATAACAGAAGCTTCAGCCGATTTAGATATCAAATCCCATGTATGATTTTCTTCTAAAGCCGAAAGTTCCTCTTCCGTTACCTTTTTCCAACAAGCATGACTTGATGCCTGTTGGTAAGTAGTTGAGACAAAAATAGAATTCAAAGTAGTAAGTAAGGCATACGACGGACCGTATCTACCTGGAGAGTATCCATATCGATCTGGGGCAGATGTTTTACGTTCAGAGTGACAAAGAGAAGGAATGGAAGAATTTATTTGGTCACTTGGTATATGATATGGTCAATAGTATTGAGCACCGATTTGGGTAAGAGTTAACAACTCAAAACCCATAACTTGTGTCACCAGCGTAGATAGGATCATGTCNTTTGATGGAAGCTATAGTGAGCAACACACGAATTGTCGTCATCATTGCAACAGTAGCAAAAGTCTCCTCATAGTCCAAACCATATTCTTGTTTATATACTTGAGCTACTAGTCTAGCTTTGTACCTCTCCAATGTGCCATCAAACTTCATTTTCACAGAATAAATCCATTTGCTCCCAATAACAGAAGCTTCAGCCGATTTAGATATCAAAGCCTATGTATGATTTTCTTCTAAAGCCGAAAGTTCCTCTTCCGTTGCCTTTTTCCAACAGGCATGACTTGATGCCTGTTGGTAAGTAGTTGAGACAAAAATAGAATTCAAAGTAGCAAGTAAGGAATACGACGGACCGTATCTACCTGGAGAGTATCCATATCGATCTGGGGAAGATGTTTTACGTTCAGAGTGACAAAGAGAAGGAATGGAAGAATTTATTTGGTCACTTGGTATATGATATGGTCAATAGTATTGAGCACCGATTTGGGTAAGAGTTAACAACTCAAAACCCATAACTTGTGTCACCAGCGTAGATATGATCATGTCATTGATTCGAGCGACTCCTCACAACCTTGTTGAGTGCTTTTCAGATGGATCCAGAGGTTAATTTATGTTGTCCTATACTCCGGCAAGGTATAGGATGACTGGAAACATGGGCTAGACATTGTATTATCACGAGGCTCATAATGATGGTTTTCGATTAAAGAAACTCTCCAAGAAAAGTAAAGTATATTATTTTAGTATTTTGCTATCATTGTGTATCTCATTGTAGAGATTTAATGATTTCACGTCATGTTCATGCTTTACTTTCAGTTTCTTTTCAGTTCAATAATTTACTTCATTCAGTCTTATTACATACCGTACATTCCATGTACTGACGCCATTTGACGCTGCATCATTTTATGATGCAGTTTCAGGTACTCTTGATAGAAGACGTTCAGTAAGATCACTTTCCACTAGCATTTGGTGAGACCTCCTCACTTCCGAGGGGCTCTAATTTAGTTGGTATAGTTTATTTAATTTTTTCAGTCATTGTTAGTTGAATAGTCAGGTAGTCATGAGTCTTGTGCCAACACCTATCTTTAGTTAGTAGAGGCTCCTAGATAGACAAAGTCAATGAGTCAATTCAGTCTTTTGTATTCAGAAGTTTAAACATTATTGTCATTATTCATATTCAAATTTATTTCAGACTTTTGTATGAGATATATTTAATTGATTTTAAATGTTCATTGTATATGGCTTATGCATGTATGTTTAGTCTTCCACTCAGTAGTCAGTCAGGCCAAGGGTTCACTTGGGACCAATAATGGTTTCTGAGTGCCGGCAATGTTTGGGGTGTAGGATAGAGGTGTGACAATCTATATAGGGTAAAACTGATCATGATCGATAGATAGATAAACCATAAAGTGACATATGGCATAAGCGACAAGTCAGGTGTGACTAAGAGATTGACACCACAATGTGAGCCCACCTAGCTCCGAAGATGCATCATCAGATACGAGACACAAATTAGATAAGGTAAATTTGAAGTTCAACCATTTAAAGGAAATTCATGATTAGAGAGTAGCAATAATGTGTATTAATAGGTTTCAAGAGGCTTGATGCGCAAATTTTGTTCTCGTCTTATTTTCATTCACTTATAAAAATTCACTTAGCTTATGCTTTGGAAATTCATGCTCTCAAGTTATATTTCATAAATTTATCCATCCGTGGATGGTCAACTTGTGCATATTTTCTACAATATCTTTTATCATCATCATCATAATATATATATATATATATATATATATACATAGTCCTTGTTGGAAAAACTTTTCTAAAGTCTTTTATTATGCTCTCTATTTTATCATTTTTTTTCTTTTTATGGAGCATAGTTTTCTTTGTTATTGTCTCTACCTGAGTAAATGATCTGGGTAACCTTCGTCTTGATGAAGAACCTTCATCTTCACTTTTTGGCAAAGTGACAGCTATAAACGAGTTTGAGGTGTCTTTACCGGCTACCGTTTGAACCGAACTAGTTGTATCTTTATCATCCGATACAGTGGATTTTTTTGCATTCGTTGGGGAATGCACACCCTGCTCATCCATTTTATCTTGAGATGGAAAACTCGGTTCTGAAGTCTGTGTACTGATGTGAATCTTTTGAATGGAGTCTTTGCCTTTAAATAACTTTACCTGCTCCATTAGTTTAGCATTTTCTTGGAGTAAGCTTCTACCTTTGCATTTAATCTTTTAAAGGCCTCGGTCATTGAAGAACAATGGTCGCAGAAGATTATTTTGTCTGTCTTTTTGGATATTGTATTGTGGGGTCTTTTGTGGATTTTGTCTGAGGTCTGGAGATATATAGTAATTTGGACCAAGTATCCCTCTTGCATAATCTAATGCTTCAGTGAACTCATTAAAACCTTTAAAAAGAGGAGTTTTAACTCCGTTTATAGAGTCTAGTACTTCTATCCAAGTTTGAAAAATACCATTAGTCTTACCATGTATTACCACGTAATATTTAAATTTGTTCTCTCTACTTTTGTCAGTAAAGTGTTGACATAATGCATTTAATGAGGCTATAAAATATTTATTATCTTTCTTATTATATGTCATCCATAAATTGTCTGCTAAACATTTTTTAGGTTTATCCAACACACACTCGGGCAGTTCTCTAAAAGATAAGTTTGAATTCGGGTAACATATTAAATTATGCTTACCGAAGTACATACGGTCCATCATTTCTATTGATGTTGTCTGAGGTCTAAACTTCATATTACCTAATAGAGTCTGAGCGTCTGTATCTGATGCTGAGGCTACTCCTTTGCCTTTGTCTATTGAACCGGTTGGTCTCATGCTGAAAACAAATGTATAGTTAAGTTATTTTTATATTTAATCTACTTAACTGATCTGCTAGACTGTTANATATGCCATCCATAAATTGTCTGCTAAACATTTCTGAGGTTTATCTAACACACACTCGGGCAGTTCTCTAAAAGATAAGTTTGAATTCAGGTAACATATTAAATTATGCTTACCGAAGTACATACGGTCCATCATTTCTATTGATGTTGTCTGAGGTCTAAACTCCATATTACCTAATAGAGTCTGAGCGTATGTATCTAATGTTGAGGCTACTCCTTTGCCTTTGTCTATTGAACCGGTTGGTCTCATGCTGAAAACAAATGTATAGTTAAGTTATTTTTATATTTAGTCTACTTAACTGATTTGCTAGACTGTTATCTTTTCCTTTTATATATTCAACGATAACATTTGGATAAATAGATACTGTATCCATAAAGTTTAGCCATCGTCTCTTGCTACTAGCCTTTTGGTTTATCTTTTGATGAAATTTAACAATGGCTTCGCAGTCAGTACGTACTAATATTTCATTTTTATTTAAAATGTATAACTTAAAACTATTGAGACCATATATTATTGCTAAAACTTCTGCGTCTATACTGCCCATATTTCCTTTCTCTTTATATTTTCAACTTTGATAAGCACAAATCTTTTCTTCTGTCTTATCACTGTATTTATTTGGTCTAGCTTTTAATACAGCTCTCCATCCTTGGAAACTGTCATCTGTTTCAATTATTAAATAATCTATTTCTAGTGGTATACTTAATTCGGGAATATCTCGAACTTTTTCTTTGATTAGTTGTACTAATTTTATATCTTCCGTGTTGAAATGTTTTTGCCCTTTGCTACTTGTTTTTGAATATAATGGTCCTGCTAATCTTCCTAAGTCTTTAATAAAGTTTCTAGCATAATTTACCAATCCTAGAAATTTTTGTAAATCTTTTGTATTGTCTAATTTATCAGGCATATCTAATACTTTTGTCGCTATATGTGGTTGTAATTTAATTTGTCCTTCTCCTAATGTTACGCCTAAAAAATTTATATGGTTCTTACATAATTCCATATTCTTTTTACTTACTATTATTCCATTTTTCACAAATAATCGAAACACTATCTGTAGGTGTCCTAAATGATCTTTAATGTCTTTACTAAATACTAAGCTATCATCGACATATACTAAGACAAATCATTTGTAGTCTCCAAATATATTATCCATTTTTCTTTGAAATATTGACGGGACAGTTTTTAGTCCAAATGGCATAGCTAACCATTCAAAATGTCCTTCAGGGTAAGTGAATGTTGTCCATTCTATGCTTTCGTCATGCATTTTTACCTGCCAATATCCTGATTTACAATCGAATTTACTAAATACCCTTTTTCCTTGGATTCGATTGATTAATTTATTTTTATCTGGTAATTTATATGCATTTGTTCTAGTGTTATCATTAAGTCTTTTGTAATTAATTACCATTCTAGCTTTACCTCACACTATCTCACTATGATTTCTTACCATGAATGCTGCTGACCTATGTTTTGACGTGGATCTTCTTATTACTCCTAAGTTTAGTAATTCTTTTATCTGTATACCAAAATCCTCTAAGTCTTGGTTAGTTGCTTCAATAGCAGCTGTTTTTATTATATATTCAGGGTTTATGATATCTAATTTACATACTACCTTATTATTTTCCCAATATTTTAAAGGTTTCTCCCCTATTATTTCCATTTCGTCTAATATTGTTACTATATTGTCCAAGTCTTTAGGACTTCTAATTGTACCTATCCTATCAATTCCTGTTTGAAAATTATAGAATTCATTTTCTACTTCTATTAAAGTATAATCTTTTTCTCTTAATATCATATTCTTCTTCTTCCTCGTTTTGTTCCTTATGTCCTTGGTCTTTACAACATTGACTTTTACTTTTGCAATCCTTACAACATGTCTGTAAGCTATCTTCTTCGGAAGTGTTTGGAGATATCTTAGCTTGTCTTCCTTTTGTTTCAAATTTCATGGTTTGTACTGGTGTATATGTTAGATGCTTAAAGAATATTACCCTATCTCTTGTAATTAATGTTCCTCCATTATTTTGTATCATAAATTTTAAAATCCTAATACAAAATCTACATTTATGTTAAGGTCTTGTACCCATATCCTATCAAGTGTGTACATTGGTTTATACAATTCATTACATGTATTAATAAAGCTTATATGCGTCTTTCCTATATAATGTTGGTATGTATTATAAGTTCCATCCATTTGCATAGCTGCAATTGGCTTGTCTAAGGTTCTTATTAATTTTTGTGGTAAAATCTTTTTGTTTATTATACTACATGTACATCCTGTGTCTACCAATGCTAAGGTTTCTAACTCAGTGTCCTGTATTCTGAATCTAGCTAGTACTTTAACAGTAGTGAATTTTTTATCTTCATTACATATTAAATTCTCATAATGATTTACCATAGTTTCTATATTCATTAATTCTGCTTTTTGGTCATGTGTTTTGCACATCCCCCGTTCTTCTGTTCTTTGTACGGATTCCGTCATATTTTCTTCAAGTTTTTATTTTCCTTTTTCTAACAACATTACCTTTTGTTCTAGTTCATTTATCCTACTTTCTAATGTTATTATTCGTAAGTTTATTGTATCATTACTTATATCTCTATTTTCACGTCCTTCTTTTACTTTTATTTTTAATAGATTTTCTATGCAGGTGATACATCTTTCAGCATAGCAAAACTTGCATTTTGCCCTTTTTTCTCTGCTTGGATACCATCTACATATACATTGGTTACTATTTATTCCTTTATTTCTTTCAAACTCATGACTACATTCTTGTGAAATATTCATCATTGTACTTATTTGTAATTCTTCTAAGTCTATATTTTTTAATTCTAATCCTATTTCATTTATTAGTTCTTCATTAGCTGAATCTGACTCATCAGACCGTGTTGTTTCTTCTATTTCTACACTTACTATTGAATATATGCTTTCATTATCTGACATGTATTCATCAACATTAATCAACGTTTATTGAAAATCTTCTATTAATTGCGAGTTTCTAGTTCTACTATTATTTCTTTTAGGATATACATTTGCTAAATGTTCTATACTCCCACATGTGAAACATTCTAGCTTATTTTTATAGTTCCTATCGTTTCTATATTTTCTAACATGTCTATCTTTACTTAGATATGGCTTCCTGGCTGAAGACCTTCTTAAATAGTATCTTTTATTATTATTATATTGCTGATTATAGTAGGGTCGGCGCTTCTTGTATCTTTTCTTTGATTTACTTTGTTCTTTATCATAACTTTTGGTTGTATATATAACATTTTTACATAAACCCATTTCATTCTGCTTTAGTTGTTTTTGTATTGGTATATTTGTACATTTCTCTGTTAATATTTCCATTATATGTTGTACTTTGTGTCCTATAGACCATTTACCGTTTGGGTTTTGCATTACTCCGTCCCTTTTATACCATCTTTATTTTATTTCTCTACCTAAAGCTCCTGGTAATTTATTAAATAACTTCTTCCCTAATTCTTCA
Source organism: Solanum stenotomum (assembly GCF_019186545.1). Taxonomy (NCBI): domain Eukaryota; kingdom Viridiplantae; phylum Streptophyta; class Magnoliopsida; order Solanales; family Solanaceae; genus Solanum; species Solanum stenotomum. The sequence continues at coordinate 11,230,982 of NC_064288.1, read as the reverse complement.
TCAAAAGAATTTCCACTAATTGTGCAGTAATAATAATAATCTTTTAGAAAGTTCTTTATGTGAAACCAACTTGTAATGCTTAACTGTTCCAGTTTTATTAAAGCATTTCTTTGTAGTACTACTAAACCACTATTTGGGTCTTCCCCTGTAATTAGACTACGTATTTTATTTGTAAAATTATATGGGTTTTCTCCCATATTTACCAACGCTTGGAATTCTTGTGGGAAGTTAGATTTATATGCTTCCCATAAGTCTTTTGCAGATTCTCCTAAAAAGGTTTTCATGTATTTATACATTGTTTCTACGTCTGCATCTTGGTATGTTTTTATATAGTCTGCTACTACTATTCCTTTCCATAAGTCTATTACTGCGTTCCACATTTGAGGATCATGTGCCGCTATGTTTAATATTTTTCCTTTACTTCCTCCTTCTTGTAACCTAATAGGTTCTTCTATAGGCATCCTTCTACCCATTGGTCTTACATTTTCAGTTACGGTGTCTGGATTTACCCTAAATACTCTTCTTCTTGGTACATTTCTTGTACTTGTGTCTATCGTATGTGGTTGGGCAGTTCGTTGGAATGGACTAGCACTTGAACTAGTAGGTTCCATTAGTTCTTTTTGACTTATTATAGAATTTCTTTCTATTTCATCTTCGCTTTCATATATATTTTCTATTATCTTCTCAAGGCTTTCTAATTTTTCTTGGTTATTGTACTCTTTTCTATATCCTAGATTATTTGTTTAGAATTTGCATGTTTCAAAATGTTTGTCTACCTCAAATATACCCATATTTCCTGTCTTACATCCTTTACATTTAAAGGTTATATCATTATTATTATTATGTCTTCTTTCAGCTTCTTGCAAGGCTTCATCTACTTCGTATCCTTCTTGTATTATTTCTACATTCATAAACTCCTTTTCTTCTTCTAAATTAGTTTGATTAGAGTAATTATAATTAGTGAATCTTATAGACGTTTCTCCTTTTGTATTAGTGTACATTAGATGAGATTCTGGTATGAGTACTTTCTTCTTATTAAATTGTTCTAGGTTCCATTCTAATCCTGCATATTCTTCCGGATTTATTTTTATTGGTTTTATTAACTTTATGCCTTTGTTTCCCATTACCTCTACTACATCTTCTACTTTTAGTCTAAACCTTGTATTACTTTTAGATGCAACTTTTCCAATGAAACCTATACACATAAGTAGATTATTTTCGCTTCTCATTTCTTCGTAGCCTTTAGTCTGTATTCCTATTTTTATATGCTTTCTGAATTCTCCTAAATTAATCATAAAATCCGGGCTAATATAGAATATTCCTCCATTATTGGTCATATCTACTTCTGTTAATCCTATGATGGATTTCTTTAAGTCAGACCACCTATCATCGTATATTACTATTAATACTTTAGTTCTTAGATTCTTTCTAGTTAATCCTTTTAATCCTATTACTATTAAGCCCATATGCATTAATGCCAATTTGTTATGTATTATTCCTCGTAGGGATTCTTGGTTTACTAGATTCATAGTAGCTATTTCTTTTCCTATAGCTGAAATTTGTTCTTCTCTATAATGTCTATATAGCTGATTATTTCTCGCAAAATATCCTGTATCATATAATATCTTTGGATTAAGTAAGTTCAACTGCTTCTGTTGGAATATTCTTAGGTCTTTATCTATATCTATTACTTGGTTTAACTCCTGGATTTGTTTATCTTCTTGTTTATTTCGTGTTAATATTCTTGATATAAGGCTATTTCCTATCCGTTTATCAGAAAAACTTACTCGTGGTCTTTCTTCAACTATTGTTCTTCTATCTGAAAGAAAGTCCATTTTTGAGATTTTCTAACTATTGTTGGTCTTTCTTTAGGTGGAGTAATTTCAATATTTTTTAGTTGAGTTATTAATTCTTCTATTTCAGAGTGCTTAGGTTGTTCTTTTATAACCTCTTTTTCTTTAATTATCTTGTCTAGTTTTTTATTTAATTCTAACAGTAGTGCTATTATAGTGTTGTTTTGTTTAATAACTACTTGATTTGATTTACTTGCAGGTTGGTGATCAGATAGTCCTTGTGGATCTGGTTGGATGCTTGCTGTAAATTTTAGCGTTTTAGTGTATGATGGATCTTGGCATAAGTCGTTCATATATATATATACTAAAATTTAAACAAATAAACTAAAATCGCTTACATATTAATCCCCTGGAATTGATTTTACCAACTTCATTAATTATTGTTAAGTCACACCATTATGTGTGGTCTAGCTTTGATGGGAGGCATCTTAATTGAAAACAAGGGAAGTGGATGCTTTGCTACCGACCAATATTTTATTTCTATCAAATTTTCGTATACTCTCAATAATATACACAAACTATCAATTTATTTTATTTTGAAATAAAATATAAATTGTGGCCCACTAAATATTGTTATTTCCTTAATGTTCCCTTTTTATCTGGTAACTTTTAAGCAGTTCTAAGGAAATGATAATTAATAACTACTAATGGTATTGGTTCATATTAGGTTTACTAGTATCAAATGCTAGATGCAAAGTATTAGTCTAACGCCGATGAACCTATTTCCTCATTCACGATTGGTTTGCTTATTTGGGAAAATAGAGAGCAATTTACCCAAAAAAAATCTATAAAGAACTCAAGAAATATACTGAGTTTTTAAATTCACATTTATTATTTACAACACTTCCAATAATTGTATGTCACTTCAAATACACAATTATCAATAAAATATAGTAAAATAGTTATTTTTATCTTAATCTAATATCTAATTAATGATGGATTAGTATAATTTGAGATAAATGCAAGATGTTCTATTAACTAATATTGATTTAGGGTGTGTTTGGTAAGAAGGAAAATGTTTTCCTGGGAAACAAGTGGACTTATGACTGATTTTCTCATGCTTGGTTGCAGAGTAGAAAATATTGTTTAGTGTTTGGTTTGTGAATGAAAAACTAACATTTTAAAGAAAATATCTTTTTATTTTTTACTAGAGAGTAGAAACTAATTTTTTACCCGAAAACCAACCTCGATAATCGATCTAGGACATGACCCTAACACGCGAACTAGGACACAACTGTAACACCCCATATTGTACGTGTACTAGTTCTATTTATATGACGCTTATAAATTGCCTTGTGGTATAGTTATGGACTCGGTTTCCTATGCGACTAGTGACAATAGAATAGGTTTAAGGTGAACTGTCTGTGGATTTTGATGCTACCCAATTAAGTTGACGTCGATGGAAGTATTTAAACTTGAGATCATAAGGTGGTATTTGAGTCTAAAGTTTAAAGTGATATAGTGTATGTAAGTTTAAAGTTAAGTTAAAGGTATTCAGGAATAGAAATGGAATAAAATATTGAGGTGCTTGCTTGACTTAACTAAGCTAGTAGGTGACAAGTAGGTGCATCACCTACTTTGACTTATTGACCAGCCCAAAGGACCAAATAGGTGCATCACCTACTAAGACTCTTTTGACCATGTTATTGGGCCAAGTACACTACCACCTACTTGCATTAATCTGGCCCAAGTTGATTAGAAGAATAAGGGGAAAATGGACAGCCAAGGCCTAATAAGTCCAAAAAGGCTCAAGTGGAAAGCCCAAATAGGTGGATCACCTACTTGATAAATTATAGCCCAAAATGAGTGAGAAAGTCGGCCAAAGCAGGTCCCTTTAAAAGGGATTGATATCAGCTTTTTCAAACCATTTTTACTTTGACAAAAAAAATCTGATTTCTAGAGCTTTCTCTCTTCTCTCTCTTAGCTTCATACATCAGCCATTAAATACCATTAGGGTTCTTAAATATTAGGGAGTTCAAGCTATTAGAAGGTATAAGTTAAGACAAGTTTAGGAGGACAACCTTTACGTTGAAGAACCCAACTCTTAGCAAGTTGTAGTTCTGTCCAGCAAGGTAAGCTACTGCAATTTTCTTCCTCTTGTTCTTGAGTTAATTAGGACATTTGGTATGTGTAAGTAAGTTGTAAATGTTCCTTCTACATAGTGTATTATTGGGGAGGATATTTTGGTGGCTAGTGCATGTTGGAACAGCCATGGAGAAGAGTCCCTTTTAAATTCAGTTATGAGCTTGTTTGAGCACTTTAAAAGTAATATTAGCTCTTCAAGTGCTAGTGTTCAGAAACTATTATTCATATTGCTTCTGTTACATTATTATGTTTAAGGATTGTTTTATGTATGTATAATAAGGGATGTGATTGGATGTGAGGGGAAGTTATAGAGACGCCAAAGGACTTAAATATTGCAGGGAGTTTTGGGGAGGACCTAATACGAAGATTGTACAGTATATAAACGCCATTAAAGGGAAAGGGAAGGAAAGAAAACATTGGCTAGAAAAATTGCATGTTTACTGCTTGGTTATTATTTTGGTGAGATCAAGTAGCTCAAATTGATTGATTAGCTACTAATACTAGTCTTACAACTTATTTTATTGTAGATTAGTAATCTGAAGAGAAGGAGCTTAAGTCATACTTTTTGAATTGTATAGCAAGGTATGTAAGACTATTCGATTTCCTATTTCTTTGGCATGAATCAAATACTTGTATTACAAAGTAAGCTTTCTAAGTGCCCTTGGTAGTGACTGATCCATAGTTGCAGTTCATACTCCCTAGAGCATTAAAGTGAGTACTCTAATATGAGTTTTTTTTACTAAATGTACGTGCTTACTCTACCAACTATTAGAATGCAAGGTTTAAACTTGTTTCATCGTTAAAGTACCATTGGCATGGTACTAGATCAAAATGATCCTAGATTACACATGGTACATATGTTTATATGTTGGATATACAATCTACCCATATCAACTTGCTTCAATTGTCTATTCTGTCATATATGTCATCCTTTCACATGTTCATATGTTCCCTTTATTGGTTATTACTTCTAGTGTGTTAGACTATAATGTTACCTCACAAGATCCCTACTTGCTCTATTGTACATTTTATATGTACTTACTTGGAATATGTATCCGTCCTTAAGTTGAATTTGCCCACGTTCCCCCTTGGTTCCACGTTCATGAACACCTTGTATTTGATATTAGTCAGTGAGTATTTGACTATCATATAGAGTTCAAATCTCTTGGCTGAATGTTAAACGTCTTCACTTGATGTGCTTCAATTTGAGATGTCAAAATGCTTACTGATGTAGCGACCCTAAAAATAGATAGGTGAAACTAGAGCCTAACGTATGAATTTTTAAAGTTTAAGCATAAATTTGAAGTAGTCACTTTTGGAAAAAAAAGTTCTGAATCTGGAAATTGGCTAAGTTCAAAACCTGGAAATTTGGTTAAGTGTGGGAAATCAGTGAGTTTTTGGCCAACTTTGAACAGTCATAACTCCTAGCTCAGGATGATCCAAGAGTAGTTCCAGTTATGTTTGGAAAGCCCTTGGACCGATCTTTCCAACGCCACCGAGTTTGCTCGATTCCGAGTTCGTATGCGTGAGTTATGGCCTTTGAAAGTTGGGCAGTTGGCAAGGAGTCCGTCCGGAAATTTAAGGGCATTTTGGTCATTTCACAAACCTTTTCTTTTGAGGTTATATTATTGTGTTAGGCTGATTGTGGATCATTTTGTTCCATTTTAAAAGAGTAAAGTTAGGGTTCTTGAGTGAAGAAGAGAAGAAGAGAGGAAGAAGAAGAAGAAGAAGTTGGAGCTAGGGTTGAAGATTTTGAGTTCTTTCTTCTTCAATTTTTCGTGGGATTTCAACTTAGAGGTATGGTGACCCTTGATCCTTGATGAATCTTTCTTTCAAGGAGTCCAATCAAAAGGGTTTCAAAAGTGTTTCAAAGAACAAAAATCTCAAATTCTAATCTAAGCATGGGTTCATTGGCAAAACGTTTTCTAAGCCATTATATTGATGAATTAATATTTTTTTAAGATGATTTCGTATGGAATTCCTTGAAGAACCCATGTTTTCCCTAAATTCCAAAATTTGCTTATGAAGTGGGTCTTTTGCTTATGATTCAAGTTTATGAAATTGTGTTTGGATTGGATTGTATTAGTGACTCTTATGATTTTCTACATCTATCTATGATGAATTGATGATGTATGGATGAATTGAAAGTTGTAGCATTATGGGCAAGCTATGGATGAATTCTCTTGTGGTAAGTAAAATGGTTGGAACTTGAGTGTTGTTGATTATGACTTTGGAGGATGGTAAGTTGGCTTAATCTCTTATTATGGATAAAATTGTTCTTGCTTAGTTTGATCCACTTATGGTGGAGGTGTTTAATTATGGAATGTATTATGAACATGGACTTGAATGCATTATCTATTGAATTAAAGTGTTATCAAGTTATGAAATGTTATTGTACTATGTGAAGGTATTCTTATGGTTATAAGGTGATCTTGTACAAAGTGTTATTGTATTGTATATTATATATATAAATGAGGCTATATGTAAAGTCCTATATGAAGCTATATGTAAAGTTTTATGTGAAGCTTTATGTGTGAAGNAGGTCACTTGTAAAGCATGTGTTCATATGGTACTTGTCCACCTCACCTTGGGTTGGGGTATGACAACAACCCCGACGAAAGATCTGAAATTCGACCTTGAGATCTGACCCAGGACCTGACCCCGACTTTCATCCCGAGACCCAACATTCAACATTCAAATTGGGATTGGATATCCAACCTAGGACCTGAACCCGACACTCAAACTTGTACATGATCCATCTATCCAAGTTTCGATTTTGACACTCGAATTGATACTCGACTTTCAAATTAGAATTCGACTCCGACAACCAACAATCGATGTGAGACCCAAGATTTGACTTTCATATCGAAATTTCGACTTTAACTTTCGAACAGGGATCCAACCACACCTGACTGGGGACCTAACTTTTAAAATACGATTTTTTTAAAAAGAAAAACAAAAAATTGAATTTCTTTTTTTTTTCTAAAAGCAAAATTTTAAATTTCTTTTGTGTGTGTTTGGGGAGGGGGAATAAAAATTTAAAAGTATTTTCAAAAACACTTTAAAATTATTATTTTTTGGAAGGGGGGGTGGGGCTGGTAGAGGAGGTCGTGGTAGGATGGGGTGAAAAAATATTTTTTAAAAAATTTGAAAATATTTTTCAAAAACTAAATTTTAAATTATTATTTTTTGAGGGAGGCCTGGCAGGGGGTTGGGTAAAAAATGAAAATTTTGAAATTTGAAAAAGTTTTTTTAAAAACAAACTTTTAATTTTTTTGTGGAGGGAGGCGGGGTGAAAGCTGGTAGGGGGTTGGGATAGGTGTGGGTTAAAGAAAATGAAAATTTGATTTTTTTTTCAAAAATAAACTTTAATTTTTTTTGTGGGGGGGGGGGGTAGGGGTAGTCAGGGTTGGGACAGGGTAAAACAAACAAAAGAATTTAAAATTCTAACTATTTTAAATATGTTATAGATTCATTGAATGAGTGGATTGTCCATTGAGTTAATACATGAACAACTATTCATATTCCCTAGGATCTATGAACCTTTTTGGATAAGAATGTATCTATTTATTATGACACTTAAGATGGTGACTTTTGAAGTGATTTCTCAACCGATAAATAGAGATATCATTCATCATTGTAAGACACACTAGAATAGAAGAAAAGTCATCTTCTTCATCTACATTTCTTGTCTTCTTCTCTTTATATTATATTATTATGAGCTTGTATTTGGTAGCACGTTTTAGCACGAATATGCTTTAAAAATTGTAGTACTTCGCAAAAGAGTTGTACTTGAAACACTTGTGAGTAGGAATAGAAAAGAATTGAAGAATAAAAAAGTAAATTTTCATGTTGATTTTCTACGTATTAATTATGAGGAACTTATTAATATTTATAATTACTAGAGGGTAAGCCGATGGATTCAAGTCCTACCGCACCAAAAGGGTAAAACATCAGGTTAAAGTCCGGATGCACATAACGAAAAATGTTTGAGGACAAGACGGTAGATTCAAGTTTTATCGCACCAAGAAGGTAAGACATCAATTTGAGTTTTGATGCACCATGATGATAAGGTATTGGGTTCGAGTCACATAGAATTATGGCCTAACACGTCTTATATGGATAAGACATTGAGTTTGAGTTTCAATGCACCATAATGATGATAAAATAATGGGTAAGGCAAAAATAATATATTTTTGATGAAAAGTCTTGAAATTTGTCCCATTGAATTTGCTCCATTCCCTTAAACAAATGTGGTACTAGTATATGATAAGTTTGAAATCTGCCCAAATGCTCCATCTAACATACGAATGTGGTTGCAGTGAATAATAAGTATCAAAGATGACAAGTGATTAAATGTATGAATAAGGGCGTGAAAGGATAGAATTATAATAGTCATCATTGTGGCAATTATGAAAGGAAGAACATTATAGGTTCTCCAAATAGTCCTTAAAAATGTGAAGCTAATTATTATCATCTCAAAATGGTCTTTCAAAGTTGAAAGTAGTTATTGTGATTTGGTATGAAAGGTCATTTGACATTCAATTTTTACGGACCTAATCTAATAAATTTTATAAATCCTCCATCAAAATAAAAGAATATAAAGTGATGGTGCACTTTATCTTTCAAAATGATGTTTAGGTGGGTCATGTAAATATGTCAAATATAATGATATGACATGTATAAATGATTATGGTCAACTCATGAAGAGACTGTGACTTGTAATAACCATGTGAATGTTTGCCCATTCTTGAAAGTGAATGTGGCAAAATATGAAGAAAAAATATGAATAAGAACATATGAATGTATGGTTGAAAATATGTCACAACTCACCTCTACGGGAGGTTTAAGGGAAATAAATAAACTTTTATTTGGAAGAATTGGTCAATGATTATGTACGTTTATACGTCATAAATATTATGGTATGTTTATTCTGAACTACCAAAAGCGAAAAAGAAAAAGTAATTCTTTCCTATACAGGTTGTGGCCATGACCAAAATAATATTATTGTGTGGCAATACAAATTTGTCATTTATTGTGTACCTATGGTATGACAAAACTAAAGCAAGAAACATGTCTTGCTTGTAATAATTTTGACCATGACAATAATGATATAATTTCCTCCTTGAAGGAGATGCTCACCATACGGATGGTGTCATGAAATATGTGATAGTACACAAAATTAATTGTAAGCTCTAACGAGTTGTGTTATTATTGGAGGAATAATGAGGTTGTAGTAAGTCTCAAAAGAAACTTTTAAGTTTCAAATGAATTGAAAAGAAAAAAAATTATTATATTGAGACTATAAATTATGAAAAGATTTTATTTTTGGTCAGAAAGGAGATATATTATATATATTATAATAGCATCATACAATCAGTAGCGGCGTTATTGCTGCTAGCACCAGTTTGCGTCATATATTTAGCATTAGAGCTTACAGATACTATATTACATAATAGAGCTTTTTGCTTAACAGATGAAGATATATCCTTGTCCTTGTCAACAACATCCAAAACAAAAGAGGGGGCATTATGCCATGCTTCAAACAAAATAGTCCCTGGTAGGTTCCTTCCATGACGCGCTAGCAAGTCAACCACTCTGTTCCCTTCCCTGGGTTCATGCTGGATCGTTGGCTCCTTCATCCGCCAGAGCAACTCCCTGCATTCAATCAAAGTATTTGATTCAGTATCATTAGAATTAGCCAACATTTTTATTACCTCTGTAGAGTCTGTGGCAATGATGATGTCCATGAAGTTTTGAGCTTGAACTAGCCTTAGACCATGAATTAAGGCTGAGAGTTATGTGTCTGCCACTGAGATAGCAGTGATCTTAGTGTTTTTGCCTACTATCCAGTTGCCTTCTGAGTCATGTATTACATACCCCGTACCTCATTTATTGGTACATTGGTCGAAGGAGCCATCGATAATTAGCTTGAGGCCACTAGGGGGGACCAATTGTGAGGGTTGTCCTTATAGTTGTTAATAGTCTTAGTATTGTTTTGGGGCCCAAGAAGGGTATATTCCATAACCCTATTAATGACGGTTGGGACTTTTGTTTCTTCCTTTGAGTTATTGTTACGGGTAAGCCAAATATGCCACACAACAAAGGGAAAACTTGGATCCAGTCTAAAGCCTTGATTTTTGCTTTTATATTTTTAGGTTGATTAACTAATTGGAGTTAAGAATATTTCTCACCCTCTCGATAATATTCCTAAAGCTAAGGCTTGTCTAAAATTTTATAGCTATAGGGCAATCAAGGAAGATGTGGGTGGTAGTTTCAGGGGTTTGGCAAATGGTGCATATGTGATCTATTCCTATTCCAATATTGTGCAAATAACTAGCAGTTTTTAGTCTACCATGGTACAAAGCCAAAGGAAATACTTTATCTTATTAGGGCATTTAAGTTGCCAGATCCAGTTTAAAGCAACATGAGTGGGTGTTGGAGGAACATTGGAATGATTTGGGCCAGTGTTAGGCTTGTGATTCTTGAGGATATTATATGCAGACTTGGTAGTGAAGGTCTTATCGCTGCTGAGAGCCCAAGTGAGCTTATCCTGAGTTTTAGTTCCTTGAGGAATATGCATAGAGTTGATCTCAGAATGAATCTCAAGGGGTAGCTCAATCGATAGATTATGCAGAGCCCAAGTCCCATTGAGGATCACATCGCTAACTTTAAGAGCAAGGTCTTGCTTATGGAGGGGTCCTAAGATTCTCTTTCTCAAGGGGAGGGTGTGGGGAAGCCATTTGTCTTCCCAAAAACTTATCAAGTTGCCACTACCTAGATCCCAACTAGTGCACTTTAAACAAATGTCCCAGGCACTGAAGATGTTTTTCCAGGTGGTGGTACTTCTCTTCAAATGTCTGTCTCTTACAAAAAGGTCAGTATTTCTGGTGTACTTTCTCATAAGGAGGGAGGCCCACATGGTATTGAGGTTTCGAAAGAGGCGACATGCCAACTTAGATAACAGGGCCTCATTTCTGGTACGGGTTATGAGGAAGCCCAACCCCCCTGCGTCCCTATTATTAGTAACAATATCCTATTTGATCATGTGAAGCTTTATTCTAGTGTCCATGGTCCCAGATAAAATTTCGATGGACCCTGTCTATGATTTTAATTACGTTGATAGGTAGTCTAATGTATTTCATGATGTGGGTTGCCATATAGCTCAGGGAGGACTTACCTAGGGTTGTTCTACCCGCCATATTCAGGAACTTTGTTTTCCAACCACTAGGTTTTGATTTAAGGTTGTCCGTAATAAATTGGAAGTCCTTCTTTTGGGGTTTACCACCAAAGATGGGGAATCCTAGGTATTTCCCAAAGGAGGTGCTCTGATTAATTTTGAGAAATCTAGAAGTAACACTAATTACTTCGTCTGAGCATTTCTTGGAAAAAAGGAGTTTGGATTTGTTAATGTTTATCTTTTGACCCGACCAGTTGCAAAAGGAACCAATGGTGCTGGTAATAGACGCACAACTATCTTCTGTACCTTGGGACATTAGGACAAGGTCATCGGCAAAGAACAAGTGTGATAGGTTTGGCCCATGAGAACTAATTTTTATGGGGGCCCAACTTTTACCGCTAACTGCTTTATCAATGTAGTGCGAATGTACTTCCATACATAGAATAAAGAAGTATGGGGACATGGGGTCTCCTTGACGGATACCCCGAGTGGGGTTGAAGAATTCAATTCTTGTGCCATAGATGAGAATGGAGGTCTTACTAGTGCTAATACATGACATGATAAGGTTTATAAGCTTGGTGGGAAAGTTGAAATAATGAAGGGTATGTTTTATAAAATACCACTCAATTATATCAAAGGCTTTCTCGAGGTCTATTTTTGCCATGAAGAAGCCCTTTTTCCCTTTAATTTTCCTAAAATGGGATACTACTTCCTGGATAATGATCGTGTTGTCCACTTCTTAACGATTCTTAAGGAAGCTAGTTTAGCAAGGGTCAATCAGCTTATTCATGAATGGTCTTAGTCTTCTTGAGATAGTTTTGGTGATTATCTTATAAGAGGTGTTACACACGCTTATAGGGCGAAAGTTCTTGAGAGAAGTAGCATTCTTACACTTAGAGATGAGGTATATGTGAGTGGAATTTATAGGGTCTAGAATGGTTCCCTCCCTGAAGGCTTGTTGGCATAGATTGATGACAGAGGGGCCAACAGTGTCTCGATATTTTTGGTAGAAGAAAGGGTGGAGGCCATCCGGACCCGAAGCCTTGAAAGGATGGTAGGAGTAAACTGTGGCTTTGTTCTCTTCCATAGTAGGAATGCTACTAAGGAATGGATGATCCTCAAGTTTAATCGTGGTTGGCCCATTCACCATAGGAGGGATTTGGGACTGATTATGCTGGATGATATTGTTATGCTCATGTATCCATGATCCCTCATCAGATTGGAGGGAGTGAATAATTGTTCCTCCTACGTCTATTTAGGGTGTTGATGTGGAAAAACTTAGTGTTCACATCCCTCTCCTGGAGCCAACTAATTCTAGATTTCAACTTCCATAAATCCTCCTATCTTTTTAGGATATTGTTCTACTTCTTGACTAACTTATGTTCTAGGTCTAAGAGGAAGTCATTAGTCGGATAGTTCCTATAATTATGGATGCCCCTAATTCTGCTAAGGATGGTCTTTTTCTGATGGAATATGTTCCCAAAGGTTTCTTTATTCCAAGTGGTGGAATTGTTTTCAAAGTTTTAGTGGCTTCAATTAGGTTAGAAGCAGCAGCCCAGGAGTTTTTTACAACATTTGGAAACTCAGGATGTGAGGTCCACATGGATTTGAATCTAAAGAGATGATTTTTAGTGGTAGCTCTAGTTCTGTTAAGGGAAAGTAGAAGGGGACAGTGATTCGAGTGAGTCCTAAGAAGGTGAATGACTTGGGCATTAGGATGGAACAACAATCAATCCTTGTTTGCAAATTCTTTCAAAAATAAGAGCTTTCCTGTTTTTTAAACGGTTATTGATCCAAGTATATCAACTTCCTTTAAAACCCATATCAATAAGTTCGCAGTGATTAACAATATCCCAAAAATCTTTACTACTAGTGTTATTTATTGGGTTCCCACCTTTTTGTCTACACTATTTAAGATTTCATTAAAATCTCCACCAATTAACCATTTGTCATTATAGTTATTTTTAATAGTACGAAGGTTTTCCCAGAGAATTCTACGCATATTCCTGAAAGTACTAGCATAGATACTACTAAAAAGCCAGTGATCGTTAGTGTCACTTACCTTGATCATAGCGTGAATTTCCTGGCCCGTAGTGGCAATCTCATCAAGCTCCAGTATGATATCGTCCCATAGCACAACAAGCCCATCAGAGTTGCATATTGTCGAGACCTTGATCATTTGGTTGAAGGGAAAATCGTCTAGTAAGATTTGGTGGCTTTGAATTTTTATTTCCAGTAGCACCACTAAGGGAGGCCTACGCCAATCCAGAAGGGATCTAAAGTTCCTTCTAAAGTCAGGTCTGTTACCCCCCCCCCCTATATTTCCACACTATGATAATCATAGATCTATTCATGTTTGGGGCATTTATCTTCAGATTCCTTCTTAAAACCTCTACATGAATGTTTTGTTTCTCCCTCACTCTGGGGTTCATTATTAGCACATAATTCCCTATGTCTAGGTTGAATGGGGTCTTGATATCTATCAAGCTTTTCGATAGATTCGGGAGAAAAATAAGGATGATTTTTTTCCGAATCTCTCTTGAAATATCATGACCTTACTTCTGTTAATACTGAGACTTATGTTCTTGTTTCTCTCATTATTTCTAGTTTCTCTTCTATATCCCGCGAGTATTTGTTTGTACTGGTGCTACTGGAACTAAGTTCAAGGGAAGGGGTACTTGGGATGATATGGCAATGTTGGAAGCTGTTTGAGTTCCTCTGCTTGCCATTGATCCGGTTGGAGTTGTATTTGGCATAATCGGAGCCACACCCAATGTCTTCCTTTATAGCATCCAGTGGTGGTAGATGGGGTCCATGTCCTGGAGGTTCCTAAGGACTGGGTTGAGAATCGGGGTTTCCAAGAGTGAGGGGGGCTGCATGGGGGGTGGAATAGGGGGTTTCCCAAGTAGGTATGTGGAAGAAGGGCATGATTGGATTTTGGAAGCTCATCCGCGCATGGAACATATTCGTCAGCCAAAGGTGATTGTTGTATGTTTCCATCGCCATTCCCATCCCATCTGACACCACCTAGGCTAGGATGGTAGGGTTTTGGATTAAGATTATTATCTCCTTGTTGTCCAACAGTACACTGAAGGTCATGGTTTAACCTTGGAGACCCATCTCCAGCCAGGACGATGGAGGGGTCAAAGGTGGGGGTAGGCTCGCGTACACAGGGGTGGTCCCTGGCAGCTGGTCACTAGGAACAATGGTATGGGGTTGTTTTGGTTCATTATCAAAGGCAGTGTGTTTCCTGCGTTACTTTGTGTTCTTAGTCTTTGTCTTCTCAGAATGGAGGATAGTGGAGTCCTGGTCATTTTTATAAGGGAAAGAGGGATACTGAGTGTTGGAAGTAGTAGTTCTATTATGATGAACTCCTGAGACTTGGGAACAAGGAATAAGGGAATTATTTGGAGTATTGGATATTCCTAAAGAAGTAGTGACGTTAGTGGGGTAAGGGTTGCTAGAAATAGGGGTAAAAAATCTAAAGCAGCTGCTACATCAGATACTCCAGTTGGAGGCGAGCTGTCCAAAAGCATGGCTGAGAGGGCTGCCACGTCAATGAGGGGATAGTTGGAGGTAACTTTTTGGGGCATTGAAGGGTCATTTTGTAGGGCCCTATATGTAGGGTATAGGGGTCGTTGCTCTTTAATTGGTTCTCGCGAGGGGCTATTGTGCGCGTCGGGCGATTGTTTTTCAGACATCTCTCTAAAGTTGCTAGAAGAGTGTTTGGGGAGTGGAGCTACTACTCCATCATCATTGCTTATGTCAATTCTATTGCCAGATTTGGCGTGAGGCGCACTTTTTGAGGGATTATTAGCTAAGTCCCCATTGGGGGTGTTTTGTTTTACCTGGGACTTTTCAACATATCTATAGACTTGAGATACTAGAAACTTACTCGTACTCGCATGGAAAAGTTTAACATTTATATCATTCTTCATCGGGTGTTGGGTAGCTCCATCTTGATGTTTCTTTATTTGGCCTTTACGCCCTTTTTTGAATGTGACAATTTCCCAGCTTACCTCATTGTGTTCCTCTCTCAGATTGCTCTGTGTCTGGATATCCTCATGTACTGTGTTTGGTGTTTGTCTTTGGGTTTACTTGTGGTAGTACAACTCAAATGTGTATGCCCAATTCTGCCACATAGGTTGCATAGTATGACTGCACCTTCACACACGATTCTCTGCTTGAGATGATCGATGAATATATGTTGTTTTACCGGTACTCCAATGGGTACTTCGATACATATGCATGCATATCGTCCTCAAATTGTTGACGATGTGCATACATCAGTTTTTACCAGTCGACCAAGCCTGCTCCCTATTCTTACCAGCACAGTGTGATCGTAGTACTCCGTTGGTAGTTCTGGGAGGCGGATCCGTATAGCTGAGTACGTTTTGTCCGCTTCTGAGGCTACGAAATTTGGATGCCATTTTTTTTATTGACAGGAAGAAGCCATTAATGAACTAGGACCCATTTTGTAGAGCTAGTCGCATGTTTTCCTCTTTAAGGAATTTAACAATATAATAATCAGAACCCAGGTCTATTAAAATTATTTCTTCGGAGAGGCGCCAAAGAGTACTTATTTTCTTTTTTAAGTAATCGTGGCTCATATTTCTTCCTAGTAGGTTGATAATAATAGATAACGGCAATGGCTTTTGTATTCTGATTTTCTCCTCGGTGGAGAGGGTTATGTGGTCCTCTTTATAGCTTTCTTGGGCATTGCTATTATCAGTTGTTTGATTTTGTGTGGGGTTACCCACAATTACTGTATCTCCGACGTCAATCTCCATATCAGGCTCCTGATTGACCATTAGGACCGATTTGATAAGGGAATTAATGAATGACATTGGTTTATTAATTGTTGTATGAGCAGAAAATTGAGATGATATGTCTAGGATCATCTCACAATTATCAGGTGGGTCAGGGTTGTTTGGTGGGATATTGTCTGGGTGAGGCATTTATTTTAATGAGAAGCTAGACTCTCTCTCTCTTATGTAAAAGATTACCTATTTTTTTCCTCTCTTTTTTCTTGCACACAAATATGAGCATGCTGATGGAAACACATGCAAAATTAAATTATAAGTGTATTGAAATAAAGATCAATTGACATGATCGGTTGGCCATTTTGGTTTAAATGTGATGCAAAAGTAATTGAGAATTATGTGGCTTATATGATGAAAAATTAAAAAAAAATCTTCAAGAATTATCTTGTATTGCTTGTTTTCTGATAATTTGATCATTGTATCATTGTACTTAAGGTTAGGATTGTACTCCCTGAGGTTTTTGGAACATATAAAAAGGTGAATGTGGGTCCGTTCACCTGCCATGTGGACCGTTTGCATCTAAATGATGGTTGCTTTTATGGGATAGTCACATGTGCTTTGTTGTCAACTTACAAATTGATTTTTGTAAGTTTGTTTGCTCAAATTATTAAATTAAGAGCACAATTCCAAACTATGAAATTATGTTGATAATGCTGGTTGGTTTAACAGAAATTGTATGCCAACAATTATAGCTAAACCATGGGTATGAGAACAAAACTCCCAAAGAAGATTTGATATGAGATGAGTTTATTTAACATGTAGCAACACATGTATGCATCACACCAACAAGGTTTCCCTATCATAATTAGTTCAAAGTCAAGAACCAAATAATTTTCATTTAAAACTTGAACGTGCGATATCTGATTTGATTGCTCCACCACGCACAAAGTTGGATCTCCAAATGAGGTTAGGGTGAATGCTAGATTTTCTAACATTAGGGGGAGAGATGATTGACAGCTCAAACTTATGAGATGAATTATTTAGATCCTTGTTTAAAAAAAAGTGAACTTGAAGTTCAAGAGATAATTCATTTGCATAATGTTGCAAATTAGTTGCCAGATGAATTTGATGACCCTGTGTTATAATTCAACTGCAAATGCTCCAATGAGAAGTCCTTGAAAGACAGGGTCTATGGTACGCCTAAAGCGTGATAGACTAATCGATTCCAAATGAAAAAACTTCTTAAGGAAGGAGAGGAGAAAATGAAAAGATGATCATGATAATAAGGCAAGTGCTTTAAAAGGAGCAAGATGACATAACATTCCATAAAACCTTGGCAAAAGGTTCAGGTACCAGAAATGATGAAATATGAAGAGATCTCGATAAGTTATGTCGTATTGGAATTGAGTCAAAAGATCGTCGATGGTATCTTTGATATGAAGTAGTGCTCAATGCTACAGATGGTGATGAGGATCTTGAATTCATATCTGTCATATAATGTGGACAGATAAATGATTGGCCAAATTAAATGCACAATTCAAGTATGTTATGTTTCACTTTGAAAAGTGATGTTTTGGACTTATAGTCCATTGATCAAGATATAATTTCAGTGGGGTACAAATAAATTATTGTGCGAAAGTATAACCATAAGATATAAAGTGCGATTTGTGCCTTGGGGCATAAAGAGTTTTTCGCAAAAGTCCTTACATTATTAAATGGGAAAAAGGATGAATTTACCCCCGAACTTTGATGTACGTCTATGCCCTCCGTTATACTTTGGGTCCATCTCAGCCCCTGCCGTCCAATTATCGGTACACACATGCCCCTCTCACTAATGGCCCCCTCATCCTATACACGTGTCTTAATCCTAATCAACTACCCGTTTGATCATTATTTTTAACCCATAAACTAACAACCCGCCCCATAAACCCATACCCACCCGATTCCCTCTAAAATATTCAATTAAAAGACCCAAATCTTCCGGGTCTCATTATAAACAAATAATTCAATCAAATTGATATTGAGATGGCCCTTGAAGCTTTGAATTCTCCAACTGGTACTTCAAATCGCAGACGTTTCAATTTGAGAGCAAAGGTCAGTAGCAACTTCGGTACCTTGAGAATTGGACTAAGGGAAGAGATCTAAGAGGCCACGGAGTATGGATCGCCAGCCGACTGAAGAGGGATATTTGGCGCTTTGTTTGATTATGCTTGCGTGGAGCGATGGCTCTGTTAATCAGGTACGATCTCTACCATCGTCAGTGACAGTGATGAAAATTCATGCGCCGTGGGAGAAGATGGAGGAGAAGATGTTGTATAAGTGTTCGGTTTATGGTAAGGGATTTGGATCTTATAAGCTTTAGGAGGACATAAAGCTAGTCATCGGAAACTCGTCGCCGGTGGCGGCGGAGGAGATGATCAGTCGACTACCTCTACTACTACTAATGCTACCGGAACTACTATCTCCGGTAACGGTAACGACAGTGGAAGACTCATGAGTGTTCGATTTGCCACAAATGTTTTCCTACTGGACAAGCTTTGGGAGGACACAAATGATGTCACTACGACGGCGGTAACGCTAATAGTAGCGTTAGCGCTAGTGTCGGAGTTACGACGTCAGAGGGCGTGGGGTCTACAATCAGCCACCGTGATTTTGACTTGTACATTCTGGCGTTGCCGAAATTCTGTCCTGGATTTGGTTCCGGCGAGGATGAGGTAGAGAGTCCACATTCGGCGAAGAAATCTCGGCTATCTCTACCTCCAAAATTTGAATTATTCCACTCAATTCTCATTTTTCAACTCTCAAATTTTTTGTGTTTTTGATTTTGTAGTGATTGAATTGAAAATTGACAGGGAGAAATGAGTAGAGTTTGTGTAGAATTAATGGAGATTGAAAAAGAAGTAACGGAAAAAATGAGAGATGGTGATGATGAAGTGAAGAGAATTCTTCCATGGACTAAACAAATTACAGTAGGAGGAATTGTGAGATAGGAACGAGATCCGGAAGATTTGGGTCTTTTAATTGAATATTTTAGAGGGAATCGGGTGGGTATGGGTTTATGGGGCGGGTTGTTAGTTTATGGGTTAAAAATAATGATCAAACGGGTAGTTGATTAGGATTAAGACACGTGTATAGGATGAGGGGGCCGTTAGTGAGAGGGGCATGTGTGTACCGATAATTGGACGGGAGGGGCTGAGATGGACCCAAAGTATAACGGAGGGCATAGACGTGCCATTTATCAAAGTTCGGGGGTAAATTCGTCCTTTTTCCCTAATTAAATAGAGATATACTCTCACGTGGTGGATACAATGAGACTTGTTTCAGTCTGGCAATTGATGAAATTCTTGAATATGTTTAATGAATGGTTGTCATGTCTAGCTAGACGAAGAAGGTTATATGAAAATCCTTGAAGGATTGTGAGATTTCTTAACATAAAGGAGGATCAATTCTGCACTCATGAAAATGATTGAAAAATATCATGTATTAGTACAATGAGTGCACATACAGATTATTGATTATGCAGATGCCAGAAACTATGTGATTATTTCTTGAAATGAGATATTCCAACCACCATGTAAGAAGATAATGTTGTATGTATAACTCGATTGAAGTGAGGGTACATCAAGGAGACTGGACAAAGTACATTTCACCAAAGTTCTTCTTCGCACGATCTTTAACAAAACGGTGAGATAGAAGTTCAACAGATCAGTTCAAGTGATGATCTTGTAGACTTACTTATTAAGGCGTTGCTAATATCAACATTTGAGAAGTTGAAATATGAAATTAAAATGCATCGTCTCCAAGATATCAAATAAAGTTTTATTGGGGGACTAAAATGCGCGTTGTACTCTTTTCCTTAACCATGATTTTGTCCCAATTGGGTTTCCCGGTAAGGTTTTTAATGAGGCAGCACTCAAGGTGTATTATGAGATGTGTGTACTCTTTTTCCTTCACTAGGCTTTTTCTCATTGGATTTTTCCTAGTAAGGTTTTAACGAGACACGTTATCTATGGACATCCAAGAGGGAGTGTTATAAATTCCTTGAATGAGTGAATTGTCCATTGAGTTAATACATGAACAACTATCCATATTCCCTAATAACTATGAACTTTTTTGGATAAGAATGTATTTATTTATTATGACATTTAATATGGTGACTTTTGGAGTGACTTCTCAACCTATAAATAGGATTGTTCTTTCACCATTGTAAAGACACACATGATGAGACAAGAAGACAAAAATAAGATTTACTATCCATATATCTTGTATATACTACTTGTAGTATATTGCTTATATTTTACAACAAAATAAAATTTCAAGTTGTTATTTTGTATGCATATGCAGGTTTAATATTCATGCACCACATGTTATATATGACCGTGTTCTAGTCGATGCTTATTGTGCCTGATGTGATGTGCGAAAATGTAAGAAGTATACGATTTTGCCCGCAAAGTAGAGAAGAGACGAGCTAAAGTAGGAAGATTTTGATGATATTGTAAGGTTCTAATTAACAAAATTGTGAATTAAGACTTGTAAGGTGTTGATATGAATGAGCATTTTGTGGAAGAGATATGCTGATTTGTTTACTGGAATGATGTAACATTACTTTAGCATTACGAGGAACAAATTGAAGGCGCAAATGAACAAATTGTTGATCAAGATTGGGGCGTTAATGAACAAGATGTAGCAGGCGTTAATGATCAAGATTTAGGCATTAATGAGCAAAATGTTGTTCAAGATGATGTAGATCAACTGAATAGATGATATGATTTATGAACCAACAAATGCAGACATTGATACTTTGTTACTTGTCTCTTTAGTTCGAACTTGTGTGGGGAATAATATGCTTTTTTGGAGTGAATCAATAATAATCAAAATACAATGAAATATTCAAGGGAACTTTATTTATGTATGTATGTCTGCCTTCATACATATGTAATTCTTCAAGTTTTTGACCAAAAACATCCCTACGCTATATTCACATCCTTGAAAATGGAACACAGGCAGATTTCATGGAGTCTCCGACTGCCGGAGCAGGACTCAAAATCCTGTCAAACATAGAAGAAAACATCAAGGAACAGCATGCCCAAGTTAAAGACATCAACAAAATAATAGAATAAAATTGATGGGGAAAAAAAACAAATCACCCTCTACATCGATTTAGATTGATTATTGATTCAAATCACAACCAAACCAATTTAATCAATTTTTAAAATATTAATTTAAATATAATATGCATTTATCATAATTTAACAACCGGGAATAACAATCCTTTTGGCCCTAAAAATGATGAACTCTCCTATCCTAACCTTTGACTAATATACACTTTGGGTCATTAGTTATTGATAAACTATGATTTTAATTTTGTAATATTTAATAAAATAAACTTAAGGTTTAATCCATTGTCGTCTCTTAAACTTGTTAACAAATTTTATTTGGATATTCAAATTATAATTTGTTTTAATTGAGCATCCAAACACATGAAAATGTTCCTATATTAGACACTTTTTGAAAAAAATATTGTGTGTTGTCAAGTATTTGTTACATAGATAAATTAACTAATTAAAGTATACCACTTTCTTTAATTATACACATCAATCTGACAATCTCTATTGGAAAAGAACTAATGTTTTACAGTTATTGAGGCTAATATGTATAATGTTGAGAACTTTAAAGGTTGACAACTAGGTGTGTTTTAATATATAGATGGTAACGGTTAAGATAGAAAAAATTGTTCTAAAAAATAGCAACATTTTGCATTGGCAAAGAGTTTTTTAAATCACTTGGCGCTTTTGTATTGCTAAGTTGTTATATTTTTATTTTTTTTTAAATGCTTATTTAGAAACTCTATTGTTTGATAACTTTTTATATTGTTGTTTTTTTTTTCTATGTTCAATTCAAATAAAAAATCGGGTAAACCAAATTAAATTGACCTAAAATTAGTCGAATTAACAAATGCAGATTTATGTTTAGGCTCTTCAGTCAACAATTAGTTTATTTAAAGGGTGTGGTGCACCCATAATTTTTATATCCTTAATTCGTCATTGGAGTAATTGTGCGAGAATTAATAATAATTAAAACACAATGATATGTTCAAGGAAACTTTATGTATGTCTACATTCATACATATGTAATTCTCTGTGTTTTTGGCAAAAAAACTTCCCTATATACTCTATATTCACAAGTCACAACCTAAATTGCATCCTTAAAAATTGTCCATGTGAACAAAACACATCCCTAAATAGAATATTGGAAAAGCATGTCCAAGTTAATTACATCAACAATTTTAGAGTATAAATTTGATGAAGAAGCAACATATCACTTCCCAAAATCACATCACATGTGAATAGGGGTGTCAAATTGGATGGGTTAGGTTGAAATTAGACAAGTCAAAATGAGCCCGACTCGGTGACGCCCAAGAGTTACTTAGGCCAAAATGAGCTGGCTTAAAATGAACTAAAAGCAAACCAGAACTCAATCCGCTCAATTCTTACTAAGTTTTTTGTTTTGTTTTACATGGAAATCATGACCCTCTCTTAAACAGATACACCTCACAAGAATTTCCCAGACACAAACACTATGTTGCTCAGATTTAAAAATGAAAAAATTACATAACTACACAACATTTCTTTCCATATTCTCTAAAATTCCCTATCATTTCAAAATATTACAAAAATCCATATTTCCCTCTCCTTCATTCCTTTTCCGGATACATAACTCATAGCCCTCCAACCCAGCGATTTTTGTTCCTATTTTCACGCCTGAATACCTCCCACATATCAGCAGTTGTCCCCATCGCTCCATTTTTTGAATTTCAAATCTATTCTCTCTCCAGTTCATCGATTTCAAGTTCCTAAAGAGGTAGAACTATTTCTTCATCAATTTTTTCTTCTTTCCAGTTCTTCAATTATCATTTTAAAAAAAATAAAATTATCCTTTTCATCTACAATTTTCTAATACATATGGATTATGCTCCCTCTTTTAGTATCGAACATACCCAATTGGTTTTACCTATTGGAGATATAGTACTTTGTGTATTTGATTCTGATGATGGAAATTTTCATAAAAATACATATAAACAACGAAACGACCCATTAATCATGAAGAATTTGAGGTCGAAAAAGGATGCATGCTCGAGTTCTATATCTACTGTTGGAAAAACTCCCAAAAAGGAAAAAAAGTTGGATTTGTCGTTACACGACCATCACTATCAAACTTGAAGATTTTCAATGTATCTCATTTATTTTAATTCTTAAATTAGTCTTTGTTAGTGTTAACACTACTTTGATACATCACTGCTACAGTAGCCTTTGTTTTATGCAATGTATCATGCTCACATTTAAGGTATTTAATGTTTTTAAATTTTCGATTAGTGTTTATCCTGCTCAATATAACTGTACTTGATACATAAACACTACCTAATGTATAATTTATATGTATCAAGTTCTACAATGTATCTTCAATCTTATTCAAATTTAAAAGGCTATATAGACAATACCAAATCAATTGTGTTATGTATTTGCATTCTTTAAATGTAACAAAGATCCATCAACAACATGATACATATAATACCTATTAGTCATAATTACCCAGTCTTCCATACTTATACATTAAAAAAAGAAGAAATCAGCATATATCTGATACTTTATATCAACAACACACTAACTCATAGCTCTAAAAACCTATTACATCTACGTCAAACTAGAAATGTATCAATTTGTATCAATTAGTTCTTAATTATACATTTAATTAAATTTTATAATGTATCTACTTCTTCTTGTAGTGACTGCGAAATGTTTGTAGCTGCCTTAGTTGAGTTCCTTAGCGATAAAATCAACATCTCATCAGATGGTTTTCGAGTTGAATATCTTTGCACAAGATATGGAGCATTGTATATGAAAATACGATAGTGAAAAGTCCATGGCATGATGTGTTTTCGATAAAGATGATCCACCAAGTCACTTCATTCCATCACCTCAAGATGATTTGGTTCATGTAGAATAGTGATTATGTATCCACACACAAAGTTGAACTAATACATAGCTGCAATTGTACTAGATACATTAGAAAAACTATTGTTTCATGTATCATTAAAAAAAATACATTTTTATTAATTATCTTAACGATCTATAAATAACATAAGTACCAGATACTTATTATTGCATACTCATTATTAAATGTATCAAAGATACATCAACAACATGATACATTTAATACCTATTAGTCATAATTACCCATTCTTCCATACTGATATATTAAAAAAAATCACATATATTTGATACTTTATATCAACAACATACTGACTCACGGCTCTAAAAATTCATTACATATACGTCAAACTAGTAATGTATTAAGTTGTAATCAGTAATGTATCATGAATTATATATCCATATACAAATTCAAAAATCAAAAAAATATTTATTAAAGCACAAAAAAAATATAACAAATAAATTCACATGTATTTGATACTTTATATTATCAACACACTAACTTAAAGATCTAAGGGCACATTACATATACATCAAACTAGTAATGTATCAATTTGTAATCAGTAATGTATCACGACTTATATATCAATATACAAATTCAAAAATAAAAAAATAGAGGAGATACATAGCAAATTCAGACAATTGCACCGGTTGATACATCAAAGCTTAGTACCTCACCAATATTTTGTTCGATTTTATCAATACATAAGGGATACATAGCAAATCCAACCTCACGTTTCTTCACCTCAACGTATAACTTTACTCCCATATCATTCCTAATAATCAGTGGAGATGAATTACCTTCTACAATGTATCAGATCTCATTTTTTCTTCAATTCATCAATATTCAACTCACCTGTAGTGGTTGAAATTAGATTCACGAATGAAATATTTTCCCCAACCACTTTCACATCGTATCATTCATATCTAACCTCACTTTTCCATATTCCTGAATGCCTCAACAAAATTGAGATATTCATTTATATATCTTATCAAATTTTCGACAGAAGTTTTGAATCTTAGTGGAAAGTTTCTCCGACGAAACAGGGAGAATGATGAACAAAGATTTTGTATTTTGAATAGGTTTATTATGTTAGTAGCTACGTTTCAGTGATTAACAGTAAGGCGTAAATTATGGGATTGTAATTAGATTTTTTCCGTTTTGTTTTCCTTTTTAAGCGCAACAACTGCACATATAATGTATCAAAATAAATGTATCCGGACAACCAGTTATGTATCCAGATGGCTGATATTTTAAGTGATTTTTGTAAAATAGGAAAGATTAGGGATATGATGTAATTTAGGTCTTACACTATGAGATTTATATAAGTTATACTAAATATAATAGGTGAAACGTATACTTGCTGATAATATACAAATACAAAAGAAGTAATTATATATAATTTTTGAATATATACAAATAAGGCCTAAAAAGTAAAAAAAAAAATGCAATAAACATTGATACGCTAAATTCACATAATCATAACAACATAATGTGAAATGTATGCATAGAAATACAAATCACAAAAACATACAAAATAAATTATATGAATACCTCAATTTTTTCACCATCATCTTGGTCCATTGACCCAGTCTCACCCAGATTTATCTTCTTCTTTAGATATTTTTGATTCAGTATCGATAGATACAATTTCTTTTACTTTCCATTTACTTTTTGTACTCGCTTGAACCATCTTCCTTTTGTGTCCCTCTTTTGAATTAAAATCTTGCATAACTTATTGCATCTTCATATACAAATGAAAATCTTTTAAATTTTTTTAAATACCTCGAATAATTCTATCAAAAGAAGTTTGTTTAGTCATGATTTGTATGTATCTATGGAGATTACTGAAAAACTAAAAGAAATTAGAGGAACATACAAATACAAATCAAAACACGAAAGATTGAAATCGTCGGAAGAGAAATAAAAAAAAGTAACCGCAAGAAGTTACCTGAAATTGTAGGAGCACAATTTGAGAGGGAGGCACGAAATTTTTGAAATTTGAAAGCTGATTGTGCTTGAGTGAATTAAGGAGAAAAATCAAAAGATTATGATAAGAGGGAAATGTTATTTGTATAATCGGGAAAAAACAGAAATTATGATAATATAAATGTACAAATCCAAAAGTGGTTCCTATTAAATAGAATGAAACGTTTATGATAAATATATAATTAAGTGGTATATATTTACTTAGTCGCGTCATTTTTTCAATTCCTAATTAGGTGTCAAATAAAGTATTGGGTATAACCATATAAATTTGTTATTAAAATAATAATATAGATTTGTTGTGTAATTTTTTTAACTTTGATTTCAAGAGCAAATATACGACTTGTGTTTTTCTAGTTACATAGAATTTCCAAATAATCATAATTTTTTAAATTTAAATATTCAAATCTCTCCAAATAAGCTTAAAGTTGAACAAAATTACCATGCATCCATAAGAATAAACTTCAATCATCAATTTTTAAAATAATAAAAAATTTAACAAATTCATTTAACATTCTTTTAATTTTTTTTTTATTATATATATATACGCTCAATCACACATGACTGGAATATATATTAAATTAATTGAAATTTCAATCATATGTATCTAACCGCAGAAGTAAAAACAAAGTTCTTTCATCCAAAAACTATCTAAGACTATTAAGTATATTCATATAAAAAAATATAAAGATAGGACAAATTACTTAACTACACCCTTTTACTTACCTTAATATCCATTTATTCCTACTTATTTTAAAATTTTCAAAAATCCCTTATTTTACCTATGTATCCCGTCCACAACGCTATGTATCCCGCTATGTGGAATGTATCAAACGCTATGTATCCCGTGCACAACGCTATGTATCCCGCATGTATCCCATGCACAACGCTATGTATCCCGCTATGTGGAATGTATCAAACCTAATGTATCCCGTGCACAACTCTATGTATCCCGCTATGTGAAATGCATCAAACCTAATGTATCCCGTGCACAACGCTATGTATCTCGCAAACATCATTTTTATGGGATTTTTGGTAAATAAAAAACTAGAAGGGATAGGATGTTATTTAGTACTTATAATATGTGGTTCCTATAATTTATACTAAATTTTATTTAGATGTGAAAATCAAAATACGACGGTCCGTGAATTTTTTTTAAAAGATTTTGAATATGAGAAATATGTTTATGATCCAATTTTTGTCAAATCAAATAATAAGCCCAAATGGTCCGAAGCGTTGGTTCGTGTCGTCCAGCCCACTACTAGGAGCGGACGAATAGTTTATGAAGTTTAGAGAGAGAAAAACATACTGTTTAGAGAGAGAAAGTTTGGGAACGAAGGAGCACGAAGACGAACCAAGAACCTTATTTTACTCGACAAATACATACGTATATACGTCAATTTAGGCACTTGTTGTCTGTATAAGCAACGGGGCATATCGTAGGAGATTGAAATGGCTTCACAGATTCTAGGGCAAATATCTTTTGCTTTGAATTGACGTGTTTTTCATCAAAGAAAAACCCTAGAACCAAGGAGAAACCTTCAGACTTGACGCATTGCTAACCTTACCTGCAATTCCGGCACAATTGAGGTATTCCTTTTGATTCCCAACTTTTACAAACCCTAGAATTTGGACTTCATTCAATTTCGTGCAAACCCTAGAGTTCAATTGTTCATTTACATAACAGGGGAGTGTGAAATAGAGAGTTTGCATATGTGGTGGTGCTAATTGCTTAAACTGTTTTCACAAGAGCTCAATTTTACGTGACAAGTAGTTGTTGACGTGTGTCAACAAGTGAAACTATTTTGTCTTTGAGCTTGATTTCATTTGACTTGTTTG
The DNA here is from genome assembly GCF_019186545.1 of Solanum stenotomum. Taxonomy (NCBI): domain Eukaryota; kingdom Viridiplantae; phylum Streptophyta; class Magnoliopsida; order Solanales; family Solanaceae; genus Solanum; species Solanum stenotomum. The sequence continues at coordinate 11,203,287 of NC_064288.1, read as the reverse complement.
AAGCTGTTGATCATATAATTATTGTGCTTTTGCAAATACGTGAGGCATGGGAGGAAGTTGCAACAATGCTCCTGCCTTTCGGGCATCTTTTTGTATTTGAATTCTGTTTGTGAGTTTTGGTGTCTAGTCGCGCAAATGTGCCACTAGGTTGACATGCAATCATGAATGAACTACTTTTATTTTTTGACTGCTACATTCTAGAGACTGAGATGTTAGTTTTTAATAGATTCAATGCTTCACATGCTATACTTAATGGATAGGTATAGACTACGAACAATCACACTCACACGAATGCACTCGCACTAGAACATGTAATAATGATTTATCTTGGAAAAGTATCAAAGATGCATCCTGGATTTGATGTTTATGGGTGCCTACACCTCAATTAATACAATAATAACTGGATTTACTATCAAATATCTATAGATATTTAGTGGATTTCGTAGTGCATAGATCTGCACAAAAAGCTACTTGGTTCACGTGAACTCACATGTTACATTGTGGATCCACCCGTGATAACTACAATCAAAATTTGAAAAAGGAAAACCATTTATAGTGTGCATGGAATGATGTTTCTTTCTCCAAGTGGCTTATGGTTCAATATAAGCTCTTTTCTATTGTGTACCATTAATTTGTACAAAGATTTTTCCCATGGATATTATGGAAGATATTGTAAGGAAGTTTTATCTTTTCTTTTGTATACTTGCTGTTACATACTGAAATATAGGAAAGATCAACGTGGATCCTCCATCGGAGCTTATTCAATCAGCTTTCTTTAATAACTATTGCATAAGAACTTAATGTATAGCTGCTATGGATATTGGACATGTTACTTGCTGTCTTGATCTTGAAAAGTTTGTAGAAAGCAAGGTGAAGTGAGAAAGGGAATTGAGACATGTAGTTCTTTGTCCCTGGATGGTCCATATTTACACTATCTATACATTTGTAGACCAATTGGTGGAGCATGTCTTGCCCCTCTTTGAACCTATAAATATGTTTGTACTCTAAAGTATTAAGAGGCATTAACATAGTTCATCAAGGTCTATATCTCTTTCCTAATGTCTCATAGAGTCATTGTAAGATATGCTAATAGTCATTCTCTCCCTTCTCTAAGTATATCTATCCATTTAGCAATATATGTTTCTGGTAGTTTTGTATCTAGCAATGTTACTTTGGCGGCATATGCTTCCTTGTTTCCAGCATAACTGAATCCCAGAGATCTTACGTGTGAAGTGGCTTTCTTTGTAAGAGACCTGGATTCTCTGGTGCCATTATTCCTTTTTCTGCAGTTATACATTTCACCTTTACCCGTAATGGACTGTTTACGAAGTGGGGTATTTTTTCTCTTTTCTTTTGCATTTATTCAAGAAAAAGTTGGACGGGATTGAGGCTGCCTGGAATAGTGCCTTAAGTTCATTAGTACAAAAGGTAATTAAAAACCCAATTCTTGCATTTAAATGATACTTTTTAAACAAGTCCGTACCTACATCCACAAAATCCAAAAGGTGTATACATCTTCTGTTATCTATGTGCTAATATCAGTTGTTACTACTTTCTCTTGGTGTTTCAGTTCCTGCATGGTGTCTTAAGTGTTGTCTTGTCTTGTCTTTAGGAATTTGATCAAGGCTTGTGCTGATGGAGGGAAAGACCCTGTAGCTTTTAAGGTGGGAATGCATGGATGTGGTGCGGAATCTGATCCCATAGCCAATGCTGAGGTTGATCCCATGGGAGGAGTTTTTGAAGGTGGAGTTGGTATTGGTAACAAAACTACTCTACGGAGATCACCAATCGATGAGGTTCAAAATAAGCTTAGGTAATGTTAGCAGGCTGCTTCACTCTATCCTGCCTAAATGGAATTTAATGATTGCAGTACTTCCTCTATGCTTACAGTGAGATTTGTTGTTGTTAACAGGCAGGAGTATGATTTCCTAGAGGAAAAGAGAAGAGAGTTAGAATTTCTTGCGCAAGTATGATAGTTTGACTGGGTATTATAGATTTTCAGAAATTATCCGCTTGAACTTTTGGCATGACTTCATTCTCCTTGTTGCAGGGTGGTGATCCACTGGATTTCAAATTTGGGAATGCTACTTCACTTAGTGTTCAGTCCACTTCTCTGACAGATCAACATCCAGATCAGTTTGTGACCAGGTAATTTTTCAGAGCTCTGTTAGTTTTCTAATACTTATTATGATTGCTAATTTCTATCTGCATTCTAGTGAAGCAAAAGGTAGTTTTGCAATTACTGCTTCACCTCATGGAGACTCAGTTGAAAGTAGTGGTCGACTTGGGGCTCCTCAACTTTGTGAACCCAACAGTGCTGACAATCTCATGCTATTTGATGGTGAAAATGAATTCATTGAAGGTGTTAGGTCCTGTAGACACCCCAGTAGGAGCAATCTTACTCCGTCAGAGCAGTCATCTAAGTTGGATAGAAGTCGAAATGCAAAAGAATTGGGATTTTCTACTGCTTTTGGCGTCCCTAGAAAAGCTTACAAGCGAAGACACAGGCCCCGGTCTAATGGAGATGGCACTAGATCAAGTACCACTGATATAATTCTAGCTCGTGGTGGTCATGGCACATCTTTACCTTCACAACATTTTACTGAAGATGTTAAAGGGCTAGTTTCTGATGGTGAAAATCCAAAAGACCAGAAATCTTCTTTGAACATTTCACTGCCTTCTATGCCAAATGGTTTTATGCCTGTGGAAACTCCGTCCTCTGATAATCAGCTGGATTCTGAAATACATGGCGTTAAAGCTGCAGAGGCAACTACTTACTTGATGAATGAGGATCTGGCGCATAGCATTCCTGAAGCTAGTGCTTCCAGAGGTTTGCTGGATAACCAACATGATCAGAATTCACTCACTGGTGTCGAGGAAATGTCTATTCAGGAAGGTCTAGAAAAGCCTCAATCATCACTGGGAAAAGAAGGGGTAGGTTCTGCTGGCCAGGAAGGTCACTTGTGTACAGCTGCAGCAGAGCTTGAGAATCAAGCTAGTATCAGCCATTTAAATGGGTTAAGTTGTGGAAAGAGCGAGCAGAAAAGCATACCAATTGATGTTCAAAGCAGTGGTGCAGCAGTGGGCACAAAAGGTTTAGATTCAGAATCTTCTCGCACTCGGGCTATCCATAGTCTGGATCGAAATACTAATAATGAGACATTTACCGACCCAACAAACTTAGACTCAAATGGTGACTTGAAGGAACAACTGTCTGTGCCAGAGGGAACACCAGTTATAGAAAGCAATCTTAAAGAACAGAAAGAGGTGAAAGCTGATGACAGTTGTGGTTTCACTAATGAGATATGCAATTCTGGTCCCAAAAGTCATCAGAGTGATTTTATAGATACGTCACAGGAAGAATTTGCTGGCAGTAAATCTAATTTGCAGAGTGAGGTAAAAGATAAAATTACCATCCAAGTGGAAACAATTTCCCCATCTTCATCAGAAACTGAGAGGAAACCCAGTACAAACTTAAGTGATAGTTCCAACTCCCAAAAAGGATATGTTTGTATTGTTGGCCGTCAGGGTTCAATTGAGTCCAGAATACCTGAGCCATCCCAACATGTATCACCACATGGAGTTTTAAATCCTTCTCCTGAGGCACAAACACCTGAGATCAACCTTAAACTTGCTACCCGGGGTGATGAAGACTCAATCTTGAAAGAGGCACAGATTATAGAGGTTTTTCCCTTATTCTTTTAAACGTCGCATCCTCTTCTGGTTGAGCTTGTAAAATTATTGCTGACTGTGTTATTTGGCTGCAAATATCTAATACAATTTAACAAACAGGCGAAACGTAAAAGAATTGCAGAGTTATCTGCTGTGGCCTTTCCGTTGGAGAATCAGCGGAAATCTCAATGGGATTATGTAGTCGATGAAATGGTTTGGCTGGCAAATGATTTTGCACAGGTACGAATTAATTGACCTTTGCAGTTGGAGCCTCTTTCATTTCTGCTTTTCTAGTAGCTTTTTTCAGTGCCATACTGAATAGTTGTAACATGATTAAATTTTCATTTAGGTTCTGGGAATTTTTTTCAGTTTGTTTTTCCAAACTTGGCACTTATTTAAAAGTCTCTCTTCATGTAGGAACGTCTTTGGAAAATGACTGCAGCGACTCAATTGTGCCATGAAGTTGCTTTTACTGCACGGTTACGATTCCAAGAACAAAATAGTAGTTGCAAGCTAAAAAAGGTAGCCCATATTATGGCCAAATCAGTCATGGGTTTCTGGCAGTCGATTGAGGTACATTGATGACACAATATTATGTTCTTTTGTTACGTTTTTATTTTCCTTCCTTGAAAGAATTGTCTTTCTTTTGTTTATTTAGTTACATATGTTTTTTTTGTTCCTTTTTACTGGTCCATGAGGTTAAACAACTTTTCGATGGAGGATAATAAATCATACCCTGGTTTTATTCTTCCATTTTGCTGTTGGTATTTCCTTTTAATCCTGCTTTGGTTACACTTCTTTTGAGCCGAGAGTCTATTAGAATCAGGCTTTCTAAATGTGGGTTAAGGTTTGAGTACATCCTACCCCCCTACACTGGGTATGTTGTTGGTTTCTGTTCTTCTTGGTTGATCAATTCTTTTGTCCATTGTCAGTTGTCACATTTATCTGCCTATTGGTAGTATGTAGTACTGTAACCCCATCTGTAAATTCACATTTGAGTATGAAATATGTGATGCTATGCTGATATCATATGCACACATAAATACGCGCTCAAGCACAAACATATGTGTATGTATGTGTGTGTCTGTATTCGTTTACTTGCTTATTACTTGGTTTAGGGTACGCGCATAGCTCTTGTAACCATTTCATGACATATTTTAAGAATATCTTATGAAGATTTCTGTTATTTCAAGACCTAATTTTGGATAAAAAATTATCAAATATTTATTATATCATTATACGATTTTTTAAAGATTAGTCAAGTAACAGAAATCATAAAATTGATTCTTTAAAAATATTTAGGAGTGAAAAACTTGATTTTGTAAAGTCTAAAATGACTTATGTTAAGTCGATATTCTACTACAAATATTTGTATAACTGAAGGGACATTTATTGGAATGAATAGAAAAAGTAAGAAACATAAGTAATAACAACTCATTTAATATATATATTAATATTACCGTGTCCGGGCCAACTTTTGCGCACCTCGATTAATTTCACAGGATGCCTACCGCCTCCCACCAGCAACTAGAATCAGGTAACTCTATCCACCAAGGGTAGGACAAATGGGTAGAATCACCTAGTGTTTTTTGTCCTTGCTGTGTTTTGAACCTGAGACCTCAGGATTCTCAATCACTTCATTGACCAATAGGTCACACCCTTGGGTGCCTCATTTAAAATATATTTCATCATCTACTAATGTAATTTTAACTAATTTGAATCTCAATAATATTTTTTGTATAGACTCTTAATAGTTTACTATAATTGATTTTGCTTTATTGTCTTATTTCTTGACTGCAATGCTTTTCTTAAAACAATTTTATGTGGCTTGAGTTTGTCATGGACTTGAAATAAGATTTGACTTGTATGATAAATCAGAAAAAGGTTGAGAATGGAATTCTTTTGCTTATTATTCATTGAAAACATGTAACCCATAATTTCTTTCACCAATAAAATTAGCATCGGTCATTTGACTCATTGTTCTTAGAATAAAATTTGTAGTAATTTATCCAGCCTTGTTCATATCTAGTGTAGTTCAAATAGATCTAGAATGTAAGAATTGAACTAAATACATGTAAGAAATAAAAACTTACCTAAATAATTAAACATTGTGTTCAATTCAGATAGTAATCATGCTGTAAATTAATTTAGATTATCGTTAAAAGGACCTGAATGAAGAAAAACAAAGCACGACGACTAAAAAAGAAAGGCTATCTACCAGAAAGTCTTGTCCTATATGATTAATGCCTAATTTTGAGTGGCAATCGCGATATCATAAATAAGCATAAATCGTCAATTTTCTTACCCTTTAATGTGCAACTTATTTTAAGTAGGCGTGCGGACATCCACATTGTTTGGACATCTTTACAATTTTAGCCTTAACATGCCCTGTTGATTTTAATACAAATATGTTGCCTTTTCACAAAAAAAAATCAACTTTTGGACATGCGATTTGAGATCATGATTTCAAATCCCAAATTCTCCAAAAACTAGGATTTGAGATTCCAAATCTTAATTTCAATTTTTAAAAAATGTAAAACTTGAGTTATTTTTTGTAAAAAAATAAAAACTCGTCAGTTTAAATTTTGCAAAAAAAGACTCATGCTCGATGTGTAGAGATTGTCTCTACCATGTGAAATGATGTATTAAAGAATAACTAGTTACTGCTATTATTGATTAGTGGGTCTTTATAAAATTATATGTATTCGGAAGTTTGTAATCATAAATATTTACTTATAAAAGGAACATGGAGATATGCGGTTTATCAATGCAGTGCCTTAGGATATTTCGATATCTTGTTTATGACTATGGTTTGCTTATTTGGTAAGATTGCATAAGAATTTGGGAAATTTTGATAGTTTAAACAAATTGTTGAGTTTTCATGTTTTACGAGACTAAATACACTTAAAAAATTCAAATTACATGTTCAAACAGAACTTCAACTTCAAATCAATCTGATTTCAGATCATGATATCATATTGCATGTACAAACAGGCCCTTAAAACCAAAGTGACCTCCAAATTGAATTCTAGCTTAATCTTAATCAACGTAACAATCTAAATTTTGTCTTCCTAGATCTTTTTCTTTCTTTTGACTTTCATGTAGCCACCTTTTCATTATAGCTTATCGTTTCCCTCAACCATAAATTTAACTTAACTTGAAGTGAGGATTTTCAACCAACGACTCTCAAACTTTTCTATCCATATCTTATGTATATATAATAAAATAATAATATTTTCTCATTTATCTAAGTATGTGGAAAAGTTACTCAGTATATGTGCTTGGGAAAGGTAATAGATAACCTAACAAGATAATGGAGATGCACACAAGCTGACCTACATCACCATCATAAACAAATGTATACATAACAAAACATAAAAGTTTAATGATTTTCCGATCATATCATGATATGAAGAAAATCATTATTTAAAATGAATGAAAACCCAAAACGCCAGTAATATATATTCACGAGTTCTAGCACTAGTGGCCTAGTGGTCGATGGAGTGATTGAGAACCCTGAGGTCTCATGTTCAAAACTCAGTGGAGACAAAAAAACACTAGGTGATTCTTCTCATTTGTCCTATGATATCTGTTGTTGGTGGGAGGTGGTAGATATCCCTTGGAATTAGTCGAAGTGTGCGAAAACTGGTTTGGACAGCACGATCATAAAAAATTATATATATATATATATGTATATATGTGTATATATACACACATTTACCAATTTGAAAAAAGGAAGGAAACACCAATAATATTTCTCCAAAAATGATCAACCTTAGACTTACTAAAAACATCTTGGACCAGTTGAACTCAAACTTTCTTGTTAAAACAATAAATAGCAGCTTCATTATTTCTCCAAAAAAGAAAATTTATTTCACTCAAATAATTATTAACATATTGTTTCAAGTACAAAAATACAAACTTGATCTATTCTTGAAATACGTGGCATCTCTATGTTATGGAAGGACACTAATGTCAATTACAGAATTGGTTAATTCTTGAAAATGTGTAATCAATCTCTAGGAGGGAATTCATTATGAAGGAAAATTGCTTCTAGAAAGACTGTCCCAATGTTTGTGTGGAAAGTTAACTAGCGAAACCCTTCATATCATTATATGGTAAGAGATGATTAAAGTTATCATATCAAATAGTATTTATTACATATGAGCTAAAATTCTAAAACTTTTAAAGTCCTAAATATAGGCAAATAGTCAATTTTCACGTTAACCATATATTTACTTCACACAATTTATATAAGTAAAGTCATCTTCGTTTTCTAAGTCCTATATATATGGATATACATAATGTCAATAAGTAAAGATTTAATAACCTAACTTAAGTTCATTTTAAGTTCTAAATATACGAAAAATAATTAAATCACCATTTCTAAAGGACCCTTCGGGGTGGCCCAGTAGTTTGGGCTTGGGACTTCCATGTTGGAGGTCTCAAGTTCGAAACCCCTTGCCAGCGAAAGCAAGATGTTTGCCTTCTTGGTCGAGCTCGTCGCAATAGGGCTTGCCTAGTGCGGGTTACCTCTCATGTGTGGTTTGCGAGCTATTGCATAGGAGCAGGGGTTTTACCCCAAAGGGTAGCGACTGCGGGCTTAAAAAATAAAAAAAAACACACTATTTTAAAAGGGTTAAAAAGATAGCAACATTTCGCTAAAGGTCTTCATGCTTTTAATACAANCGAAACCCCTTGCTAGCGAAAGCAAGATGTTTGCCTTCTTGGTTGAGCTCGTCGCAACAGGGCTTGCCTAGTGCGGGTTACCTCTCATGTGTGGTTTGCGAGCTATTGCATAGGAGCAAGGGTTTTACCCCAAAGGGTAGCGACTGCGGGCTTAAAAAATAAAAAAAACACACTATTTTAAAAGGGTTAAAAAGATAGCAACATTTCGCTAAAGGTCTTCATTTTTTTTTGACAAAGAAAAGGTCTTCATGCTTTTAATACAACATAAAGATTTAGATTATTGTGAAAATCATACAGTTACACCCCCTGTTAGGTTTATGTGTAACTAATTAGATTTATATAGTTATTAAACAACGAATTTAAATTGTAAATGGAACATTTTTTATGAAGTTACTTTATTGATATTTTAATAGAAGGATCAAAACGTTGACCAAAAATTTGTTCATGCCTTTGACCAACAACCAAAAAAGAATAATCATTTTTTGAAACATTTATCTTTCGAAACTCATAAATAGGAAACAAACACAAATTATTTGCTAAGATATACCAACTATTTGAAATAAGTTTATTGCACTTTGAGTATGCAAGTTATTTCTAATTTTATTTAATTACTATATCTTATTTTATAGAAATTTCTCTTTTTATTTTAGCTTTTTATCTATTATTCTGCTTTGAATTTATCTTATATGTACTTAGTTTGATGAAATTTCATTTGTGTTGAGAGTTCATTTTATAAAAGGTCCAAGTGCTTTTAGAAAAATAGGGGTAACATCATAGGGGTATAAATGTGGGATTTTTATAATATAATAGGTGTAACTTGTTAGTGTTCTAATTTTAAACTACATGGGGTTTATCTGTAACAGTGTCATAATACTTTTTTTTCTTCAATTTAGTGTTGTCAAGGGTGCTCTTAAATCACATGTAAGCCCTGAAATGAGGTTCAAAGCATATTGAACACTTTGCCACGCTTAATGTGTGTGTCAGTGTCACCATCAAGGCTTTATGACATTTTTCCTTCCCAGTGAGCTTCTTTTGAAGAGGCGACACTAAACATTCCATTTTTTAAAAAAGAAGGTGGTTTATTGTATTGTAAAATTGATTATTAAATTGAGTCCGAAAATCATAAAACATTTATTTGTCATGCATAAAAGTTGTTTGAGCTATAAATAAAATAGTATTGCTGATCCCATAGCATGTATAGTATTGAAGTTCATTATTTTTATATTTATATTAGGACATACATAAGGGAAAGTAATATGGAAAGCTCCCAAATATTAGGATTGATGAAAAATATCATGAATGGAATTAAAGCTTTGTTAGATAGTTAGTTTTGCAGTCCTAAATATGAGGAAAAAATAATTAAATGTCTGTCCCTAGATATTAGGAAAATAATTTATTGACAATTCTATCCAATGTAAAATTTATTTTTAAGGGATGAAAAAAACAACAATATTTCGCTAAGGTCCTTCGTGCTTTTAACTATATATATGATATTATAGTCTGCTATATGCAGATATAGGCTTGTATCATTACCTGATTTAAGGCCAATCCTTTAAATTAACATAGAAGGATGAACCAAATCATTTAAAGTTTAAAGTTATCTTCATGGAATCGCTTGAAACATACTTATGTAAATTATTCATGTATTCCAACAATAACATTTATGAGCTCTGCTTTGTCAAAAATAAATAAATTTATGAGCTCTGTTATTAGACTAGGAAGCGTTGCAGCAACTTTTTCATTGCCTTTCTATTACATTGGATCTGTTTTTCTATGAGCTACGCTGTACGATTTAACAATATTTCTCAATTATGTGATTCACTGCCCACGTAAGTATTGGGTAATCTGGAAACATTTCTTACAGGATGTACTAATTCTGAACTTGTATACATAAGTTGCTTGATTTGAAGAGCTTCCTCGATGTATGTGATCTCAATGCAACTGGATTGAAGTTGGGAGAATTTATTAGTTCTTTACAAAGAAGAAACTTAAATTTAGCTGGTTATAATCAGATAGAGCAACCTTTAAAACAAACATCAATGCTCATGAAGCTACTAATTCCAGTTAGTCAAACTTCAGCATTTTCCTGTGTACTTGCTTCCTATGAAAGTCTGGAGAGAGAAGATCTTTGGTCCTTAATTCATAGTTTTGTTATGCACTTTGCAGGGGGAAAACAAACAACTGGAGCTACCAATTTCTAGAAAGGATCATGCTCTTGCTATTAGGGAATATGCCATGAGATTTCTGAAATACAATGACTCTGATGTTCGACAAAGCCTTGCTGAAGCTCCGGTGACTCCAGAGAGGGTGTCTGATGGTGGAATTGTGGATGTGCCTCGGGAAGATCATTTGGGAGAAGTATAAATATGTTTTACATGTCAATGTCTTTTGTTCTCTCTGGTCTTTTAATGTTTCACCAGGAACATATTTTAGGGATTGACTTGAGTGCTCACTCATTTCCTTTTCTGGGGTGATACTCATTTAATTTTGGTTCAGAGAAAAGTAAATCCTTCTAAGTGATCCTCATGCCCTCATGCAGGAGAACCTCTTCTATGCTGTCTCATTTGGAGCAATGGAAGCCTACAGAAAGTCTATAGAATCTCATGTGCTTCACCGTGAGGTAATATGTTGAGAATCACTATTTCACAAATGCTTGGTTTTACGTCTTCTGACCTGATAAGTTGTAAATTGCCTGTTTCATCGAACACATTTGGTGGACCTTGGCCTAGATGCAAGTATTATGAGATCATAATGGAGAATCCAACTTTATTTTATTCAAAGTCAGGAAGTGAATCGAATAACTGAACTTGTGAACATTTGTTGCAAGTGCAGTGTCTCTCACGTACTCAACTTGTGTCTAATTGTCCTTAAAATTGGCGTCCTTTTATTCTTATAGGTTTACATTCTTTATAGTAATCCTTTATTGGCCTGTATATTTTCCTGCCTAAGGGGATAAATACCAAAATAATAAGTGGATTGTGGGGAAGAATAGAATTTACAGTTTGGCGTTTTTTCTTTTTTCGTGGATTTCATGAGTCGTGAACGCACTTCTTTAAAATGGAAATTTATCTGTCTTAATGTATGGGGGGAATTGAACTTTTGGTGTAACTTGTTTGTTTGACAACCAAGTTATTTTCTTGATTCTGTATATACTTCTTATGTGAAGGAAGTTACTTAGATTTTGTATTAAGATGCATGAACAGTATGCAGTCCAAAATCTAAGCTGTACTTTGACTAAAAGAGTAGAATAACAGGAGGAAATGTGATTTCTTGCCCTTGCATTACCTGTCACACAGAAAAATTCTTTGTGGTTCACATGTTTTTGTTTTAACTTGTGGTCAAGAGCTTGACAGAGCTCATTCGCACTTCTTGAGGAATTTACTTATAATCTTGTAGTCTAAAGATAATTTTAGCTTAATCCAAGCCATTATTGGTGGTTGATTGTCTGCATCTGAGAAATGAACAGAGGAACATAGTTTGTGGCTGTTGTGTCTTGCTCCCAGTTAGTTTTTCTGACATCCTGCAAAAGCTGTAGCATCTTAAAAGATTACATTTACTTGGAAATTGCATGTGATGGAAGTAATAAGAACCAAGCATGATGTGTTTCTTCCTGTGCATTTGTCAAAGAGTTTATTGTTTTGGTAATCATTATTACTCTCTTCCAAATTTAGGTGTCCCATTTTGTTTGAGCATGATAAATAATAAGGTAATAATTGTAGTTATATTTTGCATATAATTTTTTTTAATACTTACATATGTGTCTAAAGGTGTATATATAGTTAGTTGATCTTTAAACTATTTGAATGTTTTATAGTTTAAATGTTGTAGTGGAGCACCTTTTTTTAATCTTAGATTATTGGACAAGTATTGTATTGTGTATGGAGTATGTTTCCTTAGACAATTTTGCCATAATCCTCAATAGAAAGTAGGACAGATTATTTGGAACAGAGGATGTTTCTAAAACTAGGTACTGGTTTTATTCATGATTGATAGCTTGTGCATATTTGACGATTCAGTCTGACCTTGTAGCCAACACCATCTTTTCTGGCTTTAGCTGTTCGTATTGTGTTTTAATCATCCTTGTTGATGCTAGTCTATTATTTGAAATTCCAGAAAACTGGTAGTAGTATGCACGAAGAGGTGGAGACATCGGCATACGATACCATTCCAGGTTTTCTTTCTTTTCTGTTCTCTTTTTAAACTTCTATGTTCTTGGGAGGTTGTTGCCTCCTGGTACTATTTTTTCTAGCTGGTCCTATTTCTTGCTGAATCTCTATGCATTGGTTCTCTAGACTACGCATTTGAAGAGGATGAAGGAGAGACAAGTCCATATGATACATCAGTTGCCATTGAAGGTAACAAATCATCAAGATTTTCCCAGAAGAAAAGGAAGATCCACATTAAGACGTATAGTGGAAGACCATATGGTGTTCGCGCTGATGTACCATTTACACAGCGTGCAGAATACAAACTTGGTACTCATCAATCTATGCAACCAGGAAAAAGGCCATCTAACAATCTTAATGCGTCTATTCCAACAAAGCGTATGCGTACTGCTTCTAGGCAAAGAGTTCTTAGTCCTTACAGTGCTGCAACATCTGGATGTGCTCAGTTGCCAATCAAAACTGATGCTTCAAGTGGTGATACCAGTTCATTTCAGGATGATCAGAGTACTTTGCATGGGGGATCACATATGCCAAATAATTTGGAAGTTGAGTCAGTGGGAGATTTCGAGAAGCATTTACCATTTGATTCCGCTGAAGTTTCAAAACCTAAAAAGAAGAAAAAAGTGAAGATTCTGGTACTTGATAAGTGCTATGTCTTCAGTAAACAACTTTTCTTTAATTAGATTTTGAAGGATCTCAATGTTTATTTTTTCTTGATGACTGTATTCTCATTGATGCAGGGTTCCGCTTATGAACAGCGATGGCAGGTTGATTCTAATTTTCAAAACGAGCAGGTGATTTCCTTTTTCTTGTTCACATAGTGAATCTAACTGAGCTATACTCTATATTTTTGCACTCTTCAATTAGAGTTCAGTAGAGAAGTTATCCACTTATAGGTGTGTCTCAATGACTTGTAATTTATTCTTTTTTCTTTCTCATAGCGGCTCACTTTATTAGTTAGTTTTCTTATCTTAGTATTGCACGCTAGTTTATGGAGGTTTTTGTGTCGACCTATTGACCCTGTTCTCTTTTCCTGCACGTCGCTGGTAGCTCGAACAAACTCTGTTTTCTTGATCATTTACTGGGCATAGATGTATCTCTTTGCATATGTGTACTTTTTTTCCATTTTTTTTCCTTTTTGTTGTTGGAGGGGGTAAATGTTACATATTCTTTCTTGATCCTGCCATTGGAGTATGTGAATATGCTGTGATTAACAGAACCCAATTTTTTTGTAACAAAAACCTCTGTGCTGTTCATGACTCAATTCAGTGTATTGGAGAAGTATGGTATCATCCTCTTGATGGTTTTGAGAATGGCAATGCTAATGTGCATTGTTGATAACCAGATCTCTCTCTCTCTCTCTCTGTATGTGTGTGTGTACATTCTATTCAGTTGTGTCATGTTATGTTATGTATACACACACACACACACACATTTCTGTAACATCTATGTGATTGTTTATAACTTTTTTGGTCTCAGAGGGATTCTTCCAGAAAGAGATTGGAGGGCCATCAACTTGATTCCAACGGTAGTAATGGTATGGTTTTTTACCAGCACATCAGATTAATAGCTTGATACTAAATATCCTTCTTGTATTAATGGCACTCTCTTTTGAAGGTTTATTCGGTCAGCATGTTGCAAAGAAACCAAAGATGATGAGGCAATCAATTGAAAATTCTTTTGAAAATGTTGGCCCTGTTGGTGGTTTTGTTCCATCTCCAGCAGCTTCCCAGATGAGTAACATGTCCAACCCAAATAAACTTGTGAGAATGCTTAGTGGTAGGGATCAGGGTAGGAGAGCCAAAGCTTTGAAGGTACTTGTGTATGCTAGAATCTGGTGCTCCGTTTCAATTTGCTCTTGTTTGTAGGAATAATCTGAAGATTTATCCACCTATAAGAATGAATTTGATATTTGCAATCTCTTGCAGATGTCTGCTGGCCAAGCAGGTTCAGGAAGTCCATGGTCACTATTTGAGGACCAGGTTGGTTTCTTTTTTATTTGATATATCCTTTTTTTTGCTTCTTTTTCATTGTAGTTTTTCTGGCATGATGTGTATTAATGGGATTGACATCAAAATTTTAGGCACTTGTTGTCCTAGTGCATGACCTGGGTCCAAATTGGGAGCTTGTAAGTGATGCTTTCAACAGTACTTTACAATTCAAGGTGAGCATATGTTCATGAGTTCTCTTACCATCTTTTAGCCAGACTACTTAACAGTAGATGATTTTATCTTCCAACAACAAAATTCATTAACTTTCTTCCACAAAAAAGAAAAATGTTCTCTCTACTTTTTCTCTCTCTTGAAGAATGTGCCTAAAAGTCTTCCCATATTTTCCGGTTAATTCCGAGGCTCTTTCCGGTGATAATCATGGTCGGAAACATCTATTTCACTGCTGGGGAAAAATCTTTTGAGGTAGTAGACATTAGCGACGACCATTCACGATGGTTTCTCTGGATCGAGCGGAGCAGAAGATTCACAAGCAGAATTAAAATAGATGTAAATAACTTAATATGGGTCTGTGAAGCGATGAAACAACCATCAAGGGGAACAGGGGGTCTCTGTAGGAGATGGGGGAGGAAAGTAGAGGCATACATCTACAGAGTCGTACAGAATTTCAACATGTATNGTGTGCTTAACTCCTTTTTTTTTTATCTGTCTTTTACATTATCTTTTCACTGCTCCTAAAGAGTTGTCTTGAGTAAGTGCAGTGTATCTACCGCAAGCCAAAGGAATGCAAAGAACAACACAAAATACTGATGGACAGAAGTAGTGGTGATGGTGCTGATAGTGCTGATGATTCAGGATCATCTCAACCCTATCCTTCAACATTACCTGGCATTCCCAAGGTTCAACATTTCTTTTCCTTTCTCTTACCTTGATGTTTACTTTTTCCCCCCATTTTCAGTAATTTTAAATGAACATGCTAAACATCATTCAGGGAAGTGCCAGGCAACTGTTTCAGCGTTTGCAGGGGCCAATGGAAGAGGATACCCTTAGATCTCATTTTGAGAAGATGATCTTAATCGGGCAGAAATATCTTTTACGAAAGAATCAGGTATTCTTGCATTAACATTTCTCCATAAAATAAAGTTAGTCTAAGCCTCTTGGTGATATTAGAGAGAAGACCCTATTTCATGGTCCTTGAGCTACAATTTACTGGTTTGTTATTTGCATGTTCAGTATACATGGAATGACTTCATTTTCTTCAGGCATATTCATGACACATGTATGAAATTGTTATACCAGGTGGTTTTGGTAATTGGTGTTGCCATTTGGTTGTCTATCATACTAGGACCAACTGATATTAAGCTTTCTGCAATGTGTTGCTTAAAAAATTGAGCTACAATTATGAAGCGTGGGATTTAATGAAAAAAGACGCAAAATGGAGAAAAATACAAATATATATGTTTAGTCCAAGACTAATAATTATAAAGCATGAATGTCAAATATATGTACAAAGAATTTGAAAAGATAATTATGATAGCGTGTAAAATCAATTTTTTTTTTGTTCCTCTTTTGAAGGTCTCCAGCATATCCTTAATGCTGAGGAATACAACATCACCAGTTTCCAAAAAAAATAAAAATCGATTGTTTAGTTTCGCCTCTTTAGGAGAGGCTCACTAGGAAGGAAATGCATGTCTTAGAGCCTTGATGATGACACTGAAGCGCACATTAAGCGAGGTGAAGCGCTCAACACATTTTGAAGCTCGCTTTAGGGCTTAAGTGCTCTCCTTTGTCAACACTGCTTGCTTGGTGCTATTATTATGAATGAAATACCCTTGCTTAACAACCCCCACTCTGTGCCCAACAGAAAGAGTGAGGTGCCATTTTTCAAAAAGTACCAATACAGTAATCAGAACACTAGGTATATGGTCCTTGACCAGTGTCTTTATTTCATCCTAGCAATTTTAGAAATCAGATTATAAGTCTTTTTTTGAGAATGCTAACACTGTAAACAAACAGGTATACTACAGAAGCTGTGTAGTCTCCCATAAGTAAGGAAAGATACAAGTAAAATTTCCTTTCAGTATAGCCTTTTATATACTGTCTAGAACATCAAAAATATCTTCAGCTTCTATAAATATTCTTGTTTACACCCAAACTAGTTAAGGACTAAGCATTTCGTCTTCAACTTCTGAATGTTGTGTTGCTTGTCCTCGAAACTTCTCTGATTTCTTTCTTTCCAAGTCCACTACACCAAACGCATGCTTGGACAATACTCCATCTCTCCTTCTGACTGGTTAAATTGCCATTTCTGCTCCAACAATTTAGTACATCCCTTGTTTTTTCTAGCATCTCCCACCTAATTTCCCTCAGGTTGATGAAGATTTTCCCTATCTGATCTGTGCACTTTCAATGTAAATCAGAGTATAAGTTAGAAATCTGAGAAAATATTATACTCCTCCTATCCCAATTTATGTGTTACTCTTTCCTTTTTAGTCAATCCCAAAAGCAAAAAGAATGACACCAACTTATGACTTTTAGTTTATGAGCTACTTTCAAAAGCCAATCCAAACACCCTATCACTCTTAATGAGATGATTTATAACCATATAAAAAGTCTTCATTTCATTCTTATCTCCGTGCCCAGTCAAACACCATCACATAAATTGAGATGGGGGAGGGAATATGTTTTACAAGCATGCAGAATGTTGAAATTCGTTTAGAAAGTATCTTATGTGTACAAAGCAGGGATCCATTTTCTGTTTGTTTGCATTATACATCTGAGTTCCAAGTTGATGTATGCATTCCTGTTTCAATGAAGGGTTATAAACATGATCCAAGACAACTCCAGCAACCACATGATTCTCACACACATGCTCTTTCACAAATTTGTCCAAATAATCTGAGCGGAGGACCTATTCTTACGTAAGTCTTTCTGTGATATGCTTTTTTGGAGAATTGGACACTTCTCAAGTTTGGTAATAACTAAAGCTAAGCTAACTCTTCATTATTCTTTTTCTTCTGGTTCCTTCTGTTTGTTGTATGAAGACCTTTGGACCTATTTGATGATGCACCCTTGCCTAGTCCAGACTATCTTTCTGTTGGATGCCAAGGTCCGCGTCCAAGTGGATTATCTATTTCAAGTCAGTGTGCATTGAACTCAGTGCTCCCAGTGTCTGGTGCAAACTTGGCAGTCCAGGGTTCCTCCAGTATGATTGGTGGAAACAACTTCCCGTCATCATCAAGTCCCCTCAATGCATCTGTTAGGTAATGAATGGATTATACTTAAAAACTATGTTTTGACTTTTCCTTATCATGTACCAATATGGGTAATTCTGCTCCCAGGGAAGCTAGATATGTTCCTAGATCTGCATCTCTTCCAGTTGATGAACATCAGCGACTGCAGCAGTATAATCAAATGAGAAATATGCAATCCAATATGTCTGCTCCTGGAGTTCTTGCAACCACTGATCGTGGTGGTGTTCATACGCTTTCCAGTGGCAACAGCACGGGCATGATGGGTGGGGTTAATAGAGGTATTCCAATGGCGAGGCCTGGGTTTCAGGGAGTTGCATCACCGTCTATGTTGAATTCTGGAAGCATGGTTTCCCCTGGGATGGTAGCACTGCCAAACAGTGTGAATATGCATTCTGGAGTGAGCTCTAATCAGGTGAATTCAGTGATGAGACCTCGCGATG
Organism: Solanum stenotomum; assembly: GCF_019186545.1. Lineage (NCBI taxonomy): Eukaryota > Viridiplantae > Streptophyta > Magnoliopsida > Solanales > Solanaceae > Solanum > Solanum stenotomum. The sequence goes on along the minus strand of NC_064288.1, from coordinate 11,185,117 downwards.
GTTTGGGCATGATGCGGGTTAGTCAGCTGCTGGCTTTTGATTGCTTCTCTCTTGTTGCTCTTATTTGGTTCATTGGTGAAATTGGCATACAAAAAGTTTCCTTGTTGATTCGATTTAAAGGATTTCTAGTACTTTGTGAGATGACCTATAGATCTGTGCTATTTTGTTACAACTAACTTCCTCTTTTTTCCACTATGATCTGTGAGACTTGTTACAACCTTATCTGTAGTCACTTTGTTTTTGAAGAGCAGAGTCCACATGATTATGGATGGAGAACATGTGAACCTAACAGTTCAGTTGGGCAAACTTGCAAATTTTTATGTGAAAAACATGTATTAAAGAATTAGAAGTTTGTGAGCGAGATTCATTTATTCATTTCTAACTATTGCATAGAGAACAAAGGGAGGTAATACTCTTCTCACCTTTGCGTCATTTGATATGTGTTGAATGCTTTCAAAATCACAGCTATAGCTAAATCAAGAAGAGACAATCTGCGAAAGGTAAAGATTGTTAACTTTCAGTGAACTGCGTTCAGATATAAGATTTTCATGACTTCGCTAAGGGTACACTTTGAGTGTTCTATGAAGATTATTCACTCCCACAATTTATAAGTTGTTACTTGATGCTAGTTTCTGTATCACATTCTGGTCTTTTGTGGTTGTTGATGTAAGGAGCATGTTATGGACATCTAACTTCCCAATTGGCAATTTTGATGCATTCCATGCTATTGTGTCTCACCACTCTTTGCATGTTTCGTTGAAAAATTGTTGCTTGGCTCTAGTTTCTGCATCATTTTCTTCTCTTTTTGTGGTTGCCGAATGCTGATACATAGGAGCACATTATCAACATGTAATTTTCAACTCTGCAGTTGCCATGTAGTCCTTACATGTTTAATTCAATGACACTGTTTGGGTATCTCTCTTACAGCCACCACAGAATCAGGAAGCTCAGAGACAAATGATGGTTCCTGAGCCTCAGCTGCAGGCCTCTCAGGGAAGCAGCCAAGTGGTTCCTCCATTTGGTGGGTTAAGTTCCTCTTTTCCCAACCAGTCTGCCTCTCCCGTCAATCCATATCCACTTCATCATCAGCAATCACATCCCATGTCTTCACAGCAGCCACTTATGCTTAGCCCTCATCACCCTCATCTTCAAGGGTCTAATCATGCCACCAACTCACAGCAACAAGCTTATGCAATTCGATTAGCTAAAGAGAGGCACCTGCAACAGCGACGGTTGCAACAGCAACAATTTTCCCATTCACAGCCCCAACTACCTATTTCATCTTCTTTACAAAACAGTCCGAAGACCACATCACAATCTTCTTCTCTGCCAGTATCAGTTTCTCCTTTGACATCCCCCACCTCAATGACCCCAATGCCTCAAACTCACACATTGCCAGCTCATGGGCATGCACGGACTGCTCAAACTGCAGGCAGCAGTCTGACTACTCAGATGAGCAAGCAAAAACTACGTCAGACAGGGCGGCAGCAGCTTCAACCAGCAGGCAGGCACCTTCCTCCACAGCGGCTGCAGTCACAATCTCAGCAACAAGCTAAATTATTTAAGGGAGTTGGCAGAGGGAACATGATGATGCACCAGAACTTGCAGGTAGATCCTTCTCTAATGAATGAGCTTTCTAGCAATCAGGCGAATCAATCTGCTGAGAAAGGTGAGCAAGCTACTAGCTTGATGCAAGGTCATGGACTATATTCTGGGTCAGCACACAGTCCTGTCCAGATTGGAAAACAAACTATGGCACCTCATTCTTCAAGTCAGTTGCAACAGCCCCAGCCTAAGATTTACTCTGGCCAACCAGCTCCATCTACTAAGCATCTTCAGCAGGAGATGCCTTCCAATCCAGGTAATAGCAATCAAAGTCCTGCCTCATTGGCTGCCTCTGATACCAATTCATCTCAGCAATCTGTTCCGTCCTCAGTCTTGGGTTCTTCCAACCACCAAGCATTGGTGCATCAACAGTCACATGTGCAGCCACAGCCAAAATTGATGAATAAAAAACAAGCAACTGTACAACGAGTTTTGCAGCAGAACCATGTAGTAAATTCAGATCCATCAAAGAAGTTGCAAGCTGGTGAATCTCAAGCTGAACAACGTTCTATGTGCAAAACTTCTCAGATAGGTGTAATCACCTCAATGCCTCAGGAGTGCAACAATGCAACTAATGTCGCAGATGCTTCAACCCTGAACACTAATCAGTGGAAGGGTACAGAACCATTATTTGATTCAATAGGGGCTCCCCCTACAAATTCTGCTGGCAGTGAGTCAGCGCCTCAAGTCAACCGAGGAGTAAGCCAAAGACGATCTTCAGGCAACTTGTCTCCAACAGGGCCTGATAATAGTGTCAACTGGCTACAAAAATCCTCCCAATTGCAGCCTTCTTCCCCAGTGACCCAGCCACAGTTACAGCAGCAGCAGCAGCAGTTATCACCATTGCAACAGACTCAGGTTCTGCAAGCAGGGAATAGCAATTCGTTTGCTAGACCCAATGACTGTAGACTGGATTGAACTGTCCTCAACAGATAATGGATAATTCCTTGGTGGCTAATTAGTCCCTGAATGGGCAGCATGCTTGGGAAACAGCGGTGTACAGGTAAAACATTCTTTTAGCTTAATATGTACTAAAGTTGGTCTATTAGCAATTTCGGTATCCAAATATGAGGAATGAAATACTTGAAATCCTCTAGAAAAAGATGAAACCCATCAGTGGACCTCTAAAGTTGACTTTTCACTTAGACACCTCAAGTAAGCTTGGTACATTTTGGATTGTTGAAGTGTAAAACATGGTGTAATACTTGGTAGAATTGGCTAATTCTTGCTTATGTTATTGTTCAGATGAAGCTTGTTATCCCCGAGGGCATCACTTCATGGCAAGTTGGTGAATTTTTCAAGGTTTAGCAGTACTAGATGAGCGGCTGCTAAAATTTTTGGGTTTCTGTATATTATTGTTGCCCTAGAGCCTCAGGAAGGTAGGGACAGATATAGAGGTATATGTACAGGGTTTCACTTTATCCGGGTTTTCCCCCCCTTTAAACGTTACTTCTTTCATTTTCGTAAACCCCTTGCTCCACCTGCTCACCCAGGGGTTCCTATTTTGATTTTGCCCCCGTAGATCATTCCCATGTATCATTGCCCGTGAATTCAAGGGGTAGTTGTCATTTTTATGGCCAAAGGCTGTGGGAAATTTTGTGAATACTAGTCTTTTGTATACTCCCTATTTGTCAGAACAGTCACCATACATGACTGCACCTTCCTAGTAGCCTCCCTGATTCTTGTAAATTGTTCTTGTTTGCATTTTGCAAATCTTTAATGAGATCCAATTGCTGGAGTGTTGCTTTTGAATCATACATATAAATACAAATGCCAGAAAAGATACTATGATTGTTGTAAGAGCAATCATAGGGGCAAACAAAAGCATAAACACGTAAATGATGTTTGCAAAGGCAAATATGGCTTGGGAAATTCACTGATAACCAACAAGAAGCAAATCCTTTTTCTCAAAGTTCTAAGCGCATGTATAATGTTGCCAACAATTTTGCCTGAAAGGTAATGGTAAGCTTAAATCTGAGACCACAATTTGGGTGTTGGCATTACAGATGAAATCAACAATTGTATATTTTAGTTTCTTTGATGGTTTCTTTTTTAATCTTCAACTTGCAATTTTTTAATATTCCGTAGGAACATTTTAAAAAGTCAAGTGAATTGTGTAAGAAAGTTTCACAAAACGTTGAAGGGAAATTGATGAACAGTATTATTTTGGAATAGCCTTTGCCCGAAGAGATGGCTGAAGAAGTAGCATCACATGAGAAGAAGCCAAGGCTTCTAATCTCTCTACAAGCTGTGTTTGCAAAACTCTATTGGCGGATTTCATTTTTAGTTAAGTATCAAAAATACACTTAAATTATTATTTTTTCTTTTTTGAATTCATACCTAAATTATTGGAAGTATGAGAAACACATCTAAACTATCACGCTTTAATTTGTGAAACACACCTAAACTATCCTTTTTTTTTTAGATTCATACCTAAATTATGGCGGCATCAAAATAGGGTATTTGTGCACTTTGATCATTGTTTAGCTTATCTTGATGCAACTCATTTCAGCTCAAATTACATTCGAAAAAGCTAATGATCCACCCATTTATTAATCAACTATTTCGATTGGTTCAAATTTTGCAACCATATTTCGCCCCAAATTATTTTACAAAAGTTTCTATTAAAGAAAATTTTACACAACGTGGCGGTACAATCCATCGGAGCTAGGGATGACAATGGGGCGGGGTGGATGGAGGTTTAACCCGTAACTTTTCTAATCCGCCTCGTCCCACCTAGCATTTTTTTCATTTTCAACCCGGGCAAAGACCCACCCTGCCCCATAAAAATTTGAAATTTTATTTTGTTTATTTGTTTACTTTACTAAATATACAAGTTTAATATAAAAGTGTGTTTTTATGATTTACAAGAGAGTAATGTTTCTCTTTTTCATTTTCTTTCTTCTGACTATTCGAAAAATTCTTCTATATGAAAAAGACTAACATTAAACAGTAACCATCAAATCTGCTTATGATTCTATGAACTAAATCAAACGATGAATTGTATATGAGATTATAACTACTTTGTTAGCAGCTATGATATTTATTTAACTGCCAACGTACGTTAGCCCATTTTTCGACTTTCTTTTGAAAAAATCATTTTGAAGCTAGGAGGAGATACTAAAAATTACAAAAAAAAAGAAAAATATATTCTAGAAACTAAGAAAAACAAACGTCATTAGGATGGATCTTCACCATGGTGTTATTCCTACATATTTTATGTAATCCATTCTTATAATTGCTATCTATATGATTTTCTTTTAGGTCTTTTTTTTCAAAAAAAATAATCATTGTGTTATAAATAAGAATTAACAATGCAAAATTAAATAGTGTTTAAATAAAATATTGGTGTAAACAAGTGAACGTCCATAGGGACTCATATTTACGGTAGCATATTGTCATCTCCAAGTATATATTTTTAGAAAACATAATAATAATAAAAATTTAAAAGAATTTAAAATAAGAAAACTAAAAAATTCATTAAAACGAAAAAAATTAAAAAGCAATCAACTTGTAATTACATCATGTAATTACAAGCAATTACCTGCTGGCCAGATAATTATATGATCAACCAAATAGGATAGACAATATAAATATATCCAATTACATCAAATCAAATTACCAGGATGCCTTTCCAAACATGCCCTTTAAGATTATTGGTTTGTTGAAAAGGGAAAATCATAGACAAAGCAGATGATCCTTGAAAATCCCACTCTCTTTGCTTGCTCATTCTCAACATTTGTACTGAAATAAAAAAAATTCACTTCGATGAAATTTTTAATTAAAATAATGTGCAAACGTCTAGTCATGAATATTATCATACATAAACTTTTATATATTGAGAAAAGACATAAAATCATCATTAAAGTTGTCTCGGATTTTCAAAAAGACACCTTAACTTTGCAACCATCATATTATCCCACTAAACAATTTTGAACAGATATTATTATATCATTTTTCGATCAGCCCCAGATTTTAAGAAGCAAGTGTATTCACACACCAATCATTACATGACACGTGTTAATTTAATTAAAAATGTAATTTTTTTTCATTTTAAGTTTTTTCTTTATCTCTCTCTCTCTCTCCCTTACTTTTTGACTTATTTTAATTTTGATTTCATCTTAAATTTCACTTCATCTTCCACCTCACTTTCAAGTGATCCATCCCTCCATTTTCTTTCTTTTTCTTCACCTTCCACCTCCCACCGTCACCACACCCCCACGTCAAGTTGAACCCCACTCCATTTTTTTTCTTTTTCTTCTTCTTCTCCGGTCAAATTCTTTATAGAATTCATACTATTTTTTAGACTTTATTGAATTATTGATAACAAAATTAATTATTTTTCTAAGAAAATTTAAAATTTTGAAGGTATCATCAACTACTCCTTTTCATATAACTTCAAAATTAGAAATGATTATTTTTAAAGAATCGATGAATTTCTCAAAAATTGTAGTAAAAATGATGACATTGAAAGTGAGAAGTTTAAATGGAGATGACAATGAATTATTGAAGAAGAAAGAAAGAGAAAAAATAAAAAGGAAAAAAAAAAGGTTAAAATAATAAGAAGAAAAAAAGAAAATATATTTTATAATCAAATACTTGTAAAAATAAAATTATATTAGTTATTTTAGGTTGCTCACTCTCTTTGAGAGAGTGCACACCACTCTCTATGTCAGGTGGACGAAAAATGATATAATAATATCTGTTCAAAATTATTTAGTGGGGTTATTGGACGGTTGCAAAGTTAAGGTGTCTTTTTGAAAATCTGGAACAATTTCAGTGGTGGCTTTATGTCTTTTCTCTATATATAATATGTTATGTACTTTCCAATAGAACTATTATTTAATGTATTTTCTTATTGCAAATTTTATTTTTGAAAAAGCAATAGATTTAAAATAGATAAAATATTGTTATATAATAAAAGGAAAAGTAACTAGCTACATACGATGAACTAATCCTTTGCAATTTCTCATTAAATTTTAAGTATTATGTATTATTATTGTTTTTATGATTACATTAATTAGTAACCAACTTATATTTCTATGAACATATCTTAAGGACCTATTTATATTTATTTGCTTCAGAATTTTAGTCTTAGTTATCATTGTTATTTCTAATTCATTTTTTTTTAGGTTTCATCATGTCAAATCTATCAAAGATTGAGTTGTGACTTGACATTATTGGAAAAAGTTATTTATCCTGGATCCTTGATGCTGAAATTTATCTTGACGCCAAAGGTCTTGGTGATACTATTAAACAAGAAAATAAAGCATCAAGTCACGATAAAGCGAAGACCATGATTTTTCTCCGTCATCATCTTCATGAAGGATTAAAAACTAAATATTTAATTGTGAAAGATCCGCTTGAATTATGGATTAATTTGAAGGATCGATATGACCACCTAAAATTTATGGTGTTACCAAAAGCTCCATATGAGTGGATACATCTTCGATTTCAAGATTTTAAAACTATGACTGAGTATAATTCTGATATTCATAAAGTAAGTTCCATAATAAAATTATGTGCAGATACTATCACTGATGATGACTTACTTGAGATTTTTTTTTTCACTTTTCATGTTTCAAATGTGTTACTACAACAACAATATCGTGAAAAGAAATTTAAGAAATATTCCAAATTAATTACATGCCTACTTGTGGCTGAGCAGAATAATAATTTGTTGGTGAAAAATCATGATGTTCGTCCCACTAAGTCTGTTATATTCCCTGAAGCGAATGTTGTAGCAACAAATAATCAGTTTGAATCAAGACAAAATAATTATCTTGGTCGTGGCCATGGTCATGATCATGACCATGGTCGTGGACGTGGACGAGGACGTGATAGAGGACGAAATAATTATCATTATTATGGTGAAAATAAACATGAGAATAACAAAGTTTCTCAAAAAAATTCTTTTCAAGATAGAATCAATATTTGTCACTGATGTGGTATGAAAAGTCATTGAGCACATGAATATTGTACGCCTGATCATTTTGTGAAAGTTTATCAAGCCTCCCTCAAAAGAAAAGATAATAATGTAGAGGCACACTTGACCTTTCAGAATGTTGATAATGAAGCAGCTCCTTCAAACAAATATGACGATATTGAGGTAAATCTTGCTTATAAAGATGATGACTTTGAAGACCTCCCACATATTACTCATTTGAAAGTTGAGTCTTTTATGAGAATATTGATTGAAGAACTAATCATCTAGTTGGAGATAAAATTATAAGAATAATTGTTGTTTTTCTATTATGTTTGCAACTATACTGTTCTTCTTAAATATTTTTCTTAAGATATTATGTCTTACAAATTTCTACATTGTTACTACGATTTCATAAAAGTTTCTATGTTCTTAGTTTTTCACACTCTTATAATTTATTTTTATTTTTATGAATAATATGATAATTCTCCAAGTATTAGTTGGATCCAAAATTAATTATGATGATATATGTCTTATAGATAGTGCCACAACACACACTATTAAAAGAAATAAAAAATATTTTTCTTATTTGGTGATGAAAGAAGCTAATGTTAATACAATATTTGATAATACAAAATTAATTGAAGGCTTTGAAAAAATTTAGTACTTATCGAATGAACAAATTTGACAATCAATGAAACATTATATTGCAATAAGTCTCAAAGGAACTTATTAAGTTTCAAAGACGTTCGTCAAAATAACTATCATATTGAGACTACAAATGATGAAAAGAATGAATATATTTATATTACTACAATGATGTAGGGTAAGAAGTTTATACTTGAAAAGTTATCCGCTATTTCATTCGGCTTTATACTATACAAGTATTAGCATGATTGAATCACATGTTATAGTAAACAAATGTTTACTAAATCAAATGATTTTATTATTTGACATGACCGAATGGGTCATCCCGATTTTAATATAATGCGTAAAAATATTTGAGAGTTCACTTGGACACTCTTTGAAGAACCAAAATTCTTCAATTTAAAGAACTCTCTTGAACTGCATGTTCTCAAGGCAAATTGATTACTAGACCATCAGTAATCAAAGTGAGAATTGAATCTCTAGAATTTCTGGCACGTATACAAGGTGATATATGTGGGTCTATTCACCCATCATGTGGACCATTTAAATATTATATAATTTTAATAGATGCATCGACAAGATGGTGTCTATTATCAATTCGCAATGTGACGTTTGCGAGATTACTTGTTCAAATAATAAAGTTAAGAGCATAATTTTTAGATTATGTCATTAAGACAATTTGTCTCGATAATGCTGATGATCAATTTACATTCCAAGCTTTTAATGATTATTGTATATTTACAGGAAAAACAATTTGCTCATGTTTATGCTCAAAATGATCTAGAAGAATCATTGATTAAGCGTCTCCAATCAATTGCTAGATCAATACTTATGAGAACAAAACTTCTCATTTCGTAATGGGGTCATGCTATTTTGCATGCAGAAAGTCTTGTGCAGATCAAACCCACAAGTTACCATAAAGTCTCCCCATTACAATTGACTTTTGGTTAGGTGCCGAATATTTTTCTTCTTACAATATTTGAATGTGTGGTATATGTTTCAATTGCTCCACCACAACGTATAAAGATGGATCCCAAAAGAAAGTTGGGGATATATATTGGGTATGAATCTCCTTCTATTATAAAATATTTAGAACTTTTGAGTGGAGATTTATTTACTGCAAGATTTGTTGATTGGGGGGAAATAAGCAGCTGCAAAAGGAGATTGATTGAAATGCATTATCATTGTCTCATTTAGATCCTCGTACAAATAAATGTAAACTAGAGGTTCAAAAGATAATCTATTTGTAAAATATTGCAAATCAACTGCCATATGCATATACTGATCTATCAAGAGTTACTAAATCTTATATTCCAGTTGCTAATGATTCAATTCGAGTTGACGTTTCGGTAGGACAATTAATTAATTAATACAAATCAGTCTAAATCACGCTTAAAACGTGGTAGAGCAATCGATTTCAAGGATAAAATCCTTGAGGAAAAAAAAAAGCAAATGTTCAAGATTGTCATAATATGAAAGAACCTGCTCAAGAAGAGCAACGAGACATAATAATTGATGAAACCTTGAAAGAGGTTCAGGCGTCTAAAAATAATGAAGAGATCTCAATAAACTATGTCTCATCAGAAAAAATATGAAATCAAAATAATATAATTGTTGATAATATTTTTGCTTATAATATTGTTATTGAAATAATGCAATAAAATGAGGATCTTGAACCAAAATCTGTCGAAAAATGTAGGCAAAAAAATGATTGGTCAATTAAATTAGCTTCACTTGAAAAGCCAAAGTTTTCAGACCGATACCCCGAACACCTGAAGATATAAATCTAGTGGGGATACAAATGGGTCTTTGTGCGAAAATAAAATGAGAAAAATGAAGTCGTAAGATGTAAAGCACAACTTGTGGCACAAGAATTTTCGCAAAGACATGACATTGATTATATGGAGACATGTTATTTTGTGACGGATGTAATCACTTTCAAGTATCTTATAAATTTGGCAGTTCATGAAAAGTTGACATGCATTTGATGGATGTCGTTACACCCTATTTATATGATTCACTAGACAATGACATTTTTATGAAAATTTTCAAAGGATTAAAAATGTCTGAAATGTATAAAGATTTTCGAAAAACTTGTTCAATAAAACTTTAAAAAAATTATACAGATTGAAACAATCAAAACGCGTGTGGTATAATCGTCTTAGCGAATATCTATTAAAAGAAGGGTACGAGAATGGTGCAATTTGTCTTTGTGTATTTATTAAAAGGTGTAGACCTGATTTTTTGATAATACCTATGTATGTTGATGATTTGAATATCATTGAAACTTGTGAAGAGCTTTCAAAGGTAATAGAATGTTTGGAGAAAAAAAATTGAAATGAAAGACCTTGGAAAGACAAAATTTAGTCTTGGTCTACAAATTGAGCATTTTACAAGTGGAGTATTTATTCATCAACCAACATATACTAAAAAAAATTTAAAGAGATTTTGCATGGATAAAGCATATCAACTAAGTATTCCGATGATTGTGAGATCACTTGATATTATTAATAAGATCCATTTCGACCTCATGAGAATGACGAAGAACTAGTCGGTGCTGAAATATCATATCATAGTGCAATTAGTGCATTGATGTACCCTGCTAGTAATTCTCGATAAGATATATCTTTTCTATAAATTTATTAGCAAGATTTAGTTCTTCTACAATACGAAGACACTGAAATGGTATTAACATATATCTGGATAACTTCAAGGGACCATTGATATGAGACTATTTTATCCAAAAGAATGTGGTTCACAATTAATTTGTTATGCAGATACAAGATATTGTCTGACTCACACAAAGATCGATCTCAGATAGATTATTTATTTACATGTGGAGGTACAACTATATCACGACGTTCAACAAAACAAACTATGATTGCTACTTCTCAAATCATACAGAGATAATGGTCATTCATGAAGCAAGTTGAGAATGTGTGTGGTTAAGATCAATAACCCAACACATCCAGAAATTATGTGACCTTTCTTTAAAATGAGATATCCCAACAATATTATATGAAGACAATGTTGCGTGTATAGCTCAACTAAGAGAAGGATACGTCAAAGGAGATAGAACAAAACATATTCACCAAAATTCTTTTTACTCGTGATCTTCAAAAGAAGGGTGAAATAGATGTTCAACAAGTTCGTTCCAGTGATAATTTAGCATGTATGTTCACCAAGGCATTACCAACTTCAATCTTTAAGAAGTTGAGATACAAGATTAGAATGTGTCATCTTCGAGAGATTAAGTGACGTCTTCATCAGGGGGAGTAAAATACGAATTGCACTCTTTTTCCTTAATCAAGATTTTATCCCACTGAATTTTCCTGATAAAATTTTTAATGAGGCAACAACCAATGCATATTACAAATAATTATGTGTATTTCTTTTCTTATACATGAACATCCAAGAGGGGTGTTGTAAACAAGTGGATGTCCATAGGGAACTACATTCACTGTAGCATGTTAACATCTCCAAGTAAATTTCACCCCTATAAAAGGAGCATTGCACTGTAATGGAGAAATACATAAATTGAAAAGAAAATCACTCCTCTCCTCTTTCTTGTACTATTACCACTTTATTTCTTTTATAAATGAATTTCTTTTACTCATTTTATCCATTTAACTATCCACTTTTAAATGGATAATATAAATTTGACTCATTTTTTACCCCCTAACTTATTTGATATGGATAATTTGAATATATATCCATATGAATTACCCATTTTGTCGTCTCTACTTCTATATTTGGTCAAGACAGGCCACTTCAAAACAGAAACCGAAAGTACCGAATCCTGCCGCTTTGTACCACTTCCCAGTTCCCACTGGGGCAGGATGTGAAAGGAACTAAAAAACTGACCCATTCAAGAACAGCACGCACAAATTTCTAATCATTATTATCAATATATTGTTTGACAACTGGTTTAAGTGGAAGTTGCTAAGCAATATTTTCATAACAAAATTGAGAATCTCAGACAACAAATTTGTTAGCTATGCATTAAATTTGCGGTCCTTCTGTACAGAAAATATGTAAGTTACGTCCAGAACTAGTTGCTCACACGTCAATTATGTACAAATATGAATGTAATCCAACTATAACATCACACTCCCTCCTCTAAAGAAAAATGAGGCAGAGTGCAACATTCTAGCAAAGCTTACTCAATCACCAACTCGAAAGCCTGGAAGAAACAGGAAAGAGATGATACTTCAGAGGGAGGGAGGGAGATGGTAATGTAAATTTAGACACTGAATGTGGAAACTGATGGACATTACCCATTGTGTATATTTCCGGCACGGTCCTTTTACCTGCAAACTTCGTCTCGAGTATATATACCAGGATTGAATCCAAATTGTTGACACATCTAAAGATCAACCTAAGACATCAATGCTGTTCCCACCCAAATCAGGTATTGTATTGTGAAGGCCTGCCTCTCCGCCAACATGAGTTTGTCACCTGTTTGAAATGATACTCAGTAATCTGCACTTTATAACCTGTGAGCAGAGGTTTCAATAAGGTCTATGGAAGAAAGCGTACTTTCAATTTGTTCTCCTTCAAAGATTCCATGGATTCAGCAAGCTCTACTTGTTGCGATGCTGTTGCAAGTAGTGCCTGAAACAAAAATATTTGTTCCACTTTGTTAATGATAATTAAATAACTCTACAATTGGACAAAATGAACGTATCTGGAAACAGTGCATAGACCATTACTTTCTTCGTCCTCTGCAAGTCATACTCTATGAACTTTATGCGGTCCATTGAATCAAGCAGCATGAGCTCTTTTTCTGGAGGAATTTTGGTTGGTTTCTTCAACAAATCAGCTACGACGTTCTCTAAATGTTGCAACCTCTGACAGCATGGATGGAGGAGATCCTCCTTTTTCGGGGAAGAAACATTTTGCTCGGCTGAACTTGCATTCACTGATACCCGTCCATTTCTCAATCTGTTTGCATCACTATTCTTCACAAATAACCTACCCACCCCATGAAACAAGAAGCATATCCATGCAAGTGATTTGACCATCATATTAATCATCAAGCTAAAGATGGATTTCTCAGGCGACCTTCTTTGTACTGATACAGTAGCTCTATCTGTTGCAAAGAGAATAAAATGATTAGTCTATGAGCCCTTAGTAATGCTTCTTTTCACAACAAACCAAAATCCTGTAGAAGTTCTCACGTAAAAAATGGTGAACAAACAAATCCGTATAGACAAGCTCCCTTTCCTCTTGAAAGTGAAAACGAAACAATGCACAAGGAAGATTTTGAGAAGACTGGGGAAACAAAACTGCTTATGGTGCAAGTGTTTGGAAGACTATCAGAGCTCTATGGCCAATTTCAGCAATAAAAGCAAACTGCAGAGTTGAAAATGGGCAGGATACACCCTTTTGGGAAGACAATTGGTTGGGGCAAGGTACTCTAAAGCTATTATTCCCACATATTTACACTTCAAACCAACAACGGAAGACCACTATTGATGAAGTGTGGACTACACAGGGATAGAATCTAAGTTTTAGGAGAATTTGAATGATTTGGAGGTAGCCAGATTTGTGGAATTTCATGTAACACACTCACAATCAGTTCACAGGGATGAACCAGAATCACACGATCAAGATTGAATATGGTGTCTAGGGCATATGCTACAGAAACAAGGCAACATGTCCAAAGTAAAACTTGAGAAATTACCCATACCATACGAGTATAGAAACATGTAATCAGTTGAATAATACAAAATGAAACTCGCTGATTGACCATAGAAATCAAAATTCTTACTTGGAGAATTCAAATGTTCATCTGTAAGCATAGGCCCATAATCTTCTTGAACTAAGCTGCCAAATGAAACAGATCTCCTAGTTGGTACCTAAAGCAATCAAGCAGGAGAGATATGAATATAGAAATATATCGCAGAAACACAGAACATTGAGCATATCAAATTCGAGGTGGAAATTTTTAAACAAGTTTTTGTTTAGTGTTGTAGATCACAATTGATAACCAATTAATGGAGAACCAGATTCTACAAATCTGATTATAGCCATCCTCCAGCATATAGGGCTAATGAATGCAGTCAAAGAAGGTCTGCATAGAGTAAAGAGAAAAATCGAAAGAAAATACTCCATCTTTCCCATCAAATGGTGACTACTTTCATTTTGCAGTAGTTTAAGTAAAATTGATAGGTAGATGTTAAACTGTTTGAATAGATTACTATATTTTATATGGCAGAAAAATATTAAAATAATAAGAAAAAGGGCTTTGGTTAAAGGCAAAGTAGAATAGCACGGGATGTGCGATAGGCTCATGTCACCTGCTTGATTCTTGCCCCAGAACCAAGTTTGGTATTTAAATGAGAAGGGTAGAGGAGCAAGCGCACTGAATTTTGAAATTGGAAATATCAGATTTCTCTTATCTCAAAAAAAATAAAATCAGATTTCTCAGTTTAACAAAAAATGAAGTATAGTTATTTGGTTAGACATCACATCAAGTCACAGTTTTTTTTTTTTTACACTATTATTTTATATTGAACTAAATTCTTGGAGGAGAAATTTTGTTTCAAGTGAAAAAAAGGTCAAATTTTGGGACAGACCAAAAGAGAAACTGGTAATTTTTTATTGGGGCTGGAGGAAGTACATTCCAAGGGGATACTCCTCCTCTGGCAAATGCAAAAACATATTTACAAATTCACAAGGATGATGCATCTGTCATATCTTTCTTTGCAGGAGATCTGTTCTGTGCACGATTAAGCAATAATCCTTCTGTGCAATTTTTTGTTGCTAAAGAGTGTTCATTCAGTTTTCTCACTACCTTTCCTTCAATAATACAGGAAAGTTAATACCACACCCTAGATAACTTTCTGGTCAAATTACCAATGTATATTGCAAATGATGATGAAATGGCTTAGGAAATTGAGGTAACTAAAATGTAGATGTGTTCTCAACTTGGCATAAGCATAGATCAGAAGCTGGTAAACCATAAAAAGGGCAAACAGAGACTTGTTACTCACTTTGTCTGAAAGTTGTTTTGATTGCATGATACTGTAAGCTGAGACCCCCACTTCCACTTCAGATTCTGCCGAACCAATCTCTTTGCGTAGTAACTGACAGAGAATAATGGTCTCAGACACAATGCATCTCGAAGATAACCGGAAAGGCAGAACATAGTGCAGCTAAGTCACTATAATACCTGTGGAGAAACAGGTTTGATTTCGATATCACTATCGGAGAAGCTTGTAATTCTCCTGGGATAAAGTGCTTCACCATGTAATGCATGGACCAGCTGCAAGAGTTTTTGGCATGATAAGTAATAAATGTCTTGCAACGGGTTATTACACAGAATCTTGAATATCATTTCTACAGATAAACCTCACCTTCATCAGCTCTGGATCATTCCAGGGTCCTTTATCAGACCTAAGACACCCATCTGGATTTGGGCATGAGCAGGTTCCTCCAAGAAAATCTGGCAATTGGCTGATCACAAACCAATGTACATAATGAAGGAATTAACACAGTTTACTCAATAATCATACTTTGACAATATAGAAAATGACATTTTATCAACCATTCATATACCTGGGGTCTATGACTTCTGCTAAGTTGCTCTGGAATTTGTTTCCCAATACCTGTCAATTGAACAGAGGCAATCATTGTGAGTTCACATGACCCTTAAAGACAACCATGCAGATAATGGAAGTGTCCCTTTACATGAATTTTTGCTGTTGTCTTTGGATCAAGAAATCCTTTTGCAGTATTCCACAGAAATCTGAATCCATTTCCAGCATTGACAATAAACATCTGGTGTAATGTCTGCAGAATAAAAAGTTATTAGCAAAGGATCAAATAGATAAAAGGAATATAAAAAAAAATCATTTACTCTTCCAAACTGAAAGCAACCTCTGGATAGTTGTCGCCATCTATCTTTTGCATGCGCATGACCAAATCATGGGCAAGTTTCCCAAAACTCCTCCAATTCTACATTATCACAGAAAAGATGTTGCATATCAAATATGGAAACTAATGAAGTTTAGGTTGAATATCAAGTAACTCAATACTGACCAGTCCTTGTACATCCAAGATTGTAGTAGATGAATCTATATGCCTCCTAGCTGCGATGGAACATGCTGGAAATTTTTCAACAAAAGTCCTTTCAAACCCTTGGATGTGATACTTTAAGAACCTTTCTATTGTGGTAATATTCATAAGTTTAGTAGGTTCAATCTTGCCAAGTCTTTCAATATAGACGGGTCGTCCCCCTCTGTCTACACCATGGTAACCATGAGGGTAATAACGCTGAACTTCCTCATATTCCTCATAGGCAAAATCCTAAACATTTCCAGAATATAAATCAGAATTTAGACATCTAAAGACAAGAACATGTGCCTAACTTTAAATTATCAAAAGCTGTTTGTCATGTATGCATTTAAAATTTGGGATGGCAGGAACACTAAAAGAAGACACACAGAGAGAGAGGCATAGAAATATATATCTGATACTGTTTAAGACTTCCTTAGGATTTTAAACAAAAGATTGTTGTAATTCATTCAAGAAACATAAAAATATGGCAGGGTAGAAGAGTGACAACCTCACTATAGTTTGACAAACTTTACAAATATTAGCATTAATGATGGAAGTACTTTTTTTTTAAGAACATATATGATAGCATTTGACTCTGAAGCCTTAAAGCAACAACAACATACCCAGTGTAGTCTCCACAAGTGGGGTATGGGGTAGAGTGTACACAAACCTTACCACTACCTCAAGGAGGAAGAGAGGCTGTTTCCGAAAGACCCTCGGGTCAAGTGTAGCAAATCCAAGTACAAAAAGTAAAAAAAATAAAAAGACATAGCCAATAACAAGAATAACAGCTCAAGTTCCACAAGAAATAGTGAAATAGAATGAATGGTGTCATGCAGTTTTCTCGAGAAGTATCAATCGAAAACCTGAATTGCAGAAATACAATTTTGGGTAACCACCATGCAACAAATATGATAAAGTTGATATAACACACCTAAATCCCAAATTAGGGTTGAGTATATGAATCTATCATTCCACCTGTCATGTCAAGGGAATTCATCCTAATATCAGGCACCATCAACCTACACAGCCTTCCTTCTTTACCAGAATTGGGGCCAACAATGGTTTGCACATATGTAAATTTATCACAGCAATAACAGTGTAGCCACAAATTTTCCAACAATATCAGCTACAACTCAATCCTAAGCTAGTTGAGGTCATGAATCCTCATTATCATATGCTTCGCTTGAATCCATAATATTACAATATTCCATACTTAAAACTTATCTAACACTACGAGTTCTCTAATATACTCTAATGATTATATACTAAGAGTACTCTAGTGAACAGTACTCTTCAAGTTGATATCACCTATACAGATTTTCAACTTCCATTATTCTTTATCTTTTGCTAAAGCTGTCTAGATTTCCAGATATTTTATACCTATTAATACTAATAGATGATTATTGTCTTCCATATAGAAAAGCTTCTAGTTTAACATCAATTGTTGAAATCAAATTATAACAATGTCATAGGTCCAGACAATTTACTCGCCACTTTGGGTAAAAGGTGGGGAAGGAATAAATACAATATAAACAAGATAGGAAAGGGTCGTCAAATAAAATTTATATGCAGCATCGAGATATGATAGATTTCAACTAGTATTACATACAAAGAAGCATTAAAAATTGGAATGCTTGGGTACATTGGCTCCTTCAAGATGTTGCTATTGTTCTAAAGATGTCAAACAGTTACTTTAATCATTTTGAAAAAACTAAGCTATAAAAGATGTCCCGAAAATGTTTAGCAGGGGGATTTGATAACTTTATACCAACCATCATCATTTAGTGTACAGCTGGTGAGCAACAAAACTTGCTGTTTTCTAGCAAAAGCAAAATACAGCAACATGCATGCAAATTGTGTGCAACAGAACCTACCTCTATAATCGTGTCTACTCCTTGTTCTTTCCTCCAGTTGAGCATTTCAGACCACATTAGCATGGCCTTATCAAGGTCAAATTTCCTTGCTTTTAGGAACCTGAAATGGAAAGATGCTCTCAACATGAAAAAAGAAACAGCATGACTAGAGAAACTGAATCATATTGTCTTACCGTGCATGAAAAAAGAAGAACAATTCTCTTACAGAAAAACATCTATTTTTCAAACTATTGTGAAGAAGAAGAACAACAATATACCTAGGGAAATCCCACAAGTGAGAGTATTGTGAAAGAACGAGTAGACAGGAAATTAAGCAAACAAATACGTTTGAAGAACAATTGTTAGAGAAATAAGATTTGATGATCAAGAGGAGAAAGAACTGTGTAGAGGTACTTCCAGAAGATAAAATATCTGGAGCACCATTTAAATTATCCTGTCTGTCATCAAAGAAAATATGCTGCCATGAGAAAAAATTGAGATCTATTTCTTTTTTGCTATTGTTTAAGTTTCAGAATTCAAGTTCCACATTGGTACACAAAGAATAGGTCTGTACCAAAAATCATGGTCTCAAACCGATGGTCGCCATAAAGAAACCTCCTATTGGTAATTGATAGGATTTCACCAAAAAAAAAAAAAGTTGTAAACATGAAAAACTAAGCTCAGTATCAAGCTTGCCAAACTCTTTAGTCTTTGTTGAGATGAATGCAAGAATTTTGAAAATAAATTAACCATTGTATTCCATGATTATTGCCTTATGCTTGTATTTAGACAAGAGACCCTAGGAAAAGTTTTAATTAGTCTAAAAATCTCAAAGAAGTCTATTTCTAATCCTCAAAAAGGCTATGTCTCAAATTATTCACAAGCTACATGAATTATAATCAGGAAAGTAATGTGAAATATTTGCAGCTAGATGATTTGAAGTTATATAGCCCACTAGGATTTGGATAATCAACAGATGAATTCTGTTTGTAAATGGATAGACAAGGATATATACTGATCTAGACAAGAAAACAACTAAGGTCGAGCATCTGTGTTCCTTAAATAGATAAAAACATGTGCCCACACCTTAGGTGTGATATCTGAAGTAATATGCTCATTCATGGAAACAATCTTATATATGGACGAAAAACTTATCAAAAGGTTTCTATTACCCAAATTCAAGACCCTTCCACCATCTGTACCTGATATTCTTAGGAAGAGACGTCATGCTTCTATAATACTTTTAAATAAAAAACTTCGGTACTCTTTCCTCTTTTTTTCCTTACCTCAATGGCAGTAAGTTAGATAATTCTTCTCCCTCAAATTTCTATGAGCAGTCAAAAGAAAAGAGAGATGGACTAAACTGCTTGTTCTTAAGCTCTTATTGTCTTACTTTCTCAAGAGAAATGACCCTTCACATTGGAAACAACCAAAACTTATTAAGGTCTTTATTTTCCTTAAACCTCTAAATTTACTTTCAGGAAGATTAAGCTCAGATCAAGTAGCCAAAAAAGGTATAGGGTCCGATGACATCCAAATCAATCCCCCCAAGATCATCCGATTCACCCACAGCATTGGAGGGCGGAGGCTCAAAGAACATGAATTTAATTAACAAAGGAAGAAATGTTCCATGAATCTTCCCAAGCTTCCTGTGCAACTGCATTTCGAAACTTCCTTAGCAATATATTTAAGAGCCCCTCAAACATGTGTACTGTAGATTAATATCAACAATTTGAGTTACAAAACTACATCTACTATGAAGGCTACAGTAAATTAGCGCTAGTGTCTATTTCCCCAACTGGATTCGATCGCAGAACTTTACGAAAGGCATGACCTTGCATTGCAATCACATTTGAGACTTTGCTTACAGACAGCACCTCCAAAAGAAAACTTTTGTATTGATGTTTCCTCTATATTTTGCTTTACAGAGTTTTGTGTATTGATGTTTAATTTTTATTTGATGCAACAGAGAGCATAAAATACGGTTAATTTTTTTCAGCTGATCTGCAAGTTACCTCAACATAGTATGATAATCATCATGACGAGCCGGAAGGAGATCCTTTTCTATCAAAGCCTGGCGAAATGAATTCACTGCCTCCTCTTCTTTCTCGTCTCGAAAATCTTCCGTTGAAATGGAAGCAAATCGGCAATGAGCGACTCGTTTACTACGTCTTTTGAGCGAATGCGTTAGCTTTGTAGAAGCACTCATTGCCTTTTTTTTCAAAGATCTGATTCGAGTTCTTCTCTTTTCATCCTCAGATGCCTCAAAATAATATCTTTTTGTTCTTTCGTGATCGTGAATCCCAACAATTTCTATATAAAAAAAGCAAAAGGAATCGATTCAATTCTCGAATTCGTTAAAATCCGAATCAAAATTACGTGCAGCTGAATCCAAATTTGACAGAAAAAAAAACCTGGCATTATGTTTCTCAAATCCAAATTAATCCGTGATTTTGCATAAACCAATCCAGTTCTTCAATTTTGAATTATATCGTGAATCTGCAGAAATCAACATAAAATTTCAGATCTTCAACCAAATCATTCCCTTAGAGAAAAACAGGATTAAGGATCGGGATAAAATCATAAAACCGAAACGTTTTTTACATGATTAACAAGCAATTCATCCATTTCATGTGTATACCTTAGGAACACGGAATGTAGATGATCAATTGAATTCTCTCTCTCTCTCTCTCTAGCCTTTTGCTTCTATACAGTGTACGTACGTGTATATAAATATATTAGCTAACTTTGCTTTGTGGTTACTTCTCTCTTCAAAGTGTATATATATATATATTTGTGTGTTGTGGGCAAAGTACAAATCTCGTGAATGCGTGGATTACGTTACTTTTTCTTTTACGAGGAGGAAGAGGAAGAGGAGTGTTTCTCTCACTAGGATTTATTGTGTTTCTCTCTCTCTAGAGAGATGGGTATAAGGCATTGGAATTGTCATTAAAAAGATGGAAGTAGCGTAAAACGGCCGCGTCGGTGGTGGTGGAACAATTGCTGTGAGTTCCGCCACGTTTTGCCTTTTGGCGCCTGCTTTTTTGGCACTTGTTGTCAATTTTCAGGCCCAACTAAATAAGTTTCGATTAAATCTGAATCGCGCACTACAGTGTCTATTCAAGAGTGACGCTTCCAACAAAATTTTCTCCATATCTAAAGCTGGAACCCACACCTCAATTCATGTTGTTTTTAATATACACTAACATATTTGATGAAGCACGAAGTTTAAGAAAAAAATACTACTCCATCTGTCCCAATTTATATGACTTACTTTCCTTTTTAGTCGGTTTCAAAAAGAATGACACATTTCTAATTTAAGTAACAATTTAGCTATAAAATATTTATTTTACCCTTAATGAAATTATTTACATCCACATAAATTTCTATCATTCATTTTTTGACCACAAGTTTTAAAAGTCTTCCTTCCTTTCTTAAACTTCATGCCGAGTCAAAGTACCTCATATAAAATGGGACAGAGAGGGTATATTTTATCAAATTATTCTTATTTGAATATTCTTCTAATTAGTAAATACTATATATTGTAACAAATGGTTTGATCGAGGTTATAATAGCGTAATTTTTTTTAACTATTATTTAAATCTAAAGTAAGTGATATAAAATACTTACTATTAAAATAAAAGTGAAGATGGAAGAACAAGAGACATGCTTTTTTGGAGAAACTTCTTCTTTCCTTGTTCTCGTTATTCAATATTCACAATATTACCTTTTTTATAGATTAGATTTGACTGTCTTGTTCAAATTTTTTTATGTTTTAATAGGATTATAATAATTTGTTATGTCTCAATAGGACTAGAAATAATTTTCTTCCCTAATTATTATAATTATATAACTATCATAAACATGATTTACCTTATTTATTTCATTATGTACAAAAGAATTCAAAGTATGAGAATCAAACAATTCAAGTTTTGTCTCGATTCAAACATTTTTCTTAGCCTTTTCTTAGTAAAAAAACTTACATGCTATTGAAATTAAATAAGAGGTATTACTGCAGATAAAATTATAGTTAAATATATTTAAAATATATATATAGAACTGTTTGACTTCAAAATAGTAGTATAATATAATGTCACAAAAATGGAATAATAGAGCATTTTTTCCTAATAATTATTTGAATTTCTATTTTTTTTTTGTTTTAAAAAATTCCAGTGCCTAACGTAGTAGTACGGCTTTAGGTAATACATCGTTGGCAAGCAAAGGTCCCACTCCCAGGGCTGACTTTTTCTTTTTTTGCATATTTCCGTTTGTGCCGTTCCGTTTAGAAGACGAACTTTTTCAAAATAAAAATAAAATAATATTTCAACTATATTTATTATTATTATTTCACTTTATAGTTTAAAATATTTATATACTATCTCATTAATAATTTCATACCAGATTTCAAATCAAATACACCTTAATACAAATATTTTGATACGGGATCTACTAAAATAGGGAGAGAGGCAAGCAAGATAGTACATATATCTCAGTTACATGTGAATTACAGATACACAGAGAGTGGCGTGCGAGAAAGTCATGTGAATCTATTTGGATACAATGTATCTAAAACAAACTACACTTAATTTTGACATCATGACTCTGAGGTACATGTATCTAGACAAGCAAATACATATATCCAGAGTCCAAAATCTGATAAAATTCATAATATTACAAATTAACATGAATCCAAATAATTAGCTTCTAAATTAGTGAAATTTCTGTAAGTTACCCAAAAAAACTTTTATTGATCCAAAAATAAAGTATCCTAGCAAAATCTTAATAACTCAACTAGCTAACTATTTGAATTTTCACCTCGTTAATAACAGGTTTGATTCCCCAAAATCCCCTACCCCTACCCCAATTACTTTTAAAAAATAAAAAATAAGAAATAAAGTATGATCCCATGCTAGATTCAAGCATAAGGCGTAGGGGCCAGCCTCATACCTAAATTATGCTTTGTTTCTGTAAATTCCACTTGCATTTGTTAGGTTTCTGGATTTAATTCTTATCTCTTATGTAGTATTATAATTCCCTTCACAATCTCTTTTATAATTAAAAATAAATGATACCTTTATATGTATAATAAAGAACTATTAATCTTAAATATTATATTTTATTCTTAATGACATGATTTTAATATAAAGTTCACATAAGATGAAAAAAAAATGTTTTAGAAAGAAAAGAAACAGGTTTAGGAGAATCTTAGGAAATATTTTAGTGTTTGGACTATTTATTGGAAGAACCTTTTTTGGTTAATGTTGGTGAAAGTTGGAAAAAAATGGAGAAACATCATGTTTTAATATAGAAAAATACACTGTTTCTAGACTAAAACATGTCATTTTCAGTCTTGTAACTTTTTTATAAAACTTATACTATTAAAGGTAGGCAGGCTCCTTCTTTAATAATATTAAAAAAATAATTAGTACTCTCTTGATCTTAATTTAAATTGTTAGTTTAGTGAGTGGAATCATACATGTAACAAACTTTGTGATGCAAGATAACATTATTGCATTATAAGATCTGTTAATTATATACTACTAATATATAGGAGTTAGGAGTATTAAATATTTAAATTAAACAATGATTGAAAATTAGTAGTACCTGTTATCTTATCGAAGCCTTTTCTTTTCTAGAAATTTAGATAATCATTTATTAAAATTAAAAAAATTGATGGATTATACTTTTGTGCACATGGGTTAGGTGTCACTCTAATTATGGTATGTGCGTTGGATTCTTTAATATATTCAATTTATATCTCTAAATGAAAGGCAATTGGCTCTTTTTTCTTTGGTAGGTCATGACGTTTATAATTTTGTTTTAGGCATAATACATATATTGACCCCTAGACTTGGCTTCAAATTTTAACTTTAACCTTTAACTTTGTAAGTGCACAAATAGGCACTTTAACTNATATATATATATATATAGTAAAAAATACTAAAAATATTCAAGTCTGTCAAGATCAAAATTGCATTTTTTTTTTAATTATATACTCCCATACAAGCAAATCTTCTGTATGTGACATTTTTTTTTTCCATCCGATATCCGGAGCCTACATTGGAGCTCCAATTAAATCTGGATCGCGCTCTGCAGGGCCCATTTGAGGATGGCGCTCCCAACAGAATGTTATGTGACATTTATTTGTGAAATAGTTTGTGCAACAATTTGCCTTTCAATATTTGCATTGTTGAACTCATTTAATCTTCTCATAGTGGGTCAGGTTTACTCATAAGAAGCGTTAATTAGTCTGTTAGTTCATTAGTTTGTCATCATCCTTAATCCTAATCCTTATGAATAAATACATCATTTTGGGTGTAGAAAAATAAAGTTTTTCCATATTAGATGGCTGTTAATTTTAGTAAAACACTGAAATATTTTGCATCTTNGTAATTAATTATCGTGATTTATAATATTTTATACAATTATTTAGTATGGTAAAAGGAATTTAAAAGAAACACGCATCCTTCAATAGTAAAATATGGGTCCCCCTTTTTTTTTTACAGGTTGACCTCCTGCCTGTATAGTCTTTTTTTGTCCAGAAGGAAAAAGGAACACGTGTCGACCCCAACGTCCTCTCTATTCCCGCTTATTATATTATATACTAGTGATGAAGAGCCCGTGCTAATAATTAATTTTAAAGTTAATTTTTAATTGATGTTAAATAAATAGTTTTAAATTTTAAATTTGAATAAATTTTATATATTTATATGGTAGTAAATGTTCATGTTAACTCTAAAATGAATACATCACTATTAATAAAGCTTGAAGTTTAAAGAAAAATCCTTAAATGGCCAAAATAACCCTTAAACTCAATTTTAATCACAAAAAGCATACATGTCCACGGTGTGGTGGCTGATTCATCAACTAATTTATTGTATGTTTTTTCAAAAATATTTTAGTTGCTAATTTGTTATAATTTATAAAAATCATTAACGTCATTTTCGAATAACTTATAGTATTGTTAACTTTCAATAATATATATTGTTCCATCTATTCAAATTCATGTGTCACCAATAGAATTTCAAGAGTCAACAAAAAATTTTCTAAAAAAAATATATTTTAATTATGATTTATAGTACTTTTAAATATAACGTATAGTGTGTTTGTAGGCTCTTATTAGATTGAAAAAATATTTTAAGTTAGTAATTATTGTAATTAATAGTGTATATTACGTAATTTTCAAATTTGTAATAATTTTTTTTAAATATTAAGTCTAATAATTTATAGTATCTTAAATGTAATCTTTGAATACACATAAATTAAAAAAAGAAATAAGACAAATAAATTATAAATTGAATAATTGACATTTTCAAATATTAATTTACCACAAAATGAAAGTGAAGGAAGAAGTTGTGAGGCATAAATAAAGAGAAGGGAATGGAATTAGTGAGGTGGGGTCCATATCCATTAAAAGAGATTGAAATAAATGCATGGCAAATTGAAAAGGTGTCAAATAGACAGGAAAACGGGCCCACATGCATTGAATACTTGGCAGCCATTGAGTGGGTCACTAATACACGTGGCAGCGCTTGCATTTCACGCTTTTGGCTCCAAAAATCGCGTGTTTATTTATTTAAAGGTAGGATAGTTAAAGTGCCTATTTGTGCATTATGAAAGTTGGAGGTCAAAGTTAAAATTTGAAGCCAAATTTAGGGGCCAATATATGTATTATGCCTTTGTTTTAATCATTTAACATAGCTATAGAGTTGAATTGAATTCACAGTTTGCATATGTGAAAAAAACCAAAAAAGTCATGAGGATGGCTTATATATATATAGTAAAAAATACTAAAAATATTCAAGTCTATCAAGAGCAAAATTGCATTTTTTTTTTTAATTATATACTCCCATACAAGCAAATCTTCTATATGTATGTGACATTTTTTTTTCCGTCCGATGTCCGGAGCCTACATTGGAGCTCCAATTAAATCTGGATCGCGCTCTGCAGGGCCCATTTGAGGATGACACTCCCAACAGAATGTTATGTGACATTTATTTGTGAAATAGTTTGTGCAACGATTTGCCTTTCAATATTTGCATTGTTGAACTCATTTAATCTTCTCATATTGGGTCCGGTTTACTCATAAGAAGCGTTAATTAGTCTGTTAGTTCATTAGTTTGTCATCATCCTTAATCCTAATCCTTATGAATAAATACATCATTTTGGGTGTAGAAAAATAGAGTTTTTCCATATTAGATGGCGGTTAATTTTAGTAAAACACTGAAATATTTTGCATCTTTAAAGGATATCTAGGTTGTGGACAAAGGAAGTTCATCTATTTTGTGAAAAATCCTAACGATCGATGACGCAAGTCATGCTTTTTACAGATCTACTTTCACTGGAGAACTTCAAAAAAATCTCCTAGCACTGGAGAACTTCAAAAAAATCTCCTAGACTAATATTTACGATTCAAATATTACACTTGCAAATACATAAAAAAAATTATAATTAAAAATTCACATATCTCAATGGAGTGTTGTTCAACTTAAAGAATGATAGGTTTATCTACTCCTTTTTATTTGAATACCAAACATTTTGACCCGACATATATACAAATTACTTGAAAGTATAAATATAATTTTATTTGAGAAAACAATGAAATATAAATCATATGATTGCAAAACTTGTAATTATAGTTATGGCTTTTTCTTGACTCGTGCAATGTGAAATGGTACTCGAATATCCTGGATTTGGTCCCCTCCAACCACTCAAAAATATTTATTGTTGGACTAAGTTTTAATTCAGAAACTAATTTATTAATATCTTTTATCAAACGGGTCCCTAATCAATACGTATATTTTGCTTTTCCTGCATGCATTTACATCAACTAAATATTGTATATTTATATAGTACATACTCTAGTATTTCATCCATAATATCTCAATGATAATATCATTCAGATATTTAAAATATAAAAGAGTCAAAAATTTATTTAAATTATGTTAAATTAAATAATAGTATTCACACTTAATAGTTTGGTCTAAAAATATATTTATTGTCAATAGTTTAGTCTTAAAATACTCATATTTTTGCGTAATGCTTCAAAAATATTCTTTTTTCATATAAATAAATAAATATATATATATATATTCCTTTTTAAACACATTCTTTTCCGATGATTTTTTTAATTAGAAATGTTTATCCTACTGCAATATATATATATATATATATATATATATTCTGCATCATTAGGAAATTTTTAATTTATCTAAACAAAAATTAATGATGAGTTACTATAATCTTATGTATATGACCTATATTATCAGTTTAAATGATAAATAAATTTATCTTAATTGCTAAAATTAGATTAAGAAAATGAAAAGATTATTTTCTCCTTATTTATTAGCTAAAGTAATTATGAATTAAAAGAAACAAGAATAAGTTCTTTAATAGTAACATTTTTAATAGGAACAAAATATGTTTAAAAAGAAAAAACACTGATAAATTTATTAGAAAAAGACATTTTGACCCGTTAAGTCATAATAAGGACAATTTTAGACCAAACTATTAATAGTACGAACATTTTTGAAACTACTTATAACGACATAAACATTTTGGACCAAACTATTATCTTAGAGCATTTTTATTCAATATTTCCCTTTTGACTCAATTGCTTTGGCCTATGTCGAGATTTTTGAACCTTATTGTTTTGTCTTGTTGAAGTTTAATATTAAAATGCATCGACAATTGAATCTTAAACTCAGTTTGTAAAATCTTGTAGGTTGTTACATTTACTTCCTCTCAAATTTTAGGACTTACGCCTTATGAATCTACGTCCGAAGCATTTTTGATACCCCACCTCAAAACTTGTCCCAAAAATGTTTTAAAAAAACTGGTGGCAATAATTAGCATTATTAGTTTATGGTTAGAGAATAAATGTATGAATTATGAGCAATCATCAATAATCAGCAAAACATTTAGAATAATTGAAAGGCAATCAATTTATTTTTTTTAGACAGGTAAAGCCAAATAGATTCAAAGTCCAAAGATGCTTCCATTTGTTGTAGAGTTACCAGCCACTTGATGATCCTAAAGTCAAATTTTCTAGTACATGGGACAAAAGACCGGTGCAGCTAAAATCCAAAAATTGCTAGGCTTATTATTAAAAAATGACGTCAGAATTTTAAATTTTATAACATTGATTTCAAGTGTTAATAACTGAATTCTAAACTTAATATATATACATGTTTAAATTTTTTAATTAAAATATGCTATTTAAGATAAAGTTATTAAATTTTATCATATTTATATCTGAATTTCTAGCTCCGCCCCTGCTTGTTACTGCAATGCAACGTAGTAGCCTATTGAATTTAAAAAGAAAGTCATTTTAGAAGGATTGTTTATTTGTCGGGCATGCCAGATTTTCTTCCCCTAATTCTGGCACTTAATATAGTCAAACCAATATTCAGGTTTTGTAAATTAATTTTATGCCTTTTCATGTCTAATAAATAAAAACAGACACTGTAGATACATTAACCAAGAGGCAACGTTACCAAAGACTTCGTACTTTTATCATTTGCTTATTTTTTTTGTTTGGTTATTATTATTTTTGTCTTAAATTTATATAATATATTTTTTAAAACTTGTTTCAAAAGAATATTACGTTTTCTTATTTGACAACTGCTTAATGAGAGTCCGAAAATAAGTGTAAGAAAAACTTGAGAGAGTTTTGATAATAGCTCATTGAATATCAAGAGTCTGTGTTAACATATATTTATAATAAGGATATAAGAATCCTAGATATACTACAAGTTGTTATACATCAATACACTAGACAATCCTAAGAGTCCTAATATGATAAATATAAGAGTCCTAATACGCCCCTCAATCTGGACGAGATGTAGTGACGGATAGATTGTCACGTAAAAAACAAAATTGAGAGGAGGACAAGCCTTTCGTAAAAATGTCAGCAACTTGTAATCGCGTTGGGACATATTTAACAAGAAGATCCCCTTGAGATACTTTGTCACGAACATAATGAAAGTCAACATCAATATGCTTGGAACGATCGTGGAACACTGGATTGCGACACATATATATTGAACTGACATTGTCACAAAATACATGAACCGATTGACGAAGATATATTCCAAGCTCACAAAGAAGATGACGAATCCATGTAGTCTCAACAACTGTATAAGCAATTGCTCTGTATTCGGCCTCTGTAGATACTTGGAAACAGTTGGTTGTTTCTTTGAGCACCAATATATGAGGTTGTAGATCGGTGAGTATCAGGACAATCAGCCCAGTCAGAATCGAAATAGGCCGTGACAATAGAATTGGAGGAAGAGGCATGCATAAATAAACCATATGTGGGTGTACCCTGCAAATATCTGAAAATACGCTTGACACAGTGCATGTGAGTAGTTCGGGGAGCATGCATAAATTGAGAAACAATATTAACTGCATAGGCAATATCAAGACAAGTCATTGTCAAGTATTGAAGTGCACCAACCATGCTCTTATACTCACTTGGGTCCGGAAGTAAGTTACCGTCCTCAAGAGCTATACAAGTGTGATATGTGATAGTACAAACAAGCTTGCATGTATGCATATGAAATTTAAGGAGTAAATTAACAAGGTATTTTGTTGAGACAAATGAAGACCATGTGAGGTGCGGACAACATGAACACCAAGAAAATAATGAAGGTCACCTAGATCTTTCATTGCAAACTGATGAGAAAGACGATCTATGAATTGAACAAGAAGATCTGAACGACTACCAGTGAGAATAATATCATCAACATACAACAATAAGATAAGAATACCTAAAGAAGAACAATGAATAAACATAGATGGATCAGTTTTACTACAAACAAAATCTTGGGTGAGAAGAAATGTACTAAAGCGATGAAACCAAGCACATGGCTCTTGCTTTAGACCATAAATGACTTTAGTTAATTTACAAACATGATATGGATAATCTGAATGAGTAAAACCAGGAGGTTGTTTCATGAAGACTTCCTCATTAAGAATGCCATGAACAAAAACATTTTTAACATCAAGTTATCGAATTGACCAACCAAAAGAAACAGCAAGAGAAAGAACAATATGTATCGTACTTGGCCGAACAACATGACTAAAAGTCTTATGATACTCAATATCTGGTTGTTGGTGAAAACTTTGTGCGACAAGGCGAGCTTTATAATGCTTAACAGACCCATCTGAGTTATATTTGATACGATACACCCATTTACAACCAACCAAGTTCATGTTATCGTTATAAGGAACGAGCAGCCAAGTTTTATTTTCTAAAAGTGCATTGAATTCATCAGCCATTGCTTGCTGCCATTTTGGATTTTTGACAGCCTGGGAGAAACAAGTTGGTTCAATTTCATGAGTTGTATTTAAGGAAAGCAATTGACGAGGCTTAGTGATTCTGGATTTCAAACGAGTTTGCATTAGATGATTGTCAAGAGAGGGAGATGTGGGCAGATTGCTATTTAAAGGCAACACACTAGTCAAAGGGGTAGTCGAGGGGGATGAAATATGAGGAACACTAGTGGATGAAATAGGAGCACTGGAAGGAGTATGAGGAACACTTGAAGAAGGATGATGAACACTAAAATTTGATTCATTGGAAGGACTGTTGCATATAGATGAGACAACCGGAGAGAAAAAAGTTGTCGGAGATATATGACACGGAGATGAAGATGTGATAGTAGGAGTAAAATGTAAAGGTGACATGACAATGAGCGGGTCAAAAGAAGCAGGAAGAGAGATCGGTGTATCACTTGGGTTAAAGAACTCTAAATATGGAAATCTTCATTCATGAAAGAGCACGTGTCGGCTAATATAAACACGACCAATTTTAGGATCTAGACAATGATACCCTTTATAATTAGAAGCATATCCTAAAAACACACATTGGACAGAATGCGGGGCAAGCTTATGAGAAGCACGAGCAGATATATTCGAAAAACACTCACATCCGAACACTTTAAGAAATGTATAATCTGGAGGTTTCCCAAAAAGCTTTTCAAAGGGAGAAATTTTGTTTAAAATAGGAGTAGGTAGCCTATTAATAGTGTAAACAACATAGAAGGCAACATCAACCCAAAATTGAGAAGGAAGTTTTGACTCGGTGAGTATAGTTCGCACAATTTCAATTATGTGTTTATGTTTTCGTTCAGCAACCCCATTCTGTTGAGGAGTGTCTGGACATGATTTGCGAAAGGTAATGCCTGAGTTAGAAAAGTGCAATAGCATGGATTTATTATCAAATTCTCCGCCCCTGTCACTTTGAAATGTTTTCATTTTACTATTAAAAAAAATTTCAACCAATTTTTGATAAGCACAGAAGTGCGTGAAAACCTCAGACTTATTATTCATAGGATAGAGCCAAGTAAAACGAGAAAAATCATCCACAAATATGACATAATATTGAAAGCCGAAATTAGATAATATAGGCGATTGCCAAATATCAGAGTGAATAATTTCTAAAGGGGAAGAACTACAATGATCAACTAAATGGAAAGATAAACGTTGAGATTTTCCAAGATGACAAGAGACACAAATATTGCTAAAAGAATTTAGCAAACTAATTAAGTTATTTTTCCTAAGACTATTTAGGACAGAGCACCACAATAGCCTAGACAGAGGTGTCATATATCTCTTGATTGACGCAAAGTAACAAAAAGTATGATCAAGGGAATAAGCTGATGAAGAGGACACATGATAAACATCGCCTTTACTGGAAGCCTTGAGAACAGGTTGACCCGTGACTTTGTCCTTAATAGAAGCAGAAGAAGAGTCAAAAGTTATGTAACAATTATTGTTAACACATTACCTTTTAATAGAAATTAAATTATGACTAAGATTAGGGACATGAAAGGTGGAATGCAAATGTAAAGGACGAGATGTTGCAGATATTTGACAGTATCCAATTTTATTAATATCAAGCAAAGCGCCATTTCCAACTAAAACATGATCGCAACCATTGTAAGAGGATGTATTTAAAAAATTACCTTCAGATGGGGTCATATGAACAGAGGCAACCGAGTCAAGGTACCAAGTAGCATCATTTGTTTGAAATGATTTGAACATT
The DNA here is from genome assembly GCF_019186545.1 of Solanum stenotomum. Lineage (NCBI taxonomy): Eukaryota > Viridiplantae > Streptophyta > Magnoliopsida > Solanales > Solanaceae > Solanum > Solanum stenotomum. The sequence continues at coordinate 11,152,971 of NC_064288.1, read as the reverse complement.
GCAATGCTTGGTGGCCAATAGAACCACAAATTTGATAAATAAGAGTTGAGGGATGGGAACCTAAAACTCCAGGGATGGAGAACTTGTATTGATGGACTGTGAGCCATAAGAGACATGAGAAGAACTATTTGATGTGATTTTTCCAGTAGAGTCGTCGTTGAGAGGAAAGTTATTTGTCGTAGATCCTTAATATTATTGAAACCTGCCAGATGATCCACGACCTCGGCCTCTAAGAGATTAGGTACGACCCCTGCCGTGCCCCTCTTGATATGAATGAGCTGTACTTGAAGAGTTTGAATGTGTATTCTGAGCAGCAAAAACTTGCGGAAGAGATGGTGGATCAGGACCTTTAAAGCGTTGCAAACGTTATTCATTTAGTAACAACTTGAACGAAGGTCCTCAAGTGTCAATTGTCTGGGAAAATGAGTGATAGTGCCAACTAACGTGTCATATTCCTTTTCTATGCCAAGCAATACATGATCAATAAAGTCTTGATTTGAAACAGGAGAATTAATAGTTGTTAAGGAATCTGCAATTTGTTTTGCATCCCTCATATTGATCAATAGATGTAAAGTCTGTTTTACTTAGGGTGGTGAGTTGTCGTTTCAAGTCAAGTGATTTTGCTTGACTAGCATCCATGTAACGACGATATAAAGATAACCAAATATCATGAGATGTGGGCAAAATATGGACATCAACAAGAACCTCTCGTGATAAGGTAGAAAATATCCATGATCTGCCACTTTGATCTACTCGCAGCCATGAGCGGTAGTTGGGATTAGGCTGCTGATTCCTAGAAGAATCACAAATAAATGAACTTGGAGGTATAAAAGAGCCATAAAAAAATCCAAGTAAATCATGAGAAATCAAAAGAGAGGTAAACTGAGTTCTCCACGTCAAATAGTCTTGGACAGATTGAAGTTTGATTGTAACGAGATTCATAATATTTGGTGTAGCAAGAGATGTTGAAGAAGAAAAGGTAGGAGAAAAGATGGGATCAAAATTAGTAGAGCATGGAGAAACAAACAGTAAGCCATTAGTACTGCCAAGAGATGTGGATAATGTTTGACCAAATAAGGAAGTCGGTATAGAGACCAAAGGAGATGGAACAAAAGGAAGAGAAAAAAAGGATGACAAAGGAGTTGTGGACATGGTAGAAATAGTAGAATTGATATTAGGTGTAGAAATTGGAAAAGAACAGACTGTTGAAGTAACATGTTTCGAGATAGAAAGGGGCTGAGAAGTCATGGCTGAAACGAAATCAAGGAAAGAAACAAAAAAAAAATCATGGGCTAGATTTGGACTTCTGATACCATAAGAGAGTTTTTGATAATAGATCATTGAATATCAAGAGCATGTGTTACATATATTTATAACAAGGATATAAGAATCCTAGATATACTACAAGTCCTAATTATACATCAATACACTAGACAATCCTAAGAGTCATAATCTGATAAATATAAGAGTCCTAATAAAACTTACACTCTTCCATTTTATAAAGTAAAAAAAATTATGTTAAAATTTAAATGTTAGCAGATTGACGTCTGCTGTTTAACTTTTTTGATTAAACGGAAAAGAAAACTACACTAACCCTATTTTGGTTGCTTCCTAAAAAGTGACTTTTTTGTGTCAATTTGATATATGTTGAGATTATGATGTAAATTAGTGCAACTTAATGCTAAGCTATTCTGTTAGTTAGGGTTTGGTCAGTCAGTTAGTTGCTTTTAATTCTGTTAGTTAGTTACATGTGTATAAATAAAAATGCTCAGTCAGTTTCCAAAATTTAATCATGCCTTCATCATTTTTTCAGATTCGATTGTGAGCTCAAAGCTCCTTTCATGGAGTTCTTAGATAATTGATTTCAAGTAGGATAATCAATTCAACATGGTATCAGAGCTAAAGAACCTTAGCCCACACTGATTCGATTTGCGAATTCACAATTTCAATTTTTATCCTCACACAGCTTTCATTCGCGATTTGCGATCTCGCAATTTGCAATCTCATTTTTTTCTCTCTCTCGATTCATTCATCCTCACTTCAATTGCTTGCTTGTTATCCATGTCACCAACTGAAGATCAACCAACTCTTGTATCTCAGGATTCCAATAATGTTATGAACATGAATCCATCAAAAAATGTTGGTGCTTCAATCACTCCAGTTGTTTTTGATGGAACTGGGTACTGATCATGGAGGTGAGACATCCTTCGAGCATTTTCTGTGAAGAACAAGACTGGCTTCATCAATGGTAAGATCCCAAAGCCATATCTTACTTCACTTAGATTTTCTCAATGGAACGATGCGATAACGCTGTAACTTCTTGGTTGCTAAACTCTCTTTCAAAGGACTTAGCTGATAACTTACAATATGTGAACAATGCTAAGGAGCTATGAAACTAATTAATAGATAGGTACAACCAGACCAATGGCGCGAGGTTATACCAACTCTAACAAGTTATCAATAATCTCACTCAAGGAAACCTTGATGTCATAGGGATCTACACTAACATCAAAAGTCTATGGGAAGAACTGAACAGCTTGGATGCAAGCACACAATGTACTTGTTTGTGCACTTTTGGTAGGAAGACTAAATTGCACAAGGCAGAGTAGGATGGACGACTTACTCAATTCCTATTGGACTTGAATGAAGTCTACACAGTTATCCGAGGGAGCATTTTGATGATGAATCTCCTACCTACTATGTTCCAGGCATTCCATCTTAGTTCAAGAAGAAAAACACCCCGAGGTTAGACCTCAGAGTCATGTTCACGTAGATTCAACCTCACTGAGTGTGACAACAAGAAGTAGCACAAACTATGTTCCATAGAGAGGTGGGGGAAGAGGTGCTTACAAGCCATATTTCACTAACAATTCTTCTTCTAGATAATCTACAGGATCACCCAGTCACTCAGGCAATTCGGTAAGTTCTTTCGCGACATATCCATCAAATCATGGCAAAGTACACTTATTTTGTAACTACTGTAAAAAGTTAGGTCACACTGAAGAAAAATGCTATAGACTACATGGCTTCCCTAAGGATTTTAAGTTCACCAAAGAAAGGAACTCAGGGTCAGCAACAATTGTACTTGGAAACACAAGAGGCTTGCAACCTGAGAATTATGAGAGTGCTCATTTGCCAAGATCAGATCACAGTTTGATTCACAGTCTCACACATGACCAATATATCAAGTTGCTCACTCTTTTGGGAAGCATTTATGTTCGTGAGGAGGGCACTGGTGATGGCCACAGAATCTGTAGATAAGCTCTTCAATGGGCATGCAGTTGTAAACCTTGTAGGTATCTTAGCTTATCAGCCCTCCATTATTGAGACAAGTACTTTGTTATGTGAGTGTGTTAGTTTGTTTGTTGATGCATGGATAATAGATTACGGAGTCACAAATCACATGACTTACAATAGAGCCTTACTCACCAAAATCAAACCCCTACCTTACTATTTTTTAGTTACTTTACCAAATGAATATAAAGTCAAGGTGGCAGAAATTGGTGATGCTTACTTAAATCCAACATTAACTTTGCATAAAGTGTTGATTGTACCTAGTTTCAAGTTCAACTTAATTTCTGTCTATTTGTTTAACTTCACAACTTAAAAGCATTATCAGTTTCAATAGTTCTTCATGTCTTATTGATGCTTATCGTGACCAACGACACTATTCTACGGTATGAGTATCTACGATCATCGATAATATAGTAACCCAATCAAGGGCTGGGGTCGTGTCCCAAGGGAGCAGTTTTGAGAATTGATAAAAAAATAGAATTTACATTCTAACTAGTCGTAGCTAAAGACATTTGCGATAAAAACATTGTAAATTAAAGGGGGCGACACAAAAGTGTCAAAGGGGGTTTTGTAACAAGTGCTAAAACAACAAAATAAACAAGAAAATCAAGTATGGGGAAAGGTTCTTGGGATGTGACTGCAATATAAGTTGAGATAAATTGTTGGGTACGTGCTTTCGATAAGAAAATTGTAAAATAATAGTGACTAGGCTAAGCTTTAAATGGAAATAAGTTCTCTCTCGGACAACTTACCCCGTTTCAAATGCGTTCCTCTCAAACACCCATTTACCGCATAAAGACCAGCCTACGCCTTACCCCACTCACTTTCTCGAGCTGAGTGTTAGGATATGAGATTAGGGCTCACCCTCTCGGGCTGAACCTCATGTCGACCCACTCCTTAGGACATCAGTCTAGTGGTTTTGGTTTCGCGACCTCCCTCTCGAGCAAGCCGAAAACACATGGGTGGCTTTGTATTTGCAACTACAAACCCTTTAGATTAAACCACAACCACTAGGTGAAATCACCATTAACATACATTTAACCTATCAGCAAGCAAGACTCAACAAGAATATCAACCCATGTTTGCTAAATCACACCCCAAGAATGGAAGTTTTTAGCCACACATCAAGAAATAAGAAATTATACCTAACATGATAATGAAATCAACTGGGTATAAGAAATTAAGCCTTAAATTAAGCAAGGGAAAATGAATAGAGAAGACTCACTTCCAACTTGGGGAAGAAGAACTCCTTTCTTCAAGTCTCCACAAAACCCTCTCCAAACTTGAGAGAAAAATATCAACTAAAGTTTGTTCTAAAGTGAAAATAATAATAATAATTTTTCCACTAAAAATTGTTCCACTCAAAATGTTCCACTAAGACTACAATTCTAACTAGTATTTATAGTTTTCACAGATTGTACTGCGGAGGATTGTTCGAGGACATTAGTTGAGATTGTCGATGAACTCGGCGATCCGCCTTTTGGTCAGCTCACCGCCTTCAGTGTCTTGCCTTTAGCATCCTTGCATTCTGGATCATTGGGCGGTACAGTACTGCTTCGCAGAACTGATCGGCGACTCGCCGATTGCTCCTTTCCTCGCCTTTTGATTTGCTTCCTTCAAGGCTTCACGTACTAGAACGAAGGGCGGTTCATGTCATTTCGACGACTCGCCAAGTTGAACTCGGTGATCTGCATGATTCCATTTCTTGTTCTTTTCAGCCCTATTTGCTCCGTTTTGCGCCTAAGTGTCCATGCTTCCACTAAAACTTCAAATACGTGAAACTTCAGCATTTTAATAAGGTATTGAGATAAAACAAGCATTCAAGGACACTATTTCCATTAAAATAAAGCCCTAAATGAGTCCAATTTGTGGACTCATCACTTATGCAGGCCCTTCATTGAAGATCCATCCAGAGATTGGTAGAGCAAGAGATGGCTTGTACTTTACTTATCCAAAGTCTTAATTGCAATATTTCACCTAGTTCTGAATCTCATGTTCTAGTTTCTTCCGTTTCTACCTTACCTTATGTATTAAATAAGCAAACCCACTTATCTTGTATTCATTTTGTTAGATCGACTCATGAAAGTAATAAAAAAGTTTGTCCCAGTTCTCAAAAACCTGTTAACAATTTATGTTTTTCTAATTCTCATGTGTCCTGCACATCTCATGGAAGTGTGGATCATTTATGTCATATAAGGTTAGGCCATTTACCTTTTGGTAAAATGAAATGAATCCTTACAGTACCATATTCTTTTGCCCCAAAGCAACCCTTCACATGCATTATCTGCCCTGTGACAAGATAGGCAAAAATGTCATTTCCAACTAAATCAACACCACACTCCACCAAAACATTTGATCTACTTCATATTGATCTATGAGGTCCATATCACACACCAACACATGAAAATAAAAAATACTTCCTCACCATGGTTTATGACTTCAACATGTCAACATGGACTCAACTACTTAGCTACAAAAGCAATGCTTTCCATACCATTAAAAACTTTATATGTCTAATAGAAACTCAGTTCCAAACCACAGTTAAGTCTATTAGAACAGACAAGACAATGGGCTAGAGTTAACCAATAAAGAAACCTTTGATTTTCTCCAAACTAAAGGGATCATCCATCAAAGAAGGTTCTTTGGGAAGCACATGTCCCCATGCCACGATCACTCCTCCCACAATTTCCCAAAAGAATTTTGCAAAATGATGATGAATTTGCTCCGTTACTTTCTTGGGTGGATTTAGGGTTGATAAAATGTATATCGGCATAGACTGGAGAACGCTATTCACCAAAACATGTTTCCTCTAAATGAAAAATATTTGTTATGCCAAGAAAATATCCTCTAAGCAATTTTCCTAATCAGTTTCTCAAAATAACTGGAATTTTTCCTCCCATAAAAGACTAGACATCCCAAATAAATGATAGGGAAATTTCCTTATCTTATCCCCATTAATATTCTCATCATCATCTCCACAATTAGAAGAGGCTTATCATGTAGATAAAAATAGCTCTTTGATTTATTGATCATCTACCTAGAGACATTTTCATGGTCTCTCAAGACTGTCATCATCTTGATGACTGGACCTCTATCACCTAAACAAAACATAATAGTATCATATGCATATGACATGTGATTTATCTCCGGGCTCCATTTTGGTAATCCATATTCCTTAAATTCTGCATCTCTATGTAAATTGTTTAGACCCCTAGTTAGGACTTCCGCAATAATAATGAACAGAGTTGGAGATAAAGGGTCTCCTTGTTTAATACCCCTAGATGAATGAAAAAAACCCCATGTGTTCTGCCATTTATCAAAACTGAATACCAATTGTTTGACATAATCCTCCATATCATATCAATGCTCACCTCAGAGAACCCAAATCTTCTAAGCACTTTAGTTAGGAGAATCCACGACACTCTATTTTATGCCTTGGACATATCCAATTATACCACTATATTAACATATTTACTCCTCATATGCATGTCTTTGATTATTTCATGTGCCAATAGGATGTTTTCTGTGATACTCATGCCCTTCACAAAACCTGACTGAGTCGAGGATATAATCTTGTGTAAAACCATACCCATCCTCACATGAATCAACCTAGAAATGATCTTATTCATAAAATTACTAAGATTGATAGGCCTTAGATCGGAAAATCTCTTGACCAATTCTTTTTTGGAAATCAGCATCAAATTTGTATGGGTAATGTATTTGGTCAGCTCCTGACCACAAAAAAGGCTTTGACCATTTTAGTAATATCTCCACCTATAATATCCCAACAACATTGGAAAAATACCCTGTAAATCCGTCTGACCCACACGCATTATTCCCATTTAATGCAAAAACCACAATCTTTACTTCCATCTCTTCTGGTAGCTTCGTCATCACACCATTCTCCTTATTTGTTATACATCATGGAATATGATCTAGCATGTCATAGTTAGCTGGCACACTATCCTCTTGAAATTGATCTGCAAAAAAACTGTTGCTTGTCCTATTTGAGAATTAAGTTGTAAAATATTCTCTTGCTTCGTTATAATTTCCCCAATGTGAAGTTTATTTCTTCTTTCTTTAATATAAGAGTGGAAAAACTAAATGTTTTTGTCCCCTTCTAAAACCCATTTCATTCCCGCCTTTTGCCTCCAAAATTCTTCCTCTATTCTCAGGTATTTCTTGAGTTCCACTTCCACTTTGCTCAACTCTGTGCTATTTCTTGCTGAGGGTTGTATCTTCAATTAGGTATCATTTACTTTGATGATGTCCTCTATAGTGGCAATTTGTTGAAAAACATTTCCAAATATCTCCTTGCTCCAGACTATCAACGCTTGTTTAACCTTCTTTATTTTTGGTTGAAACTTTATAAATGGATTTCCAACAAAATCCACCTGCCAATTCTCAGCCACCATCTTCTTAAAGGTTTGGTGTTTACTCCAAAGATTCAAGAATCTTAATGGTCTAATAATAGGCTCTTCTATCGAGTTGCAAATCATGTGTAAATGTGCATAAGTCTGATCAGATTATGCACCTTTGATAAAGGAAACAAATCCATAAACTCTTGATTCACCAGGATTCTGTCCAACCTTTTAAATATATATTCTTCTTCAATTCTCTCATTCCACCACGTATATTTGCTTCATGTACACTGCACTTTTACTAGGGCACTATTGCTAATGAAAGATGCAAAGTCCATAGCCTCATTTTGAGTGAAAGTGAGTCTTTCTAGTTTCTTTTCCTCAATTAAAATCACATTGAAATCATCCCCAACAATTCAAAGACAATGTTCCCTCTCTTCAACTCCTACTAGCTCTTCCTATAATTCTATTTTTCCATCGCATTACATTTCACATAGATAACCGAAATGAGGAATAACTTGTTGATTTTGAACTTTATGGTTACCTGTTGCACCGTGTCCACAATAATTTTACCTTCCCACTCCTTTCTCCAACCCCCACATTGTCAAAACGAAACTTACTTTTGTATTGTTCTAACTTTGATGAATTTTGAAATGGTTCCATCAAAGATATGAATAAGTAATGATGTCTTCTATTTAGATTCATTAATCTCTCAACTATAGAAGAATTTTGTCAGTCATTGATCACAGTTGATCACCCTCTCCCAACACCTTGTTCTTACCTGTAAAAGTATTATTTGCCTGCCCTTTTTTGCATCATTTTTAAGACTATTGGTATGTCTTGGTGAAAAATATCCCGCTTTACTAATCTGTTGGATGTTAAACTCCATGTCCTCATCTTTCTCTGTCTCCTTTTGAATGTAGAATTTCTTCAGTTTATTCTAGTAAATCTGGCCCTGTCCTTGTAACTAGATTCGGCTCATCAATGTCGTTTAAATTGTTCTCGCTTGGTGCTTCTCTACTCATTCCAAATAAGTTTCTATTGGCATTTTCACTACGTTCGTCTTCTCTGGCTTGACTAGCCTCCCATTTGTTATTATTTGTTGACATCTCTTCCATACTGTTCTCCCTAGATCCACATCTTTCTTATTTCTTTCCTTCTGAATGCCTCGTCTATCCTTAGAATGGCTATCTCCTTTTGTATTGCTACTCACTTCAACTGGGTCAACTTTCTTGGTACTCAACTGTGCTTTGTTTTTCTTTTCCTTGTTGTCACTCATTTGCACACCAGGAGTATCTTCCTTGTTCACCTTGTTGATCCTTTTTTTCTACCTCATTCCCTTTCTTTAACTCCTCCTCCAACTCTTCACTACCTTGTATCAACATATTGAATTTGTTCCCAGTAGTGATTCCTATATTGTTCCAAACCTTTTCATGTTGTCTATTTCTTCCTCCCCTACCATTTTTTATTTCTTTGTTCCACAAATTCTTCTTCTTTTTTATCCTTTTGTCTGTTACCTTTTTTTTCCTGTACTCCCCTTAACTATATTTCCTTCATTAATGTTATTATCATTTCCCTCCTTTTTTCATTCCCCTGACCAGTCCTCTCCTTTGGATATTCCGGGTGTACCACATAATACTATTTCTTATTGTGTCCCTGGATCATACATGCTTGACAATACTTTAAGACATTGTCATACATGATTTTAATCCATTTTTCCATCACCTCCTCATTTTCCTTCTCATTCAAATTTTAATTCGCTTTGGGAATTCCTTCAAAAGATCAATCTCTATTTTAACTCTTGCACAACTTGGCCGTGTATGATTCCTTGTGGCCATAACCACCTGAAATGACTTCCCTACTGCGGCAGCTAGCAAGAAAACTGCCTCCTTCCCAATAAAAATTGGCGATAAAGATGAAAAAGAAATTCATGCAATCGTTGTCGATATTTCCTTTTTCGGATTAAACATTGGGTCCCAATTTAAGGTTCTCATTGGGTAAGACCAACTTTTTTGTGTTATGTAAAAGGTTGGCTTCGATAGTAGGTGCACATAATCCTCCAATAAAAGTAGCTCTTATTAGTACATGTCTATTGCTCAATAGGCTTATATTACATTCTCCCTTTAATTCAAATTGTTTTGAAATAAGTTCTCTAAGATCTAGATATCGGGTCAGCCATAATAAAACTTACCAATCACCGCCTACTCTAGGTTCCCATTGATAATCATCTGATTTACTTCTTTCTGCTCCCATATTACTTGTGGTTCGCCATGCAGGTAGGTTAGTGGTTTCAAAGGAATGGGCTTAATGGCACGCCTTAGTGAATGTACATAAGAATGTCCTTTAGGGACTATCAGGAGACCTGCCTCAGGACGAGGTTGGCCACTGGCCGTGGCAGCCATCAGAACGGCAAAATAGGTTGTCAGTGGCGGTAGGGTTTTATTTTTCTAGAGAGAAAATCTTTTTTTGACTGGTGAGTGTTTTGAGATGTCGACGACAGTAGGATTTTATTTTTCTAAAGAGAAAATCTTTTTTTGACTAGTGAGTGTTTTGAGATTCCCTTTTTTATACTTTTTTTTTAAAAAAAATTAGTTACATTTTTTTTAAAAAAGTTATATTTTATTTTTATTTTTCTCCTTCAATTTACTTATCATAATCGATATATATATATATATATATATATATATATATATGTTAAAGTAGGCATTTTAATAATCTAGTTTAAAGTATTTCTTATTTCTAATTACTTTATTTAAAAGATTAACTCCATAACTCATACCTTTTCATTTTCATAACTTCCACATCATAGTAAAGGATGATGAATTAGAAAGACATTAACGTTTTCATGAAGTAACATACATTCATCTTAATGCATTAAATAGATGACAAATTTAGATTAACTTTACACGTTGGAATATACACAAGCCCTAAATTTCAATAATCAAAACCCCTCATTTCTTGGTTGCATTAACACTTAGAAATAACTACAACCCCCCAAATTCTAATAACAACAACCCCCTAATTTCTTTGCTTCATTAATAGAACATTTTCTAATAATTACAACTTATGAAATTTTAATAACCAAAACCACATTTCTTGGCTGCATATTTCTCAATTATTGCATACCCAATGGTAGTCACATATACATTTATGATGGTTATTGCAGACATATTTTTATTTTCTTTTCGAAATGTTTCTTAAGCTTAATTACCACATTTGAATATTTTTTTAATTTTTTTACGTCTTATATTATATATTTGTTATTTTTTTTAGTTTTGGTTTATGAAACTTATACCCTTTCATTTATTAATTATTTTTCTCTTTTATTTGCTTTAGATATCCACTTTCATAGCTTATATCTAATCACCTATTCAATTGATATATATATATAACTCTCATACTTTTCATATTCACAACCTCTTAAATTTAATTTTTAATTTTAAGATAATTTTTAGTGTTCCTCCAATTTTATTTATATAAATCATCTTCTTTGTTTCATGAGTGTTTTATTTGGAAAAATGTATTTTGACTGGTTTAGAGTCGCTACTTAATTTTTAAAGGAAAATCAAGAAAACTATTTTTTCAATCGATTGTTTAAACAGGGAATCAATTTGAAAACTATTAAGGGGGTTCGAGGTTCCTATTAATATTCTAGGAAGGTTTTTAAGGCACCTAGAATACGGCTAATGCGGTTATTCGATAATTAATTTATTTGGCTAAAATATTTTTACTTTAACTTAAATTGCAGAATTGAACTATTTAGGACCATTTTAAGGGAGAAAAAGGAAATGTTGACATACTATCTAAATGAGGTATTTTCCTTGCAAAAATTCTTTAAGTCCTTTTAAAGGTGATCGATTTAGTAAAGTTGTTAAAACGAAATAAGCGTCTTTCGGGGATTTGAATTTTTTAACCTTAAGGTTAGCGACAAATATTAACAAGCACACAAATACAATAAAATAAAGAGGGAAAGAGAGTTGGACCCAAATCTGGTTTCTGTTCGCCTGGACCAGTATTTGGGGCCATTTTTGTTTTGGGTCTCCGACCCATTTGAGTTGCACCTGTCCAAAATTAAAAGAAATAATTTCCTTTGGGCCTTTGGCCCATCCTTTACCTGTCCTAAACTTCTAACAGAATATTAATAATTAAAGGACAAGGGCTTAGGCCCAAAAATAACAAAATACAAATTTAAATGATGAAGAGTAGGCCTTTGGCCCAATCTTTTCAACTCTTAATTTCTTGCACGTCTTTCAGCTCCGAGGCCTGTTCGTCGACTTTTATAGCTGGTCGGTTGACTCGATAAAGGAATNGAAGCTCGAGATTAATTATTATCGGGGAGGGTCAAAATTAGGTGTCAACAATGAGATCCTTAGGTATCCTTTTCATTCTATAGTTAAAGTAGTGAACCATTTATATCATTTTTGTTCTATTGATTCATTCTTTAGTTTGACTCGACAAAGAAGGATCTTGAATTTTGATCGGCTATGATAGAAGGAGTCGATAAGAACTCGAAAAATTATGTACTATTCTGTATTTCTGTTTACATTTATATTGTATGATTAAAGTCTTAAGAAATTAAAGATGAGTACATTGTATTTTCTATCTATTAGACTTTTTAAATTTAATTTTCTATATCATTTGTGGCTTTAATGAAAGTTTGCTAACTACTAACCAAAATTCAAAACTTATCGTTGGTTGCTTAAAAGAACTTGATTTTAAACATTAAAATACACTCCTTATGTGGTACTTTTTGCAATATTATAAAGATATATTAATAATTATTGCATTTTATTACTCACTACATATTTTCATAGAATTTTAATTATTCCAACAAATGTATGAAAATTCTCACGGAACACACGTATCCAGAAACTAGTGATTTAAAAATAAGTTATTTTTCAAATTTAAAATCTAACTTAACGTTGAGTATCCTGTGGTTGGACCTTACCTTGGCAAACGAAAACCTTACTGTGGACCATTTAAATTGGTTTTCCCAGAAGAGTGGAGATTTGTGATTTGGGAAATATCTCAAACGCTAGGGATACAACTATAAGACTATCAATTCATTGGGTCCACAAACATCTAATCAGATCTGACACGTGCCAATTGTACAGGACTTGAAGATTTTCGAATCCCGAGGAGCATATACTCCTTACCTAACCAATAACAATATTCCCGCCCGGTAAACAAACAACTTCCACGACAACAACGCCGCTAGAGAAGAGAGAGATAATGGTGACTCTATGTAATAATCAAATATTGCTATCTCTTTCATTATCTTCATCTCAATCTGCAACTCTACGAGAACTTAACCACCTCGCCGGTTTTACTCGTAGACGGTGGAAACTCCGTAGTGCACCGCAGCAGCAGTACAATTACTCTTCATACTCTAGGTATTGCTGTAAGTTCAAAATATACTCAATTTCTAACTTCCTACATAGGAGAATGGTTGCTGTATGTGTAAATATGGTTTAACTATGATGATACGGAATTCTACTGCATTAATAGAGTGGAATACATACAAATGGATTCATTTAATTAGTCGTTTGAAATTTCGTTGTTGTTTCATTAATTTGGTTATCGTACTTTTGTCTATTCAATATTTTCATCATACTCTCTGTCTCAATTTTATGTGTAGATATTTAATTTTGAGCCTGAATTCGGGCTAGGAATATTCAAATTTTTTGAAACAAAATTTATATATTTGGAAACTAGGCAGGAAGTATTATAAGTCACAACTCACAATGAATGACAATTCCAAATATTTTAAAGATAAATTTAAAAAATTATGATCAAAGATAGACTTGTTTGAATCTCGATATCCAAAAGGTCACACAAATTGGGACGGAGGAAGTAACGTTTTTTATTTGCATTTCTTTGGAACCTGTTCTGAAAAACGATTTTCCTGAGTCGAGGGTCTCAGAAACAACCTCTCTACTCTAGAAAGTTAGGGATAAGGTCATTGTAAAACCAATCCTCCTCAGACCCACTTGTGGGACTATACTGACTATGTTGTTGTTAGTTTGAATATTCTGGATGGAACCCTACCAATTTGGATTTGATGAACTGTTATTTGATTTTTTTTGTCATCACTCCAAAGGGAGGGAAGGTAAGGTAGGGTAGGTGGTTGCTTGAATGTCTCTAAAATCTCTATTTGTAATATGCGGTGCAGCATTTTTTTGTCATATAGGACATCACTAATTTCGTAGCACGGAACCAGCAACGACGACAACATACCCAGTGAAATCTCACAAGTGAGGTCACGCAGAACTTACCACTACCTCGAGGCTATGTAAAATGTCGGAATGTCACCCAAGTCTTTGTTCACCAACATAAAGATGTTGAAAACATCTATGGCTTTGTAAAATAAACCTATGCTAAAGAGCAGTGGCAGATCTGATGAAAGAAGGTAGATCTGAACTACTTTTTTTAATAACCGAGAGATCCTCGAGGGGCACACGGTTTGAAATTCGTTGGATAACTAAAGATTCCTCCCTCTATCCTTTTCCACATAATCATCAGACTTTTGTATGTGGCAGGTCAAACTTGTGATGTGCGTCTAACCTACACGTTACATGCTGCACTTACCACTAGACTGAAGTCCTAGGGGCAGTTGATATATACTCTTTAAATTCTTAGAGTAGAATTGTAAGCCCCTTTTATGTTCGCTTCCAACTTAGTGCTAACATATACAACATCATAGACGCCTGTACATTTTGTGAATTGAATGTACAAGGAGATGTCTTATCTAATGCTATTTGTTATTTGATTATATTATTATTTATGTATCACCTAGAAATTCAAGAGGTCTCTCCTTAAACAGCTAATGAACACATTCAGTGTACCAAGCTTATCTATGCACTGTAAGGGGCCTTGTATAACTGATGGCAAATTCTCTATTCAAAGTGTAGGATCAAAAGATTTCAGCTTGTGAGTGCTAAAAATTATGAAGCCGGACAGTCGGAGGATGCTGAGGAGATAGTGCACAAGGCTTCTGATGACTTAACTGGTAGTCTGGAAGATAAAACTGTTCGCACAGGAAGTTCATTTTTGGCAAAACTGGCAATAGCATTAGGTATAGCTGCTACTATTACATTTCTATCCATAGGCCTTAAGCAGCCTAATCAAGGATCAAATTTTGGAATTCAATATCTGGTTGATGGATCATCATCTTCCACAATTTCTACACCTGCTCCTGGTTTTTCTTTCAAAGCTTTTGGCTATAGAGTCATGCTGCCAGAATATGCTCCAGGGTAAGCAACTAATTATCCTTGCGACTTTTCATTCATCAGGGGTTTCACCATGATCTAAGAAGAAACAAGATCAACCTTATGTTTATTATACTTTATTTGACTACTATGATAGATGCTTAATATATAATTGATATCCTGGATCTCTTATCTATTAGTGTACTCGGATGTGATATTAAGCCCTTGTACTTCTCATTCTTCAGATGGATCTACTTTTGGCTTCTGATGGCAGCTGGTTTTGGACTTTTTATCAGTGAGGAGGCTTTGAATATATGGGTCCGTCTCCTTTGCTGGTACTTCTGTTCATGAACTCCCCTGCTAACAGGTCTTCTGATTCATGGCCACGTAGCAGATAGTATAGTTTTCCTGCGATTATTTTTCTTCTTTTGATTTGACATTGCTTTTAAAATTAATGACTTTAGAGTTGTTCTTTAGTGATGTGAGGAAAAAGTGAGAGGCCATGTGGAGAAAAGAGTTGTGAAGAAGCTTCAAAATTTTATTAAGTTAAAAAGCTAGAACCCTGTCTAAAAAAGTTAAAAGCTAGAACCCTGTCTAAAAAAGTTAAAAGCTAGAACTATGCTGTTATTTAGTGTCTATGAATAGGCACTAAGTTGGCTTGTTATCCTTCTTCATGATGTTCACTATTATAGTCATTTGAATAGGCACTAAGTTGGCTTGTTATCTTATTCATGATGTTCACTATTATATTCATTTGAGTAGGCACTAAAATGGCTTGTTATCCTTCTTCATGATGTTCACTATTATAGTCAAATTCATTGACGAATGGTGTAGGTTGGAATCTCTATAGCACGGATGCTTGTTCTAGATGGGACGTGGCAATCACTAGTGAACTCCTTTTCCAGGAATGCTCCATATATAACATCCACTATTCTTTGGGTGTACTGGTAAGTTGAAACTGTGTCCTCTGAGTAATTTTGATGAATGCACGTGCAGACCAACCTTTCATGATTCTGCAGTACACACAACCTTCTTTTTCTTTTGTTGTATTAAAAGATTTTATGCACCTTCAGTGCCAGTAAAAATTGATTATGTAGAAACAGTGATTTCCACAATGTTAATATTGTTGTGGATCCTGAATATTCAGGGGTGTTTGCATCAGCGATATGATACCTTTTTACCTTGGGAAGCTTTTTAAGCAATCTGGTGCATCCGATGATGTTTGCTCAAAGGTTTGTTTTGGCTACTAGCATATTATTCATGTTAAAATATTCGGCCTCCTTGCCTTACTTAAAAATATATGAACTTGATTTTGGAAATTCAGAGTCAATTTGGTTGTAGTTAGGGATCGGGAATCAGAAGGCAAGAGATATTACAAATGCTGTACAAAAACATGGGAATCTCATTGGTTTTGGTGAGTTGCAACAAAGATGCTGAATTTAATCCAATGTCTCTTGCATTGTGAAAACTTTTAATCATTGTGAAACCCTTGCTTCCACTGATATGCTCACACTTTTCTTTCTTTTTTATATAACTGTGGTGTTCGAGCTAGCTTTCACGAACCTTGACTAAATTCCATGGGTACCTGCTACCTCTCACCAGCACAAGTACCGGGTAACTCTGTCCACCAAGGCTTGGACAGATGGGAAGCAATCACCTAGTGTTTTTGTCTTCGTTGGGATTTGAACTTGAAACCTCATGGTTCTTAACCCTCTTCATTGGATATGGCACACTTATTACTATGATCATAATGTAGCATCAGTACTATCACATATCTATGTTGGTACTGGAGGAGTACAATTTAATTATTTGTTAAGATTCTCTATTTGCTGGAAATGTCAGATTGAAATTAGTGATCTACCTCAAAATTTATCCTCTATCGTAAGAGTTTGCATAGTTCTAGTCCATCTTAATCCTTCGGTCTATATGCCTAAATCTCTGAACTTTTCTTCACATTCTAAAAAAGCTGATGTTTCTTGTTGTGCTATCATATTTCTGGAAAATACTTGTTCTAACTAATATGATCTTCTTGTTCCTTGACTTCTTTAATTGCTTACTGGTGGATTTTCCTATGCTGATGCAGTGGAACGGTTTTCTCTTGGAGTAAGAAATCCCACTGCTTTCCTTGCAGGGGCTCTGGTGAGTGATTTTTTTTCTGTTTTCTTTCTTAACATGCTGAGGGTTAGATCAGCTTAACCGTCTTCTGCTACTTTCTTGTTCCCTCTTTTGGGTACTACAAGTTTTGAGGCATGATACTGTTACCTACAGAACAAAAGGTGTCAGATATGTTAGGATGGTCAATAACAATGCTTAAAAGTTCTGATAATTTCATTTCATCTTTGAAACGATTGATATATTTAGTGTAGAAGTCCTGCTATAAAACAGAAGATAGACAGACCCCGTTCGTCAGTTACAACTTTCCTTTTGCTAATTCTGAGCCTACTCTGACTAGAAATTCAATCACTGAGGATGCAATGCAACCAATTTCCTTATGTCTATATGCATAAATCTTATGATGGTGTTATGTTGTAGCTATAACCCTATATAGAAATTGTTAGCAACTCAATGCATTCTCCCGCGGTAAAAAGATATTTATAACTGTTTCAATCATTTCTCTGCTCATAAATATTGCAGGATGTATCACCAGAGTGTTTCTTTGCTGGTGTCTGTTGTGGCGGCTTGATAACTCTTCCAATTCAGGTTACTAGTCTTGTGTTTGAAACAGATTTCCAGTTTTAAGTTTACCTGCTGTTCATGCCTTATCTCCTTTTCTTTTACTCCAAAATGCAGTTGACAATTGGATTTTTACTAAGAGAGCGTCCAGTATTTGCCGTTGCAACAGTTGCTACTGTAGTGGTACAGCATAATTCTTTTGCTCTGTCCAATTTTGCATTTATTACCAAAGAATCCAATTCTGGTTCCTATGAAATGTGCAGGGAATCTGGACTATATTCCCCTATGCAGTGGCTGCTTCTACAGCATTATTCCTATATCTACGGCGCCAGTTTTCTGGTTAGGCCAACTCATTACTTTTATGATTGGTTCACAAGTCGTAAAGAATGTAGAGGCGAGCACTGATGCAAGCCTGGATGGACATTGTTATTATTTGTTGAAAATCATCCACGACTTCCCCTATCTTCCAAGGGGAAAGGAGACCTTTAAATGTGATATATATCAATAACTTAAAACATTTCCGAGCTCAAATTTTAAAGTTGTCATAAAGTTACAGTAACATTTGATTCAGCTAGAGAAACCTTATATTTGCAAATTGTGAGCTGCAGTAGTGAAGGTCTAATTTATCAATTGGCTAGTCCTTCAGATGTTAAATAGGAAAGTTGAATGCTGTATGCATCTTTGAGCTCAGCTAATACTTCTGCAATACTCGGCCTTCGCAATGCATCCCTCTCCACTGACCTTGAGGCGATTAAAGCAGCTTTTCTCATGCTTTCTGTGTCAAATGTTCCTTTTATGCTCTCATCTACTATCTCAAATGCACCAGCCTGCAAGTACGGCTTTGCCTGAAATTTTCACATTTAGTTTATAACATGTGAGTATTATAGGAAGTCAATGAAATGCTTTTGTGTGAAACATTATAAGACTTGTTATTACCCATAGAACTAAATTGAAGGAATCTGGAGACCCCGAGTGGCTAAGTGGTTCTCGGCCACAAATAAGTTCAAGAAGAACAACTCCAAAACTGTATATGTCACTCTTTTCTGTGAGCTGTCGAGTGGAATAGTATCTGAGGACAGGTAGTAAGAGAGGTTTAGGAATTAGGATAGGAAGGACCAAATATTAAACTGGATGATAAATGACTTGAAGCTTACTCAGGGTCAAGATAGCCAGCAGTGCCTTTGACAACAGTGCTAACATGAGTTGCATCTGATTGAGTTACTTGCTTAGAAAGGCCAAAATCAGATACCTTAGCATTAATGTCTGCATCCAGAAGTATATTGCTGCTCTTCACATCACGGTGTATGATTCTTGGCTCACTTCCATTGTGCAAGTAATCCAAACCTTTACAAGTTATATAATCAAACATTAAAAACTATATAAAACTTAAGTAATGATAATGCCTCTCTTTACTCATACCTTTTGCAGCATCAACTGCAATTTTCAGTCTGCGCACCCAGCTTAGTGTCAATTTCTTGCTCATTGCTCCTGAGACAGTTATTAAGAGTTAGAAAACGATACGTGACAGGAGAGGATGATGGATTTAAAGTGTGAATATGGGTGAGATCACGCGTGTACCATAGAGGTTATCAGCCAGTGATCCTCCAGGTAAATACTCATAAACTAGAATTTGTTGCTTTGACTCATGGCAGAATCCTTCTAACGACACAAGAGTTGGATGACTGATTTGTGATAGAAGGGATACCTACAGATAATAAAGAGAGCTCTTGAATCTCTTTTTTCTTTGTAGACTGGAACTGAACTAGCATGGGTATAGTGACGAACCTCATTGATAAAAGAATCAGCACCCAGTTGAGTTTTATCGAATCGAACTTTAACAGCAACTTGTTTACCATCAGGAAGCTTCCCAAGATAAACAGATCCAAAACTACCACGGCCAATAACCTCTTTAAAGTTGTTTGTAGCAGCTTTGATTTCTTTGTATGAAAATACTTTTGCAGCATTCCAGTTTTTCATTTCTGCTGCAGTTCCTATAATTAGAAAAAAGTGCATGTTTAGAAGTAGATTGATCAATATTCTGAAATGTTAAAGAAAAGTTTTGATGTTTAATATACTTGATGCATAAGTATCTCCACTTTTGCTTCGCCTCATGTACAATAATACTGATAGAAAGACAACGAATAGAACAAACACAGCTCCTCCAACTGCACCAAGTATAACTATGAAACGATTATGGCGCTTGTGTTTTGTGGGTGCAAAGACAGTGACTTGTGGTGTCTCAATCGTAGGATTTCTTGAGAATTCATTGCATAAAGACATAGTAAAGGAAAGACACAGATTTCCTGATGATCTGCAAAATAGGGAAAGACGATAAGCCGAGAAACTGACATGAGAAGCAAAAAACAAAAAGACTTTCTGATTTCATACAGGACTTGTAAGCTCTCTCTGTTCAAAGATTGTGGCAGGGGGCCTTGCAGCTTATTGTTTTCTAGGTTCCTGAATGTTACAGCGAGGTAAATTAGAACAATTCATCAGGTGAAGTACATTAAGAAGTTCAAAATGTCAGTATATATTTTCCTCACTCACAGTAAGTGGAGGTCCTTCAGTTCTCCAACGCTATCTGGTACTGTTCCTTGAAAACTATTGTTATGCAAGTCCCTTCAGCAGAAAACACATTAATTTTAAAGACTGTTGAACAGGGCTAGCTAGGAAGAATGAAGGAAGTCACTATCTGAATGCAAGCAGTGAGACTTACAAAATTTGAAGGTTTATCAAGTCTTCTAACTCTGAACCAAAAGCTGTAAGTTGATTAAAGCTCAAGTTCCTGAAAAAGTTGAGACCACACAACTTATTTTAGACAATGCTCTCTCAAGTACATTAACTTAACATGGTAATTCCTAGAGATCAAGTATTACAGCTTCTTAAGATGTTGCAGGCTGCCGATGTTTTGTATCTCTCCAGCAAGTGAAGTATTATGCAAATCCCTGCAACAAGTAGAACCTCAAATAAGTAAGTCAAGATAGCCAAACAGTGGCTATTAAGTAATAAGTTTAGATAAATGACTCTTACAGTGATTTGAGATCCAGTAGGTCACCAAATGTTGGGCTGATTGACCTCAAGTTTACATCAAAAAGCTCCCTATATAAAGTCTTAACTTTATTATGTTCTGCTGTTAACAAAAATAAGACCAAGAGAAAGTAAAAGAAAGGAAAATGTAGTTCTAGGTTAAGCTTTAACATACAATGAAGTTACGAGATTTGCTTCACATTCTATGTGTTCCCATGATTTAGGAGAGCATGGATCATCTTCCCAATCAAGATCTAGACCAGTTGACTGCTGAATAACCTGTAGGGCTGAAACTGCAAGCATAAAAAATGTCAAAAGTTGGTGTGATTGGTTCTAACAGACTCCTTCAAAGGTTGAAAAATTAATAAAACTGTATTAGAACCTGTTGTTGAAGAAGTTTCTAAGGGAATGTTTAGGATCTCATAAACCTCAAGAGCATTGATATATGGATAGTAGTGGACAGTCTTCAATGTGATGTTCAAGCTCTCGATTCCTTTCATTGTAAAGAACAGACTACTGACTTCCCATCGATTAACTGTGTAGTTTGATCGAACAATATCCCCATTTATCAATACATCGAATGAAGGGGAGACGGGCAGAATCCCAGCAAAGTAGAGAACAATGTGGTAATCTCCTTGGTGGTCAATAGGAAATTTATATGTCATATCATTCCACCGTGCTAAAACTCTTCCGGTTTGAAGAACAGCTACAGGAGGGCTCTCTTTCAGAACTGACATATTGAAGTTGGCTTGAATATCAAAACCAGATGACACATGAAATGGGCTGAAATCCTCATCAGCATCCCAAATTCTATCATACTGATCAATCGGGTACCTTTTACATAGCACGAAAAACATCAACTCTAAACAGAAACTAAGGACTAAACAATCGATAAAGTCATACATAACATAATCGACAAGTGAGTGTTTGTTCTGACCTCAGGGACCAATTATAACCACAGTTGATACGATAACATTTCCTCAGCAACTTATTGGGAAAATCTCCCAAGGCATTGCTGTAAGCTTCTTGAGGAAGTGGCCTAAGTTCAAGGGATGAAATGACTGGAAATCCACCATCTTGAAGAGAGTGAAAACATAAAGACAGAATGTCTTTATCAACTGGCCATATGAACTCTTCGATCCACGGATCAATATGAGTAAGATTGACATTTGTTGTAATAGCCCTCCCAAGAGAAACAGAGAATGCAGGTGGCTTATTATGTCTATCATAATTCTTATACACAAACTGTGTCCTGACAAGGACCAGGGATGACACATTCTTCACTGGAATCTTGTAACATTTTCTACGTGGTGAATCAGGAAAGAACCTAACTGGGAGAGTAGATGAAGAGGAACCCTCTAGAAAATCAACAGTGGTCATGTTACCAGCTGAGATATAGGCACCATCTGGTGTCCATGTAATGTTGGAGGAATCAACATAGGTAGTATTTCCACCACAAGACAAGCTCAAGAATCCTGCACATTTCACAACATAAGCAACATTTCATCTTAAAACCTTCCATTTTCTTTCAATGTAATGCATATTGATAGAGGTAGATCCAGGATTTAAAGTTTATGAGTTCACATGTGCTGAACACACACATACATGCAAATATAACTTCAACTTTACACGAGGGAGAAAAGAAGAGATTGAAGAAGTAAAATCAAGAGACCACTAGGATTTTAACAAATATAGTACATTTTGTAGTCATAATTTTAAAAGTACAATATAAGAATGTTTAAAAGGTTGAACTCGTAAGTTTAAATCTTGTATCTGCCTCTGAAGCGTACCTTCAGGATCGCAAAAAGCAACTTTGATGAAGATAGAAGATAGAAGGAACCAAGAATAGTAACGCCAGTGCAGCTCCATTGAAGCAGAGGAAGAATTTGCAGGGGAGGAAAAAAAGAGAGGAAGTGAGTAGTAAAAAAGAGAGGAGACAACAAGTCCTTTTCTACTTTCCTTTTCTGTTGCTTTGTTGACAGAGTTGAGTAAAGGGGAAGATGTGATTTTGATAGTCTTTGAAAATGTGTTAACGGCCAAATGATCATAGGGACAGTTAGAGTCTCATATTGACTGAGGAAAGATGGAATGAATTTCGGCAAATCCTTTCTTCAAGAGCTAACTTGGGTCGTTTGGTGTGAGGGATAATAATAAATAGTCATGGGATAAAAAAATAGTCTTGGGATTAAATTTTGATGTCTTTGTTTGGTTGTCATGTTTGGGATAACTTATCCCACCATTTATACCATAGTGATGAGATAAGTTATCCATATACGTGGTGGGATAAGTTATTCCAGGATAATAAATCCTGAGATAACTTGTTCCCAACCAAACGACTCATACCACAGTTGAACCCAATTATTAAAGAATGACATAGATCAATCTTTCTTAAAGTTTGATTGCATATTTTTAAAAAAACTATCAGTTTAATTTTGGTGGTGTGGACCTCTAGTAAGGGACCACGTAGAAAAATGATTTCACAAAATCACAAAATCTGACCGTTAAAAAATAATGGTACCCAACTACTAATGAATAACATAAATCATCTTTTTCTCAAAGTTTAATAGCATATTTGAACCTTTTCCCTATATTATATCTGTATATGGTATCAAAATCAAATTTGTCCTTATTTGGATACCACGTTATATTATCCATACTTAAGTTATTGTCCATGCTCCGGTTGGTGGTGTGACTCTACAAGGATCAACTATTAGAGTGGTCAGAATTGTTGAGAATATAATTACATAATTAAAAAAATGTGTATTTTTTCTAATAGTTTAAATTTTTAAATAAGATAATCACATACTTTAATATAATATATAGGGTTGATGTCACATGGAAATGAGTTTACTAGTAAAGAGCAATGATTAATGATGATGACTATTGTCTCCATTGATAAGCACGTCTTTTTATACAAAGAAAAATGAGAGACAATACGTGAAATAGTGTGTCTAATTTCATGCACTCCACACATGATAGTTGTTGCTTCTTAGTATATACTCAATCATAAGCGTTGCCCCAAAGAGAACAAATTGTCATGGGTCAAAAATATTTGTAACGTATCATAAAGATTTAAATTCATATTTAATCTGTTAAATAGATATTTACACCAAATAAATAAATGTCAAATACATGTTTTTTTATATATACATTTTTTAACACTTATGGACAAGTGATGTATATTTCATTTTGCTTTATTGATTCTAAAAGTTAATTATTTTAATTATATTCGACACGGATAATTAAGTTTTTTTTTTTTCTTCATTTTTTTTTTTTTTTTAAGTTACGGATCCATTTTGCCGACTTCCCCGGATAATTAAGTAGTATATATAGTATATTACCTTTTAACTCTTTGAAAATTATCATAACATCATTTTCCAACCAGCACTGCAAGTATAGTTTTTTTCTATGTCGATTTGAAATTTCAAAAGTATCAGTGGATGCGTGTCAGATTTTTCAAAAATAATGTATTTTTGGAGGATTCGATACGAATGCGACATCAAAAGTGAAGAATCGCGGGTAGCTTTTTTTTCAACATTCCTGGCTGAAATTTAGGGAATTAATGAACTGTTGCTCAATCATTTTTCTTCCAACTTTATTTCAACTTTTTTCCTATTTATGACCATAATAATGCATAGGATGCTTCATGCTTAGAATTCCAGCATTCTCTTATATGATTGTTTTTAGGCTTTTCGCTTTATCTATATTTATATATATATATATATATATATATATATTCAATAGCTTAGCTTTCAAATCAATCTCCATTTTGTTGTCTTCCTCATCAAGGAAAATCAAAATCTCATGGACTAATAAGCATATATTTCAATGAACTTAAAAACACAAAGGTAATATAAAGCTAATCATAGATTATCCATCGACCATGAATATTTTAACGACTAATTTAATTTACAGCACAATCAGCGGGAAATTAAAAAGCACAATAAAGTTGTTTCTCCTCACCACTAAAGCTTGAAACTTTTTGGTGAAGCTTTTACGCAGGTGTTTGGACATGTGATTTTATCTCGTGATTGGAAATCGCGAAATGAAATCAGAGCGCTTGAATATGCAAGTTCATCTCTCAAATTCTCCAAAAAAAAAAAACTTGATTTGGAAATAGATTTCACATTTTTTAAAGGGGTAAGGCACAGGTACCCCTATATTATGACTGAAATCGCAAAGACATACCTAAATTTAACTAGAATCCTATTTTCCCCTGAACTCATTACACCTTTTGTGCTGATGTGACACCTTCAACCACCCAAGTTGGTTGTGTTTGAACACATGTGTCTGCCACGTATGTGTATATATATTATTTATTTTGTTTTGTTTTTTTAAAAAAAATGTTATTTTCTTTTAAATTTCTTTTTTTAAAAAAATTCTTATTTTCGTTATCTTGTATTTAAATTAAGTTAATACACATTTTTTAGGACAAACTACATAAATCCCACTAGTTTAGATCCTAATTACTAAGATTCCCGATAGTTTCAAATATTACTTTCTCTATCATATTCGTACTTAGGATACATGAAACTGAATCCGCGAGATGCATGTATCTTGCTGAATTTAAAAATAGATGTACATATATTATTTATTTAAATTAATTGGTTGTAACAGATTTCCTTAATTAGAGGAGTTATTGAGGATTTTCAAAATACATGTACAATTAATTCTGAAAATTTAAACAAATTAAATCCCTTAATATAAGGTGAAAATCAAGGATTATATCTATGTTTAATTTATTTTATTTTATTATATTATTAATAAAAGACAAAAACATGTATATTTTGGTCATATAATTTGATTAGTTTCATTTTATTACTCTTAAAATAATAAATTTATTAATTTGATGTATCTATTTTCAATATATAATGTATCCAACCAACTAAATAATTAGATACGTGAGTGTCATACAAGTACATTCATATGTATCGTATAAGTATCCAGTATTAATTTCATGTATCTATTTATATGATTTAATATTAATTTCATGTATCTATTTATATGATCTAATATTAATTTCATGTATCTATTTATATAATCTAATATTATTTCATGTATCTTTTATATGTATAATTTGATGTATCAAGTATCAATTTCATATATTATATCCAAAAATATGTATCTTGGATAAATATGAAAATAATTAGATACATTGTAATAACACAACAAGATATATGATAATATTAAGATACATGATAGAAGATCATATCCTATGACAAGACTCATATACATGATAGAATAAATTGTGTCAAATACATGCGTAAATCTCCAATTTATTCATTAGATACATACACACTCAATAAGATACATTGATAAAAACTAGATACGTATAATTGTATCTCAATAATGTATCAGATACATCAATAATGTGTCAAATACATGCGTAAATCTCCACTTATTGAAACTTTTTGATTACGTTCGTGGCTGATTAGGGCATCTTACCGTGGCGGTGTTTGCTTCACCTTTTGATTCATCAGTGTTGCTCATTGTGCCTAGATCCGACGGGAGAAGTGACTCGAAGTTTTTTGGTTGATCTATAGTGTACAAGGTATGCAACTGATACTATCGTCAATGTCGAATTTGATTAATCTATTGGGCTTGAAATCTCTGCTTACAACGATACCTATTGTCTCTGGGCTCGAGAGGTGTCTCCCCTTGCGAGAAAAAATGGTGGTTTCATGGGGAATTCATTTGAGAGTGAGAAAATCAATGGCTAAGAATTTGATGTGTGTGTATTGACAAGTTGTAGATTATTCATTTTAATTGAGTGTTTCTTCTCAATAATTTTGACTCTTCAAGGGAAGAGGAAGAGGAAAAGATTGAGTTTGAGTTTTACCCTAACTCACATTATCTGAGAGAAAGATATTTATTTCTAATTAAAACACTAATTTAAGAGTTTAAATATAAAGATAATTAATCAATCCTAATTTAAAGAGATATGAGTACTGATTGTATCTTCAATAATATATGGTATAAGATATTAAAAGAGGTAACATATGTAATTGTTTAAAGATAGAGGTAACCTTAGTATATATGGTAGTGATGTATATCTAATAAAGTAGTTTATCCTTTTTTTTTAACCTTGTATCAATTTTTTTTTTTAAATATTCTTATTTTTTTATCTTGTATTTAAATTAAGTTAATACACATCTTTTTACTTTGTATCTCTCTCTTTCTCTTTTACCTTCATTCATTGTTTTTTCTCTTTTATTTTTCTAATGATTTTATTTACTCGTTTTTTTTTTTGTCTTTCGTTTTGATTTGATTTCAAAATTAATTCCAAACGTCTTGTATTTAAGATAATTTAATTTCGAACGTATATCAAAATAAGTAAAGATAATCAAACAAAAAATATAAAAAAAAAATTAAAACGTTAAAATTAAAAGACACTTTTTAAAAAAATATACATAATTTTTTTTAAAAATAACTCAAAGTGAAAAGATGATAAATTAATTAAAAATTGTTTAAAGCGAGAAAGATTTTAAAATAAATATCATACAAAGAAAGAAATAAAAATAATTATATATATTTAAATTTTCATATCAATAAATATGTATATTAACTAATTATAAAGTGACCAATTAAAAAAGGACATGTGTCCAATTTGTGCACTTATCACTTGTCTTCAAAAGAGTGTGCACATTTTATTCCATTTTAAATTAGTATAGGGGGTAATAGGACTCTGGTTAGGTTTAGGTATGTCACTGGAATTTCGATCATAGTCTAGAGGGTACTTGTGTTTTATCCTTTTTTTAAAATATAAAAATTGACCTACAAGTTTATATTTATTTATTTCATATGTAAACAAAATTTACCGTTGATATTGTTACTATTACCAACCTTTGAACTATTTATATTTATATTAGATATAATTATTACTCTCACCAATCAATTTTATAGTTGATAATATTACTCTTAGTCTCTTACCAACCTTTAAATCATTTATATCGAGAAATGCACGCTCAAATATGGAGATTGTTCGTACTATGTGTGTGTTGGGGGGAGGGGGGATATTAAAGAGTAGTACACTACAACTCATGTTTAGTTTTACTTTTTTATTGAACGAAAGTTCGATCAGTAAATGTTGTATATTTTTTTTTTTGGAATAACTTTGTGTTATTGTATTATGCTTTGGTTATGAACTTTTGTATATTTGGTAAGATTGTATAAAAAATGACATTTTCAATAGTTTTCGCAATTTATGGATTTTTTATGTTTATGAGCAAAACATACTGACTTAAAAAATTCAAATTATATGTCCAAACAAAACTTTAACTTTATCTCATAATATTTCGTATTATAATTTTATCTCACGTGATTAAGCGAAAAGTACACTTAATTTTAAAAATCTTCGTTTCTTGCTTTTCAATAAAGTAATTTGGAGTTGTTACCATTTGTATTTGGACAAATCATTTGAAAATCACACCGTTTTTGTTAGCATTAGAAAAATAACTTGTGTTCTGTCAATTTTTTTCAAAAAGTTATTTTTTTAGTGATAATTAATAAGGAAAGAATACATACATCTATTACTTTACAAATAATACTATTCAAAAAGAAAAAGAAAAATATTTTTATTCATTTACATTTTAATACTTATCTAAAAATAAAAATAGTCTTAATTATTTTTATTAGATACTTAAGCTTATGTAATAAGAAAACTACTTCTTTAATTTTGTTTGGAAATTGGTAAGATTTGCTAATAATATAAAGAGTTGGGAAAAGGTCATGGTAAGAAAACTAAAAACGGAGAAGGAATAATATTTTAATGTCTGATTTCTCCTTTGGAATAGGTAAAAATCATTTACGCTTCTTTATTTTTGTTTTAAAATCAAATTTCTCCCCTTAACAATGAATAATAGATATTTTCTCCCCTTTATTCTATGTTATATGCATATATTATCCTCGCTATTTTCAATCTTTCATATATATAATATTTATTTTAATCTAAGTATTTATAGATTTTTATTTAAGTTCATTAATATTATAAGTAGAATATTTTTTATTAATATCAATTTGTCACAAAATTAATGTATTATTTATGATTATTAATTTAATATTAAATGTATTAAATATCTATATAGATGCATGTTTTCGTTCTCTTATTCTCTAATGTCTATATAGATAAATGATTTTTGATTGTCAATAATAAAATATTTTTAAATTAAAAATTTACTTACAATATAAATAGATAATATTTCAAACATTTGCTATAAAATATATCCCTAAATTGTTGTAAATGAATATTAAAATTTTGATTATTTATTAAAATATAAACTTTTTACTCTGTTTATTATTTTATTATAGAACACTATTAACTTATACATTCACTTAGTATAATTTTTTACTTATATTGAAAAAATATTTAGTTTTTATATAAATTTTTTACATAGATTAAAAAATAAAAATTTATGATTTTAAATAAGTAAAAAGAGAAGACAAAGGTTGTCACAACCGAAAGTACACCCTAGACGTGACATGGTGCATAGGACCCCGAGAGGCCCTATACAAGCCACTTAACATACATCATACAAGATAAAATAGAAAATCAAGAGATTTTATAAGACAGTTCAAATCATAAGAGTTGACAAAATGTAGCGGAAGTCTAACATAGTCTCAAAGTCATCTAGTACATCAAGAGTTATTGGGACGTAACACATGCATCACATACAATACGGAAAAATAAAGACAATAAGCAATAACGGGTTCGGGTCCTCTGTACATGAGGACTCATCAATCTTCGAATCTAGTAAAGTGAACACTAGCCACGGAGATGCGGAGTGGGAATGTCAGACCCTACATTAGTGAAACAATGTAGGCAAAAGTATGCGTTAGCACATGGAATGTACTGAGTATGAGGGGAATGCAATAAAACATGAGACATGATCATAAAAGGACATAATTGAAACATGGAATACAAGACCAAGTTAAAACATAGTAAAATCATTTAAGAAGATTCATAAATCACGAACATGGTCAATGCATCTTTAAATCATAAGGGAAGCTTCATAAAACATTAGAAATCAACTTAGTTCTTTTTGTGGGAAGTTTAGCGTTAATCGACATATAGACCATGCGAACTATAACATGGAATTCAGTGTCTGCCTCACACCGAAAATGGGTGTCATACTTGCCAAGGTAAGGACCATGATCTTCTAGCTTACGTGGATCCACTAACTAATGTCTATCTAAGACAATCATCGTTTATCTAAGACAATCATCCCATAGTGGCACATAGGTATGTGATAGGGAGATTGCTACTAGAAACCCGACCTCTAGCTATGGGAGAGCTTCCATCTCATTATCCTCTCGGTACTAAGCATAAATCCCACTAAATACTTATTAATCTTAACTTGTCTTATCATTAAGAGACATGGGTAATCGCCGCTTGTCATATCATCCATGGAAAGGCACAACTAAGCAATCAATCCATGCTAAAAACATCATAGATTAGCTCAAAGGTATACACAACCTAAAATATTAATGGTAAGGGTATGAATAGCCCTAAAGTATAATGGAGGATACTGCCATACCATTTATAATAGTTCGGGGGTATATTTTTGTCATTTTTCCCTTTAAATTAAATTAATACGTGTCACATAATGATTGATGTGTGATAACAATTGTTTTTTAAAATTTAGGATTTATGTAATGATATCATTTCAAAATTGTTTAGGGGTAATAGAATGTCATCATAGTTAAGGTGTTTTTTTAAAAAAAATTCGTGATAACTTCATATGTTACTTTATGTCTTTTCTCTAATTAGTTTACAATACATATAGTCATGTTTTATTTACATAAAATATAGCGAAAAGTCATAAGAAGTATACACTGATTATACATTATAGCTTGTCAAAAGTTGTAAAATGTAAACATGGAATATAACAATAGCGTACCTACATAAGAGCTATACACTAACTATATATTATAATACACTCAAAAACCTGAATATAGTTAACTATATATGAAGTATACATTGACTATTTAATCTCAATTAATTTGAAATCACCTCTAAACAGTCCCATATTTTAGAAATGAACTCCTCTCGTTGTTTTGAATCTTCTGATATATAATACACTCGAATCGATTCACATTTATGCTACGCCGAATTTTTTTCTAAAAAAATGGAAGTGGCCGCAAGAAACAACAGCAGCAGTATGAAGAAGATGAAGAAATAGGACCAAGAAGAAGGCCAAATTTTGTAAGGCAAAGAAGAAGCAAGAAGGATATTTTTTTGGGCATTTGTCCATTGTTTTAACTTTGAAGAAAAGAGTAATGAGTAAACTGGGCATATAATTGGTAGATGAGCCAAAATTGGTGGTAACATTTGAATACGAGTAGGACACTGCAATTCAAAGTCGTTTTGCATTTGGTTTTTTATTTGGACACCTACCGCACCTCTCATATTTATTTGGTTTGGCATTCAATTGCATTGTGGTCGAGTCTTTCTTTAAATCTCGTGCATAGTGAGAGCTTTAATATATCGGGCTGGATGGGCCCATCTTTCTTCAGTTAGACCCAACCCCACATCCCTTAAATTTTAGAAAAAGGTACAAATTTTAACCACTGTTTTAATTATTATATCTCACAACAACTACCTTCTCTCGCTCTCCACACTCCTCGTTTCCTCCGAACAAGCCCTTTTCTCTCTTCAAGCCTTTTTCACAGGTCTTGAAAAGCCTAAATTTTGATCTTCTTTTGGTTCTTGTTTGTTCATAAATGGCTAAGGTCTACACTTTGGCTGAGGTCTCCCAGCACAACAGCGCTAAGGATTGTTGGTTGGTTATTAGTGGCAAGGTATAATTTCTTGATCTCTCCTATTTCATTATGTTTTCATTGCCTAGATCTTACTCTTTGATCAAATAATGAAACAATAGAAGGAAAAGATTCAATCTTGATTAGTTGTATGTGTTAAAAGATTGATTTTTTATCAAAATTATGTTATGCTTTTTGTAGACCACCATCTTTTATTTCTTGTTTTTATGTGGAGGCAATGGGGTTTTGAAGTGGGATGGGGTATGATCTCATCCTGTTGTTTGATTGTTTTGTGGGTTGAGGGGCTTGCATTATTGGATTTCATAAATTAATCGGTAGTTTTCTTGATTCCCTCAATGTGAATTGCAACATATCTATGTCTTTCTATTAGGAATTGCAGGGAGATAATCTAATAACTTGAAAGTTTCAGTCTTGGATTTGGAGACATGAGTGGTAAATATTTGATTATTAAACACCACAACACTCAAGCTCTGACTTCCTCTTCAGTAGCTTCTGAAACAGTTGGCAAAATTCTTCATTCACTACTGCTAGAATGCGAGATTCTTCTCCTCCATTATTGATGGGGCGAGTCATTGTCTATGGTTTGTATTATTTGTTGAATATTTGATGGGCACAATTGGTTGCTAATAACTTAAATTTTATTATTGCAAAGTAAAGACCCGCTTCGATCTTACAATTCTTACACTCAATATTTCTTGCGCTCACAATCTAGCAACTCTATTTGTTCCTCGCTCTTATTTCTCACGTGTTACTTGCTTCAACAACATTATTTACTTGAGCACATTACAAACATACATCGCAAATGAACCGCATTTATTTATAGGCTGTGATGCAAGAATCTAGCTAAGCATATTTACTACTCTATTCTAGAATGTTCCTTCAACTATTTATTTCTAAAACTATCCTTTCTAGAATATTTCTAGACTTTTTTTTTCTCTAGAACACTTCTTCTAGAGATCTTCCTTCATTTATTTACAACTCTTTGACTATTCTAGATTCTTTATGAAATATCGTAGATACTAATTAAGTTGGTGATGAGTTCTAAACACTCCCCCTCAACACCAACTTAATTTGTTCTTTGTGTCTGTTGTGAGCTATTCCTGAAACTCTGAAAGCATCATGATGTCCATACCCTTTGAGAATCTCAACCTTAGTAAGGCTACTCTAGTCCTTACTCTTTGAAGCTTCGTCAAAGGTAGTAGTCTCTTTGATATTGACCACCTCAATTAACACTGCATCTATATATTTGTTGTGTGGGCGTTTCGGTCGTGTCTAACTTCTTAGTTGAGGTTGCAGAACTTCTTGGACTCCTTGCAATTCTTCTGGGGTTTCATGTACTCTAGTTTGCCATGGGCTCTTATTATCTTCTTTTGAAGTTATCTCCTTTGTATGTATTTTGTGTTTTTCACATATCTCTTATTCTGATTTTGCCTTGCTTCCTTGTCCTGCTCCTTCAAGTTTATGTCGTAGCTCTTGCTCCAATCCTTTTGAATCTGGTAGGAGACTTCTTTGTACCACCATGTTGGTGCTTCATCAAATACCACATAAGTTGTTTCGGCTGGCAGGACATAGATTGACTCTAAGCTTCTTCCCTATATGATTGGTATGCTTGTAACCTTCGTCTTTCGATATAACTTTACTTCATTTGGCCCATGGAAAACATAGTTTCCTGAATTTATTAGTTGCGACACAAATAATAAATTCTTGTTCATATCTGGGACATGGTAGACATTTTGAAGTTCCACTTATTTCGAGTTGTGACGAGGCACCAACAATGTCTTGCCAACTGGAGATATTTGCATTTTTGAATGATTTGTGGTCACCTTCAATCACCTTTATATTCACTCACTCATGCTGATAATATTTTCCCATCATCGGTCCTGTGATTGGAGCCATCCCGAATCAACGATCCGATCATGTTCATAATCGACCAGTTTCTCACTTAGAGTTGTAAGTGCGAGCTCATCTTCTTCGTTAGAGTGAGAGTGACAAGTTCTTCCTATTGATTGCTTTCTTCAACTACATAAGAGGTTTCAAAATCCCAAGTTTCTTCCTCATCTTGCTTGTTTTGAGTTGAAGTAGCTATGTTAGGTTCAACTTCCTTGTACCAAAAGTCTCTCTAGCGTAGTATCCTTTCTTTCCACAATTATTGCACTTCTCCATTTTCCGCTTGTTATGTCGTGATTCTTTGATATTGATTCTTATTGTCTTCCCTTGGGGTGAGCTTCTCTCGTTTGTTGAAGAGCACCTTATCTTCATCTTTTATAGAGAGACTTGATAGTGACTTTTCTAAATCATCTTCATTTGCCAACAAATTTATTAACTTAGATAAAGTTGGTTCTCTGGACCACCCTCGTATGACCATAATTATGCTTTTATACGCCGATCTTAAACTATACTTTGCTGTTGATAATTAGTTTTTGTGGAGCAACAAAATGCTGCATTACTTTGAGTGGTTGGCATCAATTGCACCTTGTATTCCATGTTACCTCACTTTTAATATTCCTTTTTTCCCTTGCTTCTTCTATTTCTTCAAAAAATTCTGTTTACTATTTTACAGGTATATGATGTAACAAAATTCTTGGATGACCACCCTGGAGGTGATGAGGTTCTGATATCTTCAACTGGTAATATATTTTGATATATTCTTTCCTGCAACTAGAATTTTAGTGGTTTTGGTTTCCAGGGAAGGAAAAGTGAAGTTTGCCGGATAGCTGAGGGATAAGTAGGAAATACTTTCTTCCTAATTAAGTCAAGCAAAAAGGTGTAGGAAACTTGAGGAAAAAACTTTGTTTTATAATCTTTCCTTCTCTTTTTTTCTTTAGCATGCAAGAAATGCCTTCATTTTCCTTTATTTTACTGTACATTTTTCAAAAAGTACATTCTTTTGGAGCTTTCGTGGCATCCAACTGAAGCTTTACTGAATTGATGTTGGAGTAATTTCTCAAATCTTACATGTTATCTGTATAAAATCAGAGTTGTAAAGACAAATATCAATCATGTCTATAGTTTGCCATTACCAACTTATTAGACAAACTTGATATAAAGAACTATAGTTCTTTAGAAGACAGCGGTGAGCGAGTTCCTGATTCTTTGTGCAGGAAAGGATGCGACTGATGATTTTGAGGATATTGGCCACAGCAGCAGTGCTCGAGCAATGTTGGATGAGTACTATGTAGGTGATATTGATTCAGCAACCATTCCCACCAAAACCAAGTATACTCCTCCCAAGCAGCCTCAGTACAACCAGGACAAAACATCAGAGTTCATCGTCAAGCTCCTCCAGTTCTTAGTTCCCCTGATTATTTTGGGTGTGGCTTTTGGCATCCGTTTCTATACCAAACAGTCAGCAGCTTGAAGATGGAGTTCATGGGGAATACATAGTAAGTGTCGAAGAGAGAAAGCCAAAAAAAAGTTTGGGGGTGGGTGAGGCTCTTTGTCATCTGAGCAAGTCTTGGTTAAATTATGGGGATAGTAAGAAACTGTCTTTTGTAGTGATGAACCCTTTCTCAGACTTCATATGGTCTTCTTTTAGTGGTACTCTTAAGATTTTTTTGTTTCTGCAGTTGATAGTCTCTGCAAATTGAATTCCCTGTTTGGGTATTGATTTATTAGGATATTTCCATTTTCTTTGGCATGCCTACCTTTTGAAACGAGCAAAAAGCGTGGTTGATATGTCAAATTTTCACAAGATCCTCCAGAATGCATGTTAACATTACAACAACAACATACCCAGAGTAGTCTCATAGAGTGGGGTCTGGGGAGGATAGTGTGTATACAGACATTACCTCTAGTCCTCTACCTCAAAGGTGAGGTAGAGGTAATTTTTGATAGACATATGTTAACCTTCTTTTTGGGTTTCCGATCCAATGTTCAGTATCCACATTGAAGCCCGACTTTTTGGACTTGTGTTGCATAGGGCTCCCTACCGAAGTACGGGAGGAGTAGCCCCATCCACTGCACCACATCCATGTTAACATTATCCCAAAAAAGAAGGCTAGGAAAGCAAAGAAGCCATGGTCTGTGATCTCTCTTCAAACTGAGGAGTTAGATTCATGCTCAAGTAGTACTAATGTTTTCAAAGAGATGGCCAAAACAAGAAACATAAAAAAAAAAAATGAAAACAACCCCAAAAAAGACACAATGAGAGTTTTGAGAATCAACAAATTGATCTTAGAAAAAAGAAAACATACAAAACAGCTTGCAATGTAACTGCCAATAACTAGCTAACTTATTTCTTTCAATATTCTTGATTAATTGAGAAAAAGTACTATCACATATGGCAATGGATACTGCAAACAGGCTTTGGACCATTCGAGTTCTTATTGAGAGTTTATGCTTTGTTGTTTTAGACATTGTTGTTATAAAAAGTTAAACTGTAACTTCTGTTTTCCCCCTTGCCCTTTTTTTAGCATTTTCCTCACTTAGTTCGACACGTAGCAGAAGGTTAAATCAGAGTTTATATCAGAAGTAAGTTGAAGAGTGTTTTCGTTTTTCAAGAAAAGAACAAAAGGAGATGTTTACTAAATATTAAGTGTGTGTTATGGAGTCACATAAAGTAGATAATAACAAGATAACTAACTGGCTCATGAACTTTGAAGACATCATTCTATGTCACAGATTATGCAGCATCAAAGTATACAAAAAATGGATCTTAGATACCACCAAATAGAGTCATTATGAGATCATATTATCCAATTACAAGTATCTATTGGGTACTGTTGATCAACAAGGCCACCACTTTTTCCTATGTCTAATTCTTGTGTTCCCCTCCACCCTTTTGTCAGGTTTTGAACACTAACATATTATAAGATTGCTAATTTGAGTAATCAAGTTCCCTCCCCTTTGGTTATTTTTTGCATAAGCTTATCAGAAAGTCCAGAAATAAACTGACAAAATGGGTATATCAACAAGAGAAGAAGGTTTACTAAAGTTAGTACATCCTGGTCGGCGTGTTGAGACTCATACAAAGCCTATTATTGCAGCAGAAGTACTCAAGAAGTACCCGAGACACTGCATTGCCCGTCCAGATGTTTTCAAATTTCCCTGGATCGTTGTTCGTCCTGAAGCAGTTCTGCTTCCAGGCAAAGTGTTCTACATAGTTCCTAAGAAGACAATTTATGATCTTTTGAAGGCCAAAAGGCAGCAGAATCAACTTATGCCACTAGCAATCCCCACACTCAACAGTTACGATTCCCACGATTTTACTTCTATAAGTACTAGTCAAACCTCACTTCTCAGGGAAAACCAATTCCTCAAGAATCGTGACAATCGTCCTCTTAATGTTCAGAACTTAAATCTTAAGGAAAAGCAGACCCTGAAGAAGCATAGAGTCTCTGATTGGAGCTCATCGTTCGAGGGAATTAAGTCCTTGAATAATCTTGGAAAGCATCAGTTTCCTCATCGAAACTCGCTCCCTAAGTCAACAGCAGGAATGACTCCAAAGCACCTTACACATGGTAAGCACCCCAACAGGCTTCAGAATTCTCCTTGGTATGTTGCAAGTTACGAGGATGGCGATTTTAAAGAGAATAGAAATGGACATGATAACTTCTCTCAGCAGTCTATTGATGATTCATCCTTTGACAGTACATTTATGCACTCTAAAAGATATTACAACAGCAGCCATAGCCATTCTCCAGCATCACGAGTAGCCAACCACCGTTGTCAGTATACAATATGTTCCAACCAAGTTGAGCTGAAATCTTGTTTGAGAAAGACGGATAGTGAACGAGGGCAGCTCAATCTGAGGGTGACTTTTGGCATGCCAATTGTTACTAAACAATGGAAGAGTTACTTCCATGTTATTTGATGAACTGAATATTACCATTGAGATTCTTAGAATATCTGTGAAAAAGAAAGGAACAAAAAGTAGGAAAATTATGAAACAATTTGCCTAAAGAGGGAGCAAAAATATGATTCAGA
>NC_064288.1:11001879-11115202 GCF_019186545.1 Solanum stenotomum | reverse complement strand
TTTTGGTTCTTGTTTGTTCATAAATGGCTAAGGTCTACACTTTGGCTGAGGTCTCCCAGCACAACAGCGCTAAGGATTGTTGGTTGGTTATTAGTGGCAAGGTATAATTTCTTGATCTCTCCTATTTCATTATGTTTTCATTGCCTAGATCTTACTCTTTGATCAAATAATGAAACAATAGAAGGAAAAGATTCAATCTTGATTAGTTGTATGTGTTAAAAGATTGATTTTTTATCAAAATTATGTTATGCTTTTTGTAGACCACCATCTTTTATTTCTTGTTTTTATGTGGAGGCAATGGGGTTTTGAAGTGGGATGGGGTATGATCTCATCCTGTTGTTTGATTGTTTTGTGGGTTGAGGGGCTTGCATTATTGGATTTCATAAATTAATCGGTAGTTTTCTTGATTCCCTCAATGTGAATTGCAACATATCTATGTCTTTCTATTAGGAATTGCAGGGAGATAATCTAATAACTTGAAAGTTTCAGTCTTGGATTTGGAGACATGAGTGGTAAATATTTGATTATTAAACACCACAACACTCAAGCTCTGACTTCCTCTTCAGTAGCTTCTGAAACAGTTGGCAAAATTCTTCATTCACTCCTGCTAGAATGCGAGATTCTTATCCTCCGTTTTATTGAATTGAGGGGCGGGGTGGGGAGTCATTGTCTATGGTTTGTATTATTTGTTGAATATTTGATGGGCACAATTGGTTGCTAATAACTTGGAATTTTATTATCGCAAAGTAAAAACCCGCTTCGATCTTACAATTTTGACACTCAATATTTCTTGCACTCACAATCTAGCAACTCTATTTGTTCCTCGCTCTTATTTCTCACTTGTTACTTGCTTCAACAACATTATTTACTTGAGCACACTACAAACCTACATCGCAAATGAACCACCTATAAATATAGGCCATGATGGAAGTATCTAGCTAAGCATATTTACTACTCTATTCTAAAATGTTCCTTCAACTGTTTATTTCTAAAACTACCCTTTCTAGAATATTTCTGGACTTTTTTTTCTCTAGAACACTTATTTTAGAGATCTTCCTTCATTTATTTACAACCAGTGGCGAATTTACAGAAAAAAAATAGGGCATCCGCACCCGTGGTCTCTTCGTAAAATTAGATATTTTATATGTATATTTTTAAGATTTTGTAAAATATTATATTCTTGCACCCGTACTACGAGAAGTCTAAATGGTCCACGTGGTTAAATGTTGAGCTTTTGACCTTGAGGATTAAGGATCAATTCTCACTTCAATACATTTTACTTGGTGCACCCATGTTCAAAAAATTCTAGATTCGCTTCTGTTTACAACTCTTTCACTATTCTAGATTCTTTATGAAATATCTTAGATACTAATTAAGTTGGTGATGAGTTCTAAACACTCCCCCTTAACAACAACTTAATATGTTCTTTGTGTCCGTTGTGAGCTATTCCTGAAACTCTGCATCATGATGTTCATGCCCTTTGAGAATCTCAACCTCAGTCGGGCTACTCTAGTCCTTACTCTTTGGACCTTCGTCAAAGGTAGTAGTCTCTTTGATAGTGACCACCTCAATTAACGCAGCATTTATATATTTGTTGTTTGGGCGTTCCGGTCGTGTCTAACTTCTTAGTTGAGGTCGCAGAACTTCTTGGACTCCTTTCAACTCTTCTGGGGTTTCATGTACTCTAGTTTGCATGGGCTCTTATTATCTTTTTTTGAAATTATCTCCTTTGTATGTGATTTGTGTTTTTCACATATCTCTTATTCTGATTCTGCCTTGCTTCCTTGTCCTTCTCCTTCAAGTTTAAGTTGCTCTTGCTCTAATTATTTTGAATCTGGTAAGAGACTTATTTGTACCACCATGTTAGTGCTTCATCAAATACCACATAAGTTGTTTCGGCTGGCATGACATAGATTGACTCTTAAGCTTTTTCCCTCGATGATTGGTATGCTTGTAACCTTCATCTTTCAATATAACTTCATTTTGAAGTTCCACTTATGCCGAGTTGTGACGAGGCACAAACACTGTCTTGCCAACTGGAGTTATTTGCATTTTTGAATGATTTGTGGTCACCTTCAATCGGCTTTATATTCACTCACTCATGCTGATAATCTTTTCTCATCATCTGTCCTGTGATTGGAGCCATCCCGAGTCAACGATCCGATCTCATGTTCATAATTGACCAGTTTCTCACTTAGAGTTGTAAGTGTGAGCTCATCTTCTTCGTTAGAGTGAGAGTGACAAGTTCTTCCTATTGATTGCTTTCTTCAACTACATAAGAGGTTTCAAAATCCCAAGTTTCTTCCTCATCTTGCTTGTTTTGAGTTGAAGTAGCTATGTTAGGTTCAACTTCCTTGTACCAAAAGTCTCTCTAGCGTAGTATCCTTTCTTTCCACAATTATTGCACTTCTCCATTTTCCGTTAGTGAAACCTTGGTTCGTCTGCTTGTTATGTCGTGACTTCTTTGATATTGATTCTTATTGTCGTCCCTTGGGGCGAGCTTCTCTCGTTTGTTGAAGAGCACCTTATCTTCATCTTTTATAGAGAGACTTGATAGTGACTTTTCCAAATCTTCTTCATTTGCCAACAAATTTATTAACTTAGATAAAGTTGGTTCTCTGGACCACCCTCGTATGACCATAATTATGCTTTTATACGCCGATCTTAAACTATACTTTGCTGTTGATAATTAGTTTTTGTGGAGCAACAAAATGCTGCATTACTTTGAGTGGTTGGCATCAATTGCACCTTGTATTCCATGTTACCTCACTTTTAATATTCCTTTTTTCCCTTGCTTCTTCTATTTCTTCAAAAAATTCTGTTTACTATTTTACAGGTATATGATGTAACAAAATTCTTGGATGACCACCCTGGAGGTGATGAGGTTCTGATATCTTCAACTGGTAATATATTTTGACATATTCCTTCCTGCAACTAGAATTTTAGTGGTTTTGGTTTCCAGGGAAGGAAAAGTGAAGTTAGCCGGATAGCTGAGGGATAAGTAGAAAATACTTTCATCCAAATTAAGTCAAGCGAAAAGGTGTAGGAAGCTTGAGGAAAAAA
The DNA here is from genome assembly GCF_019186545.1 of Solanum stenotomum. Taxonomy (NCBI): domain Eukaryota; kingdom Viridiplantae; phylum Streptophyta; class Magnoliopsida; order Solanales; family Solanaceae; genus Solanum; species Solanum stenotomum. The sequence goes on along the minus strand of NC_064288.1, from coordinate 11,112,139 downwards.
CTTTGTTTTATAATCTTTCCTTCTCTTCTATTCTTTAGCATGCAAGAAATGACTTTATTTTCCTTTATTTTACTGTGAATTCATCAAAAAGTACATTCTTTTGGAGCTTTCGTGGCATCCAACTGAAGCTTTACTGATTGATGTTGGAGTAATTTCTCAAATCTTAGATGTTGTTATCTGTAATGTAATAAAATCAGAGTTGTAAAGACAAATATCAATCACTTCTATATTTTGCCATTACCAACTTATTAGACAAGCTTAACCTTCTATTTAACGGTCTAGTTGAGTTCAGTGATTCGAAGGAGTAAAGAGTCTTAGTCAAGGGGTAATATGTTAGAAAGTTCAGAGTTTAGTGATATAAAGAACTATAGTCCTTTAGAAGACAGTTGTGAGCGAGTTCCTGATTCTTTGTGCAGGAACGGATGCGACTGATGATTTTGAGGATGTTGGCCACAGCAGCAGTGCTCGAGCAATGTTGGATGAGTACTATGTAGGTGATATTGATTCAGCAACCATTCCCACCAAAACCAAGTATACTCCTCCCAAGCAGCCTCAGTACAACCAGGACAAAACATCAGAGTTCGTCGTCAAGCTCCTCCAGTTCTTAGTTCCCCTGATTATTTTGGGTGTGGCTTTTGGCATCCGTTTCTATACCAAACAGTCAGCAGCTTGAAGATGGAGTTTATGGGGAATACATAGTAAGTGTCGAAAAGAAAAGCCAAAAACAGTTTAGGGGTGGGGGAGGCTCTGTCATCTGAGCAAGTCTTGGTTAAATTATGGGGATACTGGGATAGTAAGGAACTGTCTTTTGTAGCGATGAACCCTTTCTCAGACTTCATATGGCCTTCTTTTAGTGGTACTCTTTAAGATTCTTTGTTTCTGCAGTTGATAGTCTCTGCAAATTGAATTCCCTGTTTGGGTATTGATTTATTAGGATATTTCCACTTTCTTTGGCATGCCTACCTTTTGAAACGAGCAAAAAGCGTGGTTGATATGTTAAATTTTCACAAGATCCTCCAGAATGCATGTTAACATTACAACAACACATACCCAGAGTAGTCTCATTGAGTGGGATCTGAGGAGGATAGTGTGTATACCTCAAAGGTGAGGTAGAGATAGTTTTTGATAGACATGTAAACATTCTTTTTGCGTTTCCGATCCAATGTTCGGTACTCACATTGAAGCCCGACTTTTTGGACTTGTGTTGCGTAGGGCTCCCTACCGAAGTATGGGATGAGTAGCCCCATCCACTACACCACATCCATGTTAACATTATCCCAAAAAAGAAGGATAGGAAAGCAAAGAAGGCATGGTCTGTGATCTCTTCAAACTGAGGAGTTAGATTCATGCTCAAGTAGTGCTAATGTTTTCAAAGAGATGGCCAAAACAAGAAACATAAAAAATTAAAAATTAAAAAAAATAATTTAAACAACAAACCCAAAAAAGACGCAATGAGAGTTTTGAGAATCAACAAATTGATCTTAGAAAAAGAAAACATACAAAACTATGTTGAAGAGTGTTTTCTTTTTTCAAGAAAAGAACAAAAGGAGATGTTTACTAAATGGTAAGTGTGTGTTATGGAGTCACATAAAGTAGATAATAACAAGATAACTAACTGACTCATGAACTTTGAAGATATCAATCTATGTCACATATTATGCAGCATCAAAGTATACAAAAAATGGATCCTAGATACCACCAAATTGAGTCATTCTGAGATCATATTATCCAATTACAAGTATCTATTGGGTACTGTTGATCAACAAGGCCACCACTTTTTCCTATGTCTAATTCTTGTGTTCCCCTCCACCCTTTTGTCAGGTTTTGAACACTAACATATTATAAGATTGCTAATTTGGGTAATCAAGTTCCCTCCCCTTTGGTTATTTTTTGCATAAGCTTATCAGAAAGTCCAGAAATAAACTGACAAAATGGGTATATCAACAAGAGAAGAAGGTTTACTAAAGTTAGTACATCCTGGTCGGCGTGTTGAGACCCATACAAAGCCTATTATTGCAGCAGAAGTACTCAAGAAGTACCCGAGACACTGCATTGCCCGTCCAGATGTTTTCAAATTTCCCTGGATCGTTGTTCGTCCTGAAGCAGTTCTGCTTCCAGGCAAAGTGTTCTACATAGTTCCTAAGAAGACAATTTATGATCTTTTGAAGGCCAAAAGGCAGCAGAATCAACTTATGCCACTAGCAATCCCCACACTCAACAGTTACGATTCCCACGATTTTACTTCTATAAGTACTAGTCAAACCTCACTTCTCAGGGAAAACCAATTCCTCAAGAATCGTGACAATCGTCCTCTTAATGTTCAGAACTTAAATCTTAAGGAAAAGCAGACCCTGAAGAAGCATAGAGTCTCTGATTGGAGCTCATCGTTCGAGGGAATTAAGTCCTTGAATAATCTTGGAAAGCATCAGTTTCCTCATCGAAACTCGCTCCCTAAGTCAACAGCAGGAATGACTCCAAAGCACCTTACACATGGTAAGCACCCCAACAGGCTTCAGAATTCTCCTTGGTATGTTGCAAGTTACGAGGATGACGATTTTAAAGAGAATAGAAATGGACCTGATAACTTCTCTCAGCAGTCTATTGATGATTCATCCTTTGACAGTACATTTATGCACTCTAAAAGATATTACAACAGCAGCCATAGCCATTCTCCAGCATCACGAGTAGCCAACCACCGTTGTCAGTATACAATATGTTCCAACCAAGTTGAGCTGAAATCTTGTTTGAGAAAGACGGATAGTGAACGAGGGCAGCTCAATCTGAGGGTGACTTTTGGCATGCCAATTGTTACTAAACAATGGAAGAGTTACTTCCATGTTATTTGATGAACTGAATATTACCATTGAGATTCTTAGAATATCTGTGAAAAAGAAAGGAACAAAAAGTAGGAAAATTATGAAACAATTTGCCTAAAGAGGGAGCAAAAATATGATTCAGATGAAAGGTAGTTGTCACTTGTCATCAAAGGACTTCCTTTTGTTTATCTTTTGAGAGAGGAAAAGAGTAAAATGAACCATATGGAAAACCTGATAACATCATAGCGATACATCTAGAAAATGAATAAACTTTCATGCATTTAGTCCATTTGTTTGGAGACATGAAAATGAATTGCTGATAGTGAGAAAAGCAAGAAAATCGAAAGAATAGAAAGATAAATCAAAATAAAAACAAGTGTATTAGTCATATGGCTTGTGGAGGTTGGTTTTTCATATGAGTGTTATATTTGTCCAATTTCTGTAGATGAGATATATCAATGTGTATAACTTAAACATCCTTCTGGAGATCAGATTTATCGAAACTCAAAATTTACGTTACTTGAATGAAAAATGAAAAATCTGACTTGCTAAAGCATATCTCTAAAGCTCATATACAAGATCTGAGGACAGAAAAATAGAGAACAGAGATTACAAGTACTATTTGCACTAGGAGCAACCAAAACCTATCCAAGTAACTTTATGTAACAGGAAGTTTGTCTGTCATGTTCTTTCAGTTAGCTTAGAATCAGTAACTTGTGACCTCTTTGAGGAGGAACTAGACTCCTTGGAAGAACTATGTCCAAAGATGTTCAACTTCCCAATCTTTTTCGTGAATGTACTCATGAATCTCCGCGAGTTAGATTTTTCCATATTTTTCTTCATACAAACATGATCTTTCTCCAGGTCATTCAATCTCATCCTCATTCGTGCTAGTTCAAGTTTTAGTTCCTTATTTTCTCGTCTTAGAGAAGCATAATTATCCCTGGGAGACATAGCTGCACTTACAGCACCACTATTGATCCTCCACGATTGGTGCATTGGTTTATGATCATCATCAGGATAAGAACAAAATAAGGCATTTCGAAGCCTCATTTGCTCAAAGTAAAGAACCTGTACAATTGATTGGAGTGGGAGGCGTTCATTTTGTGCAGCGTGTGCTCCAGATTCTTGTGAGAGTTTCTGAAAATCAATCAGTTTGCATAGTCTCCTCCTGTCTGGATCTGATAAGGCCTGATGAGCCTGGAATATCCATGGGATGAACATCGATAATTAGTCAAAAGTAATAACTTAAGGAAGCTCTACGACTCGGTTAGTAATATGAACTTATTAGTTTAGAAGATTCTGTTAAAGGAAACATCCTGAACTCTGTGTAAAGTACTTAATCCTCTTCCTAGAAAGTTGTGTATCCATTTTAAGTCATTAGCAAATAGATTAGTATGAAACAATACCTTATTGTAATTTGGAACCATATTCATTTAAGTCATTATAAACAGGTAGTTTTCGAAGATAGAAAGAACCATAAAATTTTAAAACTTGTACTCAAACCAATAAAGTTTTCTGAGAAGCACATTTCAAGCAATTGGTTGTACATACTTTGAGGTAGACATCGATTGCTCGATAAAGTCCATCATGGATGGTACGAGCATGTGCTGGTAAGCTTTCAGCAATTGCTATGAACTTGTTCAGCTTTAGGTTTGCATCAGGTGCAATTTCAGCTAGGTAATTGTCCACCAGTTTTGCGACTTTGAATAATGCAGTTTGGGATGGCGAAGTAGGGCTATCAGACTCAAACACTGAGACATCATCCATATCTTCATCACTATCCTCCTGTTGAGAAAAACTAACCAAGATCCTATGCACTGTGTTGACATCAAATAATGTTTCACCAGCATTATGAAAAGAAGGAATGAGAAGATCATCGAGAGTAGCTATGTCTAATTGAGATCCTATCCGCCTCTCAAGATCAAGTCTACAAGCAACTGTGCAATCAAGCATCACAGCACTTCTCAGTAGCCCAAAAAGAAAGGTTATGGGAACAACCAATTTCTCAACAGGCATAAGGCTAACAATCGTCTCGACCACAACTTTTTCATGGTCATTTGAACCTGAAACCACATCAACTTTTGGTTGGGTCGACTGATTCCAGGAAGTGGACTTCTTTGTCAACTCCTTCTGAGCATAGTTAACTAGTGAAGCTGCAATACTTTCAGGCCTAACACCACGACATTTCATTGCTGTTATGACTCGTTGATACAAGTCAATACGAAGAACTGATAAATCCTCTATCCACCAGTCTCCTTCACACTTAGCCTGGCGATTCATATGGAGTCTACCAGAACTACTATATTCCAAGCGCGAGAAGCTTGAAGCAATCTGCTCCACACAAGCTTTAGAGGCTATAGCATCAATGCATCGGATAACTATTTTCAGCTCATCAGCCAAAGGGAGCAGGTTTTCGCATTGTTTAAGGACTTCAACACACATTTCAAGATTCTTGCTTACAACAACCTCGAGATACTCTTCAGCTCGGGAACCAAGGTTATTTTTCGAATACTCATCAGTCATCTCCAGATAATCAGACACACAACAAAGCTGAGCAACATTTGCAGCTGTAATCTCAAAGTTAACACCATAACAAAATTTGGCTGCTAGCTCAAATGATTCAGCTCCACCTGGTAGACTAAGTAGTTCAATCATCGATATATCAGAATCCCTGTGCCCTGCTACAAGCTTCCGAATTCTCCCACTCCTCGATACAAGAGGAAACTGCATCACATGTTTCTATGTTACAAGCCTTACACTGTAGTCTACGAACTTCGAATCAGTTTAGTCATGAAAAGGAACAATATAAATCACCTCCCCCCAAAAAAAAAAAAGTCTTTTGAGCTACAAACAAGACACACAAAAGAGAATTACCTTATGCAATGAAAATGTGCCTCCATCTACTACAATCATTATATCACTGGGAACGTCTCGAAACACCCTAAACAAAGATCAAAAGTTTGATTAGCAATAAGAAGAGAACATGATGTTCTAAAAGCACAAAAATCAAAACGCAAACCATTCATTATATCTCTGGTGCCGTGAACACTTGGCGAGCGCCAGCTGAGAGTGATGTTTATCCATGGAGATTAGTGAAAAAAACTGCAAGTTTGAGAAACAGAAAGGAAGAATATGAAGGTTGTTAAAGAAGGCAAAGGGAACAAAGACACAGTGTAAAATATTGATGTTGATCTACTTCTTTGGCCATTTTTGCATCAAACTATTTGTGCTCAAATCATAGATTAAAACACTTGTCCAAACTAATGGGCCTCTTCTTGTGGGTCATGTCCTTGATAGTACCAATAATTTCTTTTAAAAAAACACCCCCATTAACTCTCTAAATTTATACCATTTATATATTCTTATTGCTGTTGAATCAAGTTATATAAATTTGATTGAGTAGCAGAAAAAAGGAAGAAGAAATTTATGGAGTTTGATTCAGTTTAAAGAAGAAAACAGGGGAAATAAAGCGGGAAGAAAAAAAAAGGTCGTTATTCTGTTTTGACATATTTTACTTTTATCATTGCCGCTTTCTCCTTTTTGACAAAAAACACATTAAATGATTTTCTTACTACTCACTATTCTAAATTCGGGTCTCAAAATCAAACTCCATTCGTTCAAATCCGTCCAATTCATTCAAGTTTGGGTGAGGTATTACTCAATTCGTTCAAATCCGTCCAATTCATTCAAGTTTGGGCAAGGTATTGATTCCCAAAAATTGGGTTGAGATGTAGCTTAAATTGAGTCATGAGAAATCTTGTCAAAATATTTTTAAATTTTTATTTATTTATTTAATATGTTATATTTAACCATAATAGAAAAATAATAATTTTATTAGCTATTAAAAATTTATAAAAGAACAATTAAAACTTAGTAAGAATTGGATAGATTGAGTTGTGAATTTTAGTCCATTTCAACAAGTAGCTTTTCAGCGGGTCAATAACCCTATCTATCAACTCAACTCAATTCAACCCGTCCATTTGACACATCTGCTCAACTCTAACTCAAGACTTTTGCATATAATAATGAAAGAATCATACTATTCTACGGAACTTGTGGTATATTTGTATTATCCAAAAGAAAATATTAATATACCAAGTGTTGTTTTTCTTTGTTCAAGTATAACAAGTGTTATGATAATTCCATGTGTTTCTCTTTGTAGATTAAAAAACAAGCAATGACAAAATTTTGATCCATGAACTGAATAATTAAGTCCATAAATATAATTAAAAGAAAAGAGAATAGTATTAACTATGTATATATATTTTTTAAGTTGATTAATTATTGAAGATTTGGTGTTAAGAGCCAAAGCTGAGATAATACGAAATCTAGCTGTAGGAAAATAACTTGCTACCATCCAAAGGGCAAAAAATTGAAGCCAGTGGCTGTGGGCTGTAAACACAAATAATTGAAAGAAAAAAACAAGTTCATAATATTGGAATATTTATTATAACTAAAATGATCAAACCAGATGGCATTTGGTCATGTGATCTCCTTGATTGTGACTTCTCAATTGCATATCACAACCTCACTTAGTGGGGTATGATAAATTTGGGCTCCTATTTTTTTTACTTTGAAAAAAATAAAAAATATTATTATTATTATAAAAAAATGGTAATTCAAGAAAGGAAGAATTAAAAAATCACAGTGGGGTATTATTAAATGAGCGGTATGGTGTCCAAGCTAATCGGACAACTTTTTTTTGTTTTTGCCTGGTTTGGAGCTTGATTAAATTCGAATTGCATCGGAAAGTCTAGTAAAGCTTACGAAGGCGATTCCATACGCAGAAAGACTCGAATCCAAGACCTTTAATTAAGAATAAAGGAGTACTTATCATTCCTGCACCACAATCCTCATTGGTTGGATAACTTTTTCACTTTTTTCATCTGTTATATTTTTCTTCATGAATAATCACTAGCTTTTTATTACATCACTACATAAAAAATGATCTTTAGCGGCAATTAATTAATGGCAATAGCTCAATTACCACTAAATATATATTGTTAGCGGCAATTAACACTCTTCGTATATGTCCCTAAAGCCTTTAATGACATTGGATCTAATGACACTTAACTAATGCCGATAAAGACTTTAACACTCTTTATTAATGTGTTTATTTATTCTCGCTAAAAGTTATTTTTTGTTGTAGTGCATGCTCCTTACTTTTAAATGCACACATGCAAATATACATAATGTATAATATATATAATTAATAGTACATAATGAATCAAATTATCTAGGTAAAGGAGTCCATAACCTAAATGATGTGGAAAAAAAAAAAAAGAGGTGATCAAAAAGCATGTAAAATTAGAATTATATCCTAGTTTTAATGACACTTATTTACACACTAATTTAGTGAGCTATAGAGGTCCATATGTCTTAACACTCATCAAGTATTGGTTTAGTGGACCGTCTATGCATGACATATAGGTCACTAATTTAATGCATTAGTGCATCATACGTAGAATATGTCAACTTTATTCTGACACATTAATTTGATCATTTTTTTTATTTTTCTCCATCATTTAGGTTTCGAATTCATATAAAGATCTCATTAAATCACGCAAAGAGCATCAAAATGTAAAATGATCACTAGCAATAATTTAAATATTTATAACCAAATATCAATACACTTAGAGAAGGCATAATTAAAAAGAAGTTGTCATGAATAGGGGGAAATAACAAAAAAATCAATGATTACCATGTAAGTCAAAAATAGTTGTTGGTAAGATTATAAAACGCAAAATTTGGCTTTTGCACTCCAATCACTAAAAAAGTTTTGAAAAGGAAGGAACACAATGAGATAAATAAACCTAAAAAGAGCGACGGTGGCCACTTTTCATAATTTTATATCATCATTATCCACCACCACCTTACCTTCCACCAATTCATTCTTTACTTTGAAGAGAGCCCGGACCCATGTGTTCCCACCCTCCTTCTCGTGGCATTAATCGTAGCCGTTTCAATCTATGTAATGTAGTTTTAATTGAATCAGAATCTAAAAGGAAAAATATTTTTGAAACTTGCGATCTAAAACAAGTCAAAAATGTTTGTATGACTATAAATTATTTTATTAATGATTAAATAAGCATTTTAAAGACAAATTATTGTTCCCTCCATTCCAACTTATATGAGTTAGTCTGACTTGACACGTAATTTTTTTTTAAAAAAAGTTTGTGGTCTAAAATAAGTTATAAATATTTGTGATTAAAAATTAATTTATTAAGGATAAAATGGACTTTTGAAAATAAATTATAACTAAATATAGAAATATGTCATTCTTTCAGTGACTAACTAAAAAGAAAAATAAGTCTTATAAATTGAGACAGAGGATACTAAATATTGAATTGCATCATTCTTTTTAGACCAAGTAAATCCAAACTGGGATAGAGGGAATACCTTTTTTTCAAAAAGATAATTTAAAAATTATGTACACATTTAGTGTATTTTTTTTACTGTTAATAAATTTAGTTAAATATAATATACAAATTAAATTGAGAAATAATTATTCTCTCCGTTTTAATTTATTTCTATTAGTTACCTATTTAATAATAAAATAATATTAACTTTTACCAAAAATTCAAAATAAAATAGTTAAGTGTTTATGAAATAGGGCTGCGTATCGGTCGGTTCGGTTGGATTTTGAAGTTTATCGGTTCAATTAATCGATTTGGGTGTGTAGACATGCTAAACCATTAAGAACCATTATGATATTGGCTTATCGGTTATTTGTTTATCGATTATTGATCGTTATCGGTTCAATTATCGGTTTAATCGTTAAGATTTGACTCAAAAAATAAATGATTGAAAATCACTTAGAAACATGGTAACAAACTAAATAAACCGTGCACATGAGTTGATAAATTGTATCTTGCTAAAAAAACAACACTAATACATTTTAGAATAACCGAAAGTTTGAGACTGCCAAAAGTAAAAATATGAAACTAAATCCTAAGTCAAGGACTTTATATACCAAAATGGTATAAATATAATTTATTAATTTACTATCAGGTTATCGGTTAATCCGTTAACAAAAAACCTCAAACCGTTAAGAATCAATAACTCGATAATAAAAAAAAATAAAAACCATTAAATCAATTACCCATTACTGATAAATTAATAAAAAAAATTATTCAAATTATTGATTTTGATTCGATTTTGAACGATTCTATTATGATATGACAAGTTCCACCTCTTCTACTATTTGGTTTGCTCCAAGTAAAGAACAAATATTGGAACACTTGGTTTATAATAATGAAGTCAAAATCCATCATGTTCCTAGTCACTTGAATACAATCAAACTTTATGGACATAAGCATGCGCAGTAGGGACCCAAACGGACCCTCCCAACACAATTTGGCATGTGTGATGCCTTATTTGGCCTAGTTTTTAAATTTTTATTATTTAAAAATATATTTTTTTATTAATAAAAAGTATTTTCAGGAAGAGTAGTTCTTTGTATTTGAATAATTAATTTGAAGATCAATTTTATTACAATAAAAACACTATTTTGTGCTTGGTCAATTATTCCAAAAGTATTTATGGAAAACAATTATTTTTTAAAAATTTTAAAAAATAACTTTGCTACTATTCAAAATTAAAAACAATTATTTTTCTTTAAATGCTTAATCAAATATTATAACTTTTTAAATAAATATTTTTAACTTTTAAAAGCTTGACCAAGTAGACTACGAGTACTTCACCACTCTTCAATTTCTTGACAAAAATAATAAATAAGTAGATGTATAATCAATTCTGTTACTATTTCACTCTCATCCCTCTCTTTTTTCCTCTTTCTTTGGTTGGAAAATGACAAATATAATCCCTTAGAAGAAATATTTATGTGACTAGCAAAGAGAAGAATAAGATTAGATTTTTGTGGTTATATTGAACAATGATATGACCCATAACCATTTGTTAACCCTGAATAATTGACTGGTGACTGATTATGTGCAATTAGACTTGGACTAATTATGGCTGAATTTTGATTTGTATAGCTCATTAATAAATAAGACAAAAGATAATGTTTCCTCCGTCTCAATTTATGTGATGTGTAGTTTACTTTGACATGAAGTTTAAGAAAGAAAGAAAAAAGACTTTTGAAACTTGTGGTCGGAAACAAATCATAAATGTTTGTGTGATTATAAACCATCTCATTAAGGGTAAAGCGAGCATTTTAAAGTTAAACTGTTACTAAGTATAAAAATGTGTCATTTTTTTTTCAACGGACTAAAAAGAAAAGTACATCACATAAATTAGGACAGAGAGATTTTATATATATTCACAATATTTCCAAGCATTAATGGCAACTAAATTTGTATTTTCATCATTTTATCAATTCTACGTGGATTCGATTTGACTTGATATAGGACAAGTGACCTTAAAATTTCATCAAAGTAGTCATCCCAATACTAGTTCTAATTATAGTATTAGATAGATTAGACGTCTTACTATGAATTGAAGTTCAGCTTAAATTTGGCCTCTTGCATGTAGTTGCTAAATTACTTTCTCTATCATTTTCGATTAATATAATTTATTGGTTATTGGCTAATATATCTCTATTATTTGGTATATTTCTTGACCCTCACAACACATTCTTAAGAGTGAACTTAATTTGGTTAAAAAAAGGGTGGTCCATCATGATTCTCCTAATGTTCCTTTGCAATATAGTGACATAATGAAAAATAATATATATATCAAATATTCCCAGAGAATTTTAGATACGAATCTTGCAAATTAAGTAGTTTGGTAGGTCGTATAATAATAGTGTTAAATAAGATTTATTAATAGTATCGATAGTAGTTATTCTAAAATTATTTCTTATGTATTGTCTGATTTGGTGTATTAAAAATAGCATATTGCGTTGCATAATTTCCAAACTAAATATTTATTTTTAAAAAGGATAAACGCCTTAAATGCTCCTCAATTCTTTGAATTTGTACAAAATTACCCTTTGTTTACTTTTTAGACCTCGAATATCATTGATGTTAACCTTTTGGCTCAAACTAAGAGCAAATATGAGCTAAATGATTGATATGGAGTGTAGTTTTGAGCCAAAAGGCTGACGATAGGGGTATTTGGAGACCGAAAGATGAATGAGGGCAGTTTTGTCCTGATTCAAAAAGTTGAGGGGCATTTTAGTAGGCCCTTCTCCGTTTAAAAAAATACCCTCCACAAATACGATGAAAAGGATGCGGAAAAAGATAAATGTGTCTTAACCATGCTAATGCATCCATTATAAACGCTTGCAATGCTAATACCATGGTTTGTCATGTACTCCCTTCGTCCCAAAACAAGTGTCACATTAGTAAATATCACGTCCATTAAAAAATCAATAAGTACAATGTGTAGTTTACTAAACTGTCGCTATTTAATTAATGTTTGTTGGAAATTGAATACTATTAAGAAGGTGGATTATAAGGGTATAATTGAAAAAGCCTATTGTCTTGAATTCCTAAGGTGACACTTATTTTAGGACAAATTTATTTTGCTAAGATGACACTTAATTTGAGACAATTATCAATTGTAAAGTCCATCGTGTCAATAAATCAATGTTAGACTCTATTTATACTCTACATATGATTTCTAAAGAGATTAATTTAACAACTAAGAGAAAAATAGAAGAACCGTAATAAAGGCAATGATATAACTAGTAAAATAATTGACATAGATACCGTTTGAATTCACCAACATGATAAAGTTGGGATGACTATTACATAAGTCTATTATATATGTTATTGATCCGAAGATCGAAGAATCATTTTTTCTTGAGTACACTAGATCATAAACAAGAATACAAGTATATAGAAACTATAAATTAGGTGACTGAATTTTTTTTAGACATGCTAATTAAAAAGCATGTTGAAGGATGGTCTCTACACATTGACCGAAAATATCATTATTAACTTTGTCAATGCAATTATCTAATTATGACAATGCAAGATTATGTCACATGATACTGAATTATGTGAGCATACTTGAATTGGAGATTTTGAGTAGTCATAAACTTTTGAAAGGTAAGAAGATTGAATTTTATGAACATTACGTTTTAAGAAAGCAGAAGAAATTAAAGTCAACTTCAACATTAACAAACACAAGATGTGATCGATCGAGGGGTGTAAAATTACATTTATTCTGCTATATAGTTAAAAGAGTTGAATGATCAATTGTAAGAAGAAGGATGAATCTATGCGCGATGATTATAGACAACTAAACAAGATCTATAACAATCAAGAACAAGTATCATATATTATCACCAATTCGAGACTATTCTCTAGTCTTAATATGGACCCCGGCCAAGCTAACCTTTGATACTGCATAAGTCACGAGAAACTGAGTATAAACATGAGTAAAGACTAAAATGACTAAGTAGAAGCATAATTCAATATACATCACTGAATAAAGTTTGTTTTGTATACTATACTATACTACTATTGTAATCTGAATAAAAATTGAAACAAAGTAGACTAAATATAACAATTCTAATTGATTATCTATGAAACCTCTACTAAAACTCATGAATATATATATAGGTACGTAGTAAGGCCATGACCCCCTGCTCACCTTAATCAATACTTGTGAACAGAAATGACTACAGACTAAATTATTGAGTTCGAAAAAAAAAAACTCATCACTTGCTGACTGAAAGTTGTGATCCGACTTAACTAAGATCATGATAGTAAGCATCTGAATATACATCACATAAATATGTAGGCAAAAAAGGTATGTGATCATTACTTTTGAATGTATTGAGATATGCATCATAATCTGTAAAGTTGAACATGCATGCATGATGAAATTTGAGATGTTAAAGAGAATATGGAACTGAATTACATACATGGTGGTAAGAGACACTGATGGCATGGATTCACAAAGTTATTCGTCCAAAAAGGACTCAGTCAACTTCGCACTGTCGAGTGACCCTTATAGCATATAGTGGTACGTAGTTTTGGGACATAGGAATTACTACTAAAGGTCTTAATAGTGAACATTTATTCTCATGTCTACTCGATCGGTGCTAATTAAGTAATTGAATTTATATGATAATTTTGATAATATATACTGAATAACTCTTGAATATTGAAATAACAAACACTTTAGCTGAAACCATCTTACGTTTGACAAAATGAAAGACTGAATACAAAAATGATCATAATAAATTTTTCTATTATATTCTGACTGAAACATGCAATTCACTTGTTATGAGGGTTCATGAAAATATACTTAAGCAAACATACTGAAAATTTGGGAAAAACATGTATTTTATAGGCTGTAATGAAGAGGAATTGAAATATATTTAAATCAACGTTCATCATAAGACTCCTAGATTTCTACAGAATTAAATATCTTATCAAAATACTAAATTTTTCTTTGAAACTCAATGGGTGAAAGGATATCCATTGATGAAATCCCACATACATGAAAGAATTTTTTTTGGTAGAATCACTGAACTTGAACCTTAGTTTTGATCTTACTAATTGAAACTGTTGATGTAAGACTTGAGGAAGAACTAAGTTCCACAGTATAGTAGCCTTACAAACCTTAAATGCTCCGAAATCATGACGAAGAACCCTAATGTTGACGGAGAATCACAAAAGTCCGTTCTTGAACCTTGAGTTGAACTATCTTGAAAATCCTAGGTTATGATGATAGATTATTGCTTAATTAGAATACATAATTACATGAGAATTATGAGAGTATGCTTACCTAGATTTGAAAGGAAGAAATTTTGATGGACTTGCTCAGAAATCAAGTCTTGAACCTTAAAATTGAGTTCTTTAATTTCACTAGAGATAGGAAAGAATTTGTTGTTAAAATCTTACAGAAATTCTAAGATTTTATAACATAAAACATGGAGAATACTTACCAAAACTTAATAAGGTTGAATAGAGTTTTTGGGTGCTATTGAGGTCGACCAAAGAGTGAAAATATTAATGTACAAACTGATATACATGATATACGAGTGGTATACATGATCTACAGCCATAAAATGATCCATGGCTCATGGATTGATTTCATGAAACTTAGGAGAGAATTTCAATTTCACAAGCAAGATCCATGATTCGTTAATGCTTTCACAATCAGTAGTTTTCGGTTCGTGAAATCTATTGCTAAAATTTCAAATTGGAGCGTCTTGTTTAATGGTCATAACTTTTTCCTTGGGATTTGGATTTAAAAATGGTTGGTGGTGCTGAAAAAGAAGACATGTAGATCTTTAATTTGATAGGTCATGATCCACTTATCTCCTTATATTCTAAGAAATATGATCGTTTGAAATTGATTGCATGATTTCATAGAAAATTTAGGAAGTAGAAAAGACTTTGAACTCGACTTAGTGTTAGAGGTCCCTAATGAACTTAAACCACTTTGGATACACTTCCTACATGGTAATGAATCCATACAAAGTACAATTCAAATTTTGGCTTAACTTTTTTGGAGTGTTACACCTATTTGATGATTTATTTGACAATTTCTTGGTGATTTGGTATTTTCAAAAATTTAATTGATGTGACGCTATCACCAATTGAAGATTAATACTTCATATATCCCCAAGACATTGATGTACATTTATCTTGACTTCAAATATATAATTTATTTGATCATATTGCTAATAATAATATGACATTTCAAGTTCTTTTTATGATGCTCATATAGTATGGATGGATTGACATTCATATTATACTCTTTGTCAAAGACTTTTTCACATATTTTTATTTACTCACCAATCGTTCTACAATGTATTTAAATATCATTTTTACCATTGAAATAATCAGTTATGCGTGACACAGATTTTGGCAAGTCATCTCGTAGTTATTTATTGTAAGCATTCTTCATCTCCATTTATCATTTATGTATATGATTTATTTTTCAAACGACACTGTCATCAATCAATTGTAGGCTTCCTCAATATCTTTCTAATTAATTGCATTTGTTCATTAAATATTTTTTTCTTTGGTAATCTGTTGTAGTCGCCTACTCTCCCATAGAGATTTTTAAAGTCGACCACTTTTAAATGCTATATAATAGTTTCCCTTCAAATACAATATATAATAGTTATGATAAACAAATAGCGCTTGTTAATTCGATAACTCAAAATAATTAGCTAGTATGACATAATGTCTATCAGATAATAAATGTATAATTGTACGCTACTTCAATACCTGTTTCTTCAAATGGTTCAAAATTATATTTTATATTTCTATGCTCTCATTAATTGTAATAGGAAAAGTAACAAAAATACTAATAAATTTGCATTCATTTCGATAGAAATCATTAGCCTGATATGGTATATAATACAGAGATACATTTCTTCTATTGATATTATTGATTGACAGTGAATAAAATTATTAATACATAATTTTAATGTCTAACACATAATTAAAAATATTTTTACCACATTATCTCATCTATTAAACTTTCGTTGTTGATTATGCCGTTATCAAAGCATTGTAGGATACTTATATACATCAACCACGAGCGTAAAGAGTCTTCTTAATTCTTAGATATTTTCAAAAGTATATTTATGTTTGAAATATATCATATTTCTAATTTTGACATATATTTTATGAACTGTTGTTTGACAATCTTTAAAAAAAAATCTATGAGATTTTCACCTCAATAATTAATAATGCAAAAAATATTATTGACATCTATAATGAAATGATCTAAAGAGAGAAGATACTTGAGACATTTTTCATATCTGCAATTTATATATATTTAATCAATTTGATATTCAAATTAAAATAATCTTAGTGATATACATTAATATTATAAATGTGTGTATCGTAGTATTTTCAATGATTTAGATTTGATGAGGACATTTTTTTGTAACGAAGTATAATTGACAACTTTGTTTTCAATGCTTGCATATTACTTGTCAATATTTTTTTGTGAATTCACAAATGGTAAGCTTTTCCCTGAATCTAAAGTTTAAGAATCTTTTGCAATGAATACTTGAATAATACAATTGTTTGCTTAGAAGATCAGATGGTTAATTTCACATACATTAATGAATTAGTGAATTTGGCCGCGCTATGCACGATTTTGAAATATGATATATAAATTTTATTAAATATTTTCAATAGAATTTACGCGCAAATCGATCTTCCAATTCAATTATTTTTTTAAAAGATCTTTAATTTATATATTCTTCTATGATTTTTTTATCACTTTTAAAAGTTTTTAATCTTCTATGAATACTCGTGTAGTGTACTTATAAGTGAAGAAAAAAATAATTATTTTACTTAATAGGAAGTAAAGAAAGAAAAGAATTTCAAGAAATTTTGTATATGTTTTGAGCATATATATATAATTTTTTTAAAACCTATTTTTTTTAAAGAAAAAGAACCATAAATACATATACAGATATACTTATATATATAAAAAAAAGAAACACAAAGTGCATTGTCTATATCGATTTTTCGAACATTGAGACTAAATGAATCATAAGAATTTGGAGAAAAACATCATTATACTATTTTTTAAACAAACCAAAAAATATTATAAATTATTTTACTAAAATTTTAAAAGTATTTAATTTGACAATCTTTATATGTATTTGGAGCTTGTGTTCTTTAGGGTGGTAGCCTCTTCATCCTCTCTCTCTCTCTTTTAATTGATTTATCATATGCTCATGTTCCTTTTAATGTAGTATATATTGTTACTCATGTTTGATTGATCATTGTTAGGTGCAATAAAAAAAAGTTGCAAAATATGTATGAATTTCAACTTCACTGTAATGATTATTTGTAATTAAAAAGTTAAGTTTTGCCTCTATTTTTAAATCAATGAAACATAAAAATAGCTTTCAAAATTACAGTGTCAATTAAGAAGTAGAAAAATGTTTATGAATTTGTAGAGTATATTCATTCTCCATTTAATTTTGTTTCTTATATTTTGTTTTTCGAGAGTCAAATTATATGAACTTTCACCTATATTTAATATGTGTTTTTTTATTATATTAATATGAGAAACATTGAATCTTATAATATTTTTCGTCCAGATTTAATTTTTAAGATAGTGAATTAATCTAATTCAATTTAGCGTAAAAAATAGTTAAATTAACCATAAAAAAAGTAAAATATGATAAGTAAAGTGAACGGAAGTAATAATTACTTTAGAATTCAACATTGAGGTAGATATTATAGGTCGAATATATGAGACTCCTTGATATAAATGATATAACACAATATCAAAATTTATCAAATGTTGAGTAAGAAATATTAATAAAGAGATTCTAAAGTAGTTCTCAACCAAAAAAATACATCAATTATTTAGTAATTAAAACAATATATGAGATTCCTTGATGTAGATGAATAGCACTATATATCAAGATTTATCAAATGTTGAGTAAGAATTAATAAAGAGATTCTAAAGTAGTTCTCAACCAAAACAATACATACCTTAATTTGACCGTAAAAATGAATCCATTTAAATATCCTAAAAAAATATAACACATACAAATAAATTTTATCAAAATAGAATATCTAATAACACGTAAATTTCTCAAGATAAATTATAAAGATGCAAATTAAAAATAAAATACTGTAAATCTGCGAAGTAAAAAATCGATATTATTCCTTTGAGTTTTCTATTTGATAACACATAATCCTAATTCCTACCTCAATTTAGTATAAAATAATATTAAAAAATATATTTAAACAACTTACCATACATGTCACACAATTTTTGACTTTTTGTGTGTAAAATTAGACCTTTTAGCCTTTAGGCATAAACCCAACAACCTGCAAAAGTGAAGCTTCACAATCACAAATAAATTGACAATATAAAGATAAATAAGGAATATGAAAGAACATAAAGAAACATAGAAATTGAATGTATTAATTGCTCAATTTAATTAGATTACAGTTATTGTTCATTGTTCACCGCCATGAAAGGAAAAAAAGAGCAAAACGGATGTAAAAGGTAAAATGTACTATTAATTATTTGGTTTAATTAGAAATAAAAAGATCCATTAAATTAATGATAATGACTTTTGAGCTTTCTAAATTAATGTAATTAAGATATAATTTGTAGGTTTTTAAATAAATTATATAAATATAAAAAAATTGAAAAAAGATAAATGTCATTCTTGGCTTTAGAAGCATGTCACATCACCTCTTCTACATCTAGCTTTATTATATATATAGATTTTATTATTTCCACGTATAAAGATAAATATTATTATCCCGACCTTGAAGATAATTTAAATAGAAAATCTAATAAAAATAAAATTAAGGTATAGAATGTGCTAGTGACATTGATCCTAATTAATGAAACAAGCTTTATGAAATATGTTTTTGTTGGTTAAATAAACTTTATGATATCGATTTGTGCTGGTATTACAATCTTTCTAGCAAAGAAGTTATGATATATTCATCCCCACTTTTAAATGTTGAGAAAAAATATTTTATCTTTTAGTAACTTTACATTAAATAAGTTGTTACTGTCACTCGATGAAATTTTTTATATAATTTAAATAATCAATATCATCAATATTTAATTTGTTGGTACAATAGGTTCATTTGTGTAATAGTATTTTTATGTAAAAAATACTAAATATTGTATCAACCAAATAACTTGATTAATATTGAAATGATAATCTATCAATAATAATCAACAACATCAAAATTTGAGAACGAATCAATATTTTACTCCATTAAAAATGTTCTAGCATGATTTATTCATCAAGACTAAGATGATCGCATTAATAACCTCTAAAAAAGTACAAACATCTTCAATAGATTTGTGAAACTAGCTAGCCACAAAAATAACATCATTCATTACTAATACAAATAGTATATAATTATCACTTTTTATTTTGTAAGTTTGATACAAATCTTCCTTTTATATTTTTATTAACATTTGATCCATAAGAACAAACATCACTAATAGACATATGAAACTACATACAATAACAATGACTATAACAATATTAATAATAGTAGTAGATAAACTTCTTTAAAAAAAAATTTGATTCAAATTAGGCTTTATATTTTCATTGACATTTGTCCGTAAAAACAAGTATCATACACAATAACAAAAATATTATTAATTGTAATAATTCAATTGACATTTGAATTTCATTGTAAACAATCATGTCAGAATTAACATTAGCTTAAGTGAGAGGGATTTCACGACAAGTTTAAAGAATCTTCTTGACATACATTCCAAGTGTTATTAGGTTGATTTTGATTTCTAAAATCACTCAATATCTTAAAGGGATAATGGTTTGAAAAATACTTTAACTTTAGCCGAAATTGTTGTTACGATACCAAACTTTATGGAGGACCTTTTACCCCTGCACTATTTAATAGTGTATTTTAAAGGTATATATGTGCCCACGTGGACATGTTACTATTTATAATTATGCAATATTTATGATTTCCACGTGGACACATATATACCTTTAAAATACACTATTAAATAGTGCAGGGGGTAAAAGGTCCTTTCCAAAGTTCAGTATTGTTACAACAATTTCGGTCAAAGTTCGGATATATTTCAGATCTTTTTTCCTATCTTAAAAAAAGTCAGCCAAATACTTATTGTACTTGATAAATATGTTAAGTTTCGTGGCAAAAAGATATTAACAATCTTCCTATTATAAATTTCAAAATTTTACTTACCAATCTTATTCTTTTATAAATTACAGTGAAAAATATTAAGTAATTTAGTACAACTGAAAATTGTATATTGAACTGTAATGAATAACTATAATGAACATTATTATCATAATAAATAATTTTATCGTTACAAGATAATGAAATCCTAACAATCTAATTATTTGACTTTAAAAAAGAATTCTATAAGAAATATTATATATTACTCAAATTTTCTTTACAATGAATGTGTAGGTTAAATCAAGTATAGACAGAATGAAAAAAATATGTAGAAAGTAGTTAAATGTCCTCCCTGTTGACACCCAATTTTGACCCTCCTTTCTTCTAATTTGTTATTTTTGAGATTCTAATTTAATAGCGTATAAAATTATCCTTTTTACAACTATTTTTACTACTACGACTGTTTATCTTCTAAAATTATTAGTTTTATTATCGAAATTACTAATATTACTTTTTATACCTCTTTTCCTTAAATAATTGATTGTCATCAATTTATTTCAAGTTTTGTATTTTATTGAATTAATTATACATTGATATTCTTAATCTTTATTTTATATAAGTGTAAAGTCGTAATATTGTTAGTTTTGTCTTACCATATATTGTATTAGTTATCAAGTTAGAAGCCATAAATAATTTAAAAGAAGAAGGAAAAGGCCCACAATTCAGGCCAATGTTTCAGCCCATTTGTTACACTAAAATCTGTCCGAAAGAACCCATATATTCGGACCAAACTAACCCATTCATTCCAGCACACCTTGGCCCATTTTTTGGCCCAAATGTTTCAACCAAATTCAAGTAAACCTAATCCTAAACTCATCAGCCACCTAATACGATTTTCTCCCTCTTCTATTTTTGAAAAGTATTCAAGTGCATACCATGGAGAATCAGAATAGTACGTGCCATTTTTGTGAAAAAAAACTCATCTCTCTCTTCGTCTCTTGCTGGCAACTCACGTGATGACCAGCCATCTATCTTCTTTTTGGTCAAAGATAGCCATTGGACGCAAAAGAGACAAACTTTGCTTTAAAGAGAATCAGATTTTGTACAGAGAAAATGGACTCTTCAGAGTTCAAAACTTTGATTTCAAATCTCTCTTTGACCTGCGTGTTGGAGCCAAAAAATATTCAAATTTCAGTCTCAATCCTAAACCTAGTCTTCACCTATAAATACATCCTTATATCTTTAGCAAAAGAAGATTTTTTCAGCCTCCATAGAAGCCTTTGGCCACCATAGCATCTTTGACATTCATTTTTTAAGAAGTTTTTTTTTACACCATATTACTGCTTAACTACCATTTTTAGCTCTAAAAATTGCCTTTGCATCCTCTTTCAATCTCGACCGAAACTCAAGTTTCAAGCTTGTTCGAGTTCGTCATTGTTCGATTATAGACACTTGATCGTAGCAGCTCCATTCACTGCCCTATAGCAGGTAATATTCGCCTCCTCGTCCTCTCTATTTTCTTCGTTACTTAATCAAAATATTTTCCTTGTTACAGTATTAAAATGCTATGTATATCAAAAGTGATTTATGCTTAACATAACTATAGTAAAAGTGATATTTGCATTCCTTTCTCTATGTTTTATTTTGTTTCGTTTCTGTTGCTGTGATTGGTAGATTGTTGGGCTTATTTTGAGAAAGTTATGAATCGAGAATAACCTCTGCTTTCACTTTGACTTCTGCTCTCGTTTTAGCCACAATAAGTGGACCTTTTTTTGTATATATCTTTGTTTAGCTGGAGTCATTTAGAAGTCCAAAATCGTGTTCTTTTATTTATTTATTTAGCCACCTTGAATTTAAAGAACGACGGGAAGAGATAGTCATATGAAATCAGTTTGTCTTTCTGCGTGAATCGTTAATTTGGTGTCTTTGTATGATGAGAAATGTGCAGCTCATTTTTCTTATAGAAACTTGTTCAAATTAGATTTATTATTATTTGCTTAGTGTAAAGTTTTGAACAGATTCTATACATTCTTAATATAAAAAATGTAAAGAGAACTACCGTTATATGCTTTGTTTTAAGATTTAGACTTTGCCAAATATAAGCTTAGGTTCTTGGTCTCTTTATTAGTCAAATCATGTGCACAAATCTTATTTGTCCTGGTTTAAATAATAGCAGGTATAACATTTCAAAGTCTTTGTTATTTCATCTATTTGGATGGTGTATTTGTTGTATTACTTTATTTGTTGTGATTTATTTATCATTTAAAGTTGACCGTTTCACTAATTTCCTCACTCTCTTTTTATTTGCATGAACACTTTGGGAGCTAAATGGAGTCTTCATGAAAGACTCACACCGCCGTATAGTCTCATTCTGCCTCTAGATTTGAAAATGTGCATCCTCTCTTTCACCTTGCGCTTCTCGCTTCCTTGAAATTCATCCAGGAGCAGCAAATCTGGAAAATTACTCCTTTTCTTTTATTCTTATTACTTATATTACGCTTGCTTTTTTGGTCATTTTGTGAATGTTTATTATGTGACATCTTTTGCACTTACGGTTGCTTTTTTTGGATGTTGATATATTTTGTCAACAATAGAGTAATTATTTTAGTTTTAAAGGTTTCCTCTGCTGAACCATTTAACATTTCATTTGCATCATTTTTTAAACCCATTTTGCTTAAATTTGGACAATGTTTTTTTTTTCTTTCTTCACGAAAAGGAAACAAGTTTTGTCATATTTCTCAAAAATCATTAACTTTGCTGAAATTTTTTATCTTTCTTTTTAAAAGGATATATATTTTAAAACCCTTTTTTTTAAAAAAAAAAAAAACTAAGCATGGCTAATGCATGAATAAAGTGATCAAATTCTTATTTCATTCGTTTAGCAATAAATTTTGGACTAGTAAAAGTGTTTTAAGCCAATGTTCCATTACAAATGTAAATGTATTTTTCCAAGGGTCAAAATGTTTTTCAACTTATGACTTCGTTTTAACACTCACTTTCTATTAAAATTAATTAATCTAAGTTTTGCCGGTAACCGTCTTTAACGGATCTTAAAGAATGCCTTACCCCTTCCCTTTAGGATAATTAGAACCCTTACCTAGAATCTTAAGTTTAGTAGACCATTTAATTGAAGTCATTTTAGTATTGCTTAGTTAAATATTTAGGTGTCCTAATTCACCATAATTAATTAGGTGGCGACTTCTTAAGTTAGTTAATAATTTGGAAATCACCAATATGTCGTACACCATTTTGACCTCGAGTTAAAATGCGGTATAACACTCCCAACCTATTAGTGGATTCTCAACTACACATCTTTTTTTCACAGGAGACCTATTATCCCCCTAAACTTTTAAAAAGTAAAATTTACAACCCTTTAAAACGCAATAATCAATCATGCGTCTTGTGGTGAAACACACACGCTTGACACGTGTTTTCAGCAATTAATTTTTTAATTTTAATTTTTTTCTCCTTCATCTTCTTCCTTTAACCCAATTTCTTTCTGAAAGCCTAATTTGGAGGAAATATGGGCGGATTCTTTGGGAAAGATACCCCAACCTGTCTCCACATTTGCCTTCATCACCTTTTCCGCATTTATTATCTTCTTCACCTACTTAAAGAGTTCTCCGCCATCTCTTTTTAGGAATAAAGCTTCGAATTGAAGACAAATACTTAAATTGTCACCAAAATCATCATAAATTCAATTCTAATCCAACCCAAAAAGAAAAACTTGATTGAGATTTCACTTATTTTTCATTACTGATAGCAATAGAAGGTGGGGGTGTTTGGTGATTCGTTGGATCAACGTCTTATTGCTCGTCAATAATGACTGACAAGGAAGAGAGACAACTAAAAGGGTTTTGGTTCGGTGAAGGTGTTGCTCTGATGGTGGAGGTAGTTTGGTTGTTTCAGTGATGTTTGTTTATCAGAGCTCTAATGTGAGGACCTATTTGGAACAATAACGAGGAGGGCATGTGAGAGAGAAGAAATAAAATAAATAAAGAAAAAAATAATTTTAAAAAAACATTATTATGAAAAGAGACTGAAATATACTTACTTTGCTAGGTAAGTAATTGAGGAGATAATAACTTCCTTTTCAAACCGTTCAAGGGGTGCTAGAACTCTGTTAGGCCCCTAATCCAGTGACTTAGCTAGATGAAAAAATTGACAAGTTTTTAAAGCATGTTGACATTGTCACTTGCATAATCTAAAGAAACAAACATGCAAGGCTAAGCTGGCGACATACTGTTGACAAAGCTAAGGTGTGCGCAATTGTACTAAGGCCTAATTCCATAATGGCAAGTGAGGACCAAGGACTTGAGAGCAAGGCAGCTTGGTGAGGACTCGATAAGGTGAAGTCTTAAAAATGGTACGTGGGCGTGACGTTGATATTCAAAGACATGACAAGGGCAAGGCAAAGCTAAGGCAACAATGCAAGGGATATTTATGCCAATATGAGATAAGGGAATTATACGAATTTGGACATTGACATGGAAGCATTGAGTGGGAGCAACGCAAGGCTGAAAATTCTAAGTAAGGCAGCGGTATGCATGCGTGCAGCTCGACCAGAAGACAAGCAAAGCCAAATCTACTCTACAGTTACAAAGCACATTCCAATCACATGACTGGTGGTTACAAAAAGTGTAGTCTTATCTTATTTAGACTGAGACTTGATTTTGGCGATTTGTTTGAATTAGTTTGAATATCCCAAGTAGTTGAGGGTTGTCAACTATATAGGATAGGATCGGGATAAGGCCAACAAGTGTTGCCTTCCTTTTACACCACATGTCGACAGTTGGTTGCACATAGAATGATAAATGTGCAGATTGCCTTATTGTGGAATTTCGGATTTGTTCTTCTAAGT
This sequence comes from Solanum stenotomum, assembly GCF_019186545.1. Taxonomy (NCBI): domain Eukaryota; kingdom Viridiplantae; phylum Streptophyta; class Magnoliopsida; order Solanales; family Solanaceae; genus Solanum; species Solanum stenotomum. Next base: position 11,086,901 of record NC_064288.1, on the reverse strand, counting down.
ATTAGGGAATACTAAATAGAGGGACAAATCTAAGTATAAGGTCTATGTGATCTTATAGTTCCAAGGCTGACACAAATCTAAGTGTTCTTGTATTCACTTTAAATAATACAAATTGAGAATTGAGTTTTCCGTAAAGTTGTTTGTCTTATTCTCTTTTCCTAAATTATTTGGTTTTATTCTATATTGTTGCCTACTGTTTTATGTTGCCTAAAAACGTCCAAGTGTTAGTCTCAAAACATTGTTGCCTATATTTCGAGAATAAAGCACCCTGCACATTTATAATTCTATGTGTAACCAACTACCGACATGTGGCGTAAAAGGAAGGAAACACTTATTGGCTTTAGCCTGATCCTATGTAGTTTACAACCCACAACTACTTGAGATATTCAAATTAATTCAAACAAGGCGCCAAAACCAAGTCTCAGCCGAAATAAGATAAGACTGTACTTTTTGTAACCGCCAGTTATGTGATTGGCATGTGTTTTGTCACTGCCGGGTAGATTTGGCTTTGCTTGTCTTCTGGCCGATCTTCACACATGCATACCATTGCCTTACTTAGACTTCTCAGCCTTGCATTTCTCCCACTCAATGTTGTCATGTTAATGCCCTAATTCATGTCATTCCCTTATCTCTTGTTGGCATCAACACCCCCTGCTTGCTGCCTTTGCTTTGCCACTCATTTGCCTTTGGCATGTTTTTGAATATCAATTTCACACCCACGTGCCATTGTCAAGCCTTAACCTCTCCAAGTCCTCACCAAGTTGTCTTTCCCTCAAGTCCTTGGTCCTCACTTTTCACTTCGGAATCAAGCCTTGGTGCCATTATGCACACCTTAGCTTTATCAACAGTCAGTTGCTAACTTAGTCTTAGATATTTGTTTCTTTAGCTTATGCAAGTGAGAAGGTCAACATGATTTAAAACCTTGTCCATGCTTTCATCTAGCTAAGTCACTAGATCAGGAGTCTAAAGGACTACCCCGCCAATTTGATTCATCGTCCTCGATGAAATAAATTTAGACGCAACATTTTTTTTGTCAAACAAAACACTTAAATGATTAATATACGCCATTGGTTCTTCTTCTTGTTCTACATCCTCATTTTCATCAAGTAAACAATTGATAATTTTAGTCCATTTTGGACAGTTTCATACCATGTGTGGTCTATCATAAATGAAACAACCATCAAACTTAACTTTTTATTTTCCTTTGGACGGTCCAACCTCCGATTTCTCCTTCTCCTTGGCCTTGTCCTCAACATTTTAATCTTTTTCCTTTTTCTTTCAATCCTTCATTCTATCTTTTCCTATAGACGTATAAGAAATAGAAGAATTTTTAGCATCATTTCGTTCCAAACAAAAATTTGTTAATGCATCTATCGCCGCAATTACACTAGGAAGATCTTTTATGCCTGTCTTTGTAGTTCATTGTGTGCCCATTTTTGTAATTCATATAGAAAATTATGCAACTTATCCCCCTCAAGCATGTTGTTAATATCCAGGATCAACGAAGAGAACTCTTTGACATAGTCTCTTAAGGATTCGGTTTGTCTTAACGTCTTCAAACGGTCCTTAGCAATCCAGCATGCATTGCGAGGAAAGAATTGATCCTTCAACTCTTTTTTCAGAAGTTTCCATGAATCAATCTTAGGATGTTCAACACTCCCTTGTTTAGTCATTCTTGTACGACACCATAATTTTACATCATCCACTAGATACATAGTAGTGATTGACACATTGTTTTCATGACGTATATGGGCTACAATGAAATACTGTTCCATATACCATAATAAGTTTTGTAGTTTCTTGGCATTTCTTGTACCCCAAATGCCTTAGGCTAGGAAATTTTCAATTTAGAAGACTCATAGAGCTTGTCTAGAAGCAATAATATCCAAATGCAAGACGGACAATTATGCGTGAAGGATTTCTTTTTCCTTCAATACTTTGCAACTTCAGTTCGAAAGGCTTCATTATCATTCATCACATTGTCAACTTGTAGTATCGATGCGTCACGAAAATTCAGATTCTCCGCTAGTTGTTTTTCGATGTTAGTTAGATATAAACTCAATTTTGAATGAAAAGTTTCAAATTTCGCTTTTATTCTATAGATCTATGTGATCAGATCCACCAAGTTTGGGTCATTAAGTCATTCATTAGTCATGCCAATAAAAGCTTTGATTCTACACACATGCTCATATAATTAAAATATAGTCACCATCTCTGATACCAATTAATACAAGATCGATATTTGAACACTAATTGGTTCGCTGATTTAACCATGTGCGACAGCCAACACCCTTGTCAACTTCAGTCTTCTAAGCACTTAGTCAATTTTATGACTGTTTTGGTGTAATTTTGGACTTGTTGTTCTAAGTATTAGGAAATACTAAATAAAGGGATGAATCTAAGTATAAGGTCTAGGGTGATCTTATAGTACCAAGGTTGGTACAAATCCTAGTGTTCTTATTCACTTCAAATAATACGAGTTGGGAATTGAGTTTTTCATAAAGCTGATTGTCTTATTCTCTGTTCCTAAATTGTTTGGTTTTATTCTATATTGGTTCCGACCGTTTTATGTTGCCTAAAAACGTATGAGTGTTGGTCTCAAAACATTGCTGCCTATATTTCGCGTTAAGCCAAAATAATCCTGAAATTGGTTAAGTGTTGAGAAGACTAAAGTTGACAAGGGTGTTGGCTACCGCCTGCTGCACAGGTTTGAATTAGAGAACAAATTAGTGTTCAAAGATCGACCCCGTATCAAACTCCATAAAATTAAAATGTATAGGTAAAAATTTGAATATAGATTAAGAGAACATTTAACTAATTTCTCAAAAAAATATATGGAAAAATTATGAAAAACCTGATTAATAAAACTTTAAAATCTGCCCTAATTTTTAATTACTTATAGAGAACACACTTACAACCCGTTTGACCCCAAGAATACTTGAGAAAACCTTGGGAAAAACTTGGGAAGTGGTGTTTGGTTATATAACTTGAAAAATATATTTGCCAAGTATCCCAAGTTTCCAAATACTAGAAAAAACTAGTATTTCGATCAAGTTCTAATATTTGAGATTTCAAAAAAATCAAAAATTACCCAAACTTTTATATTTTATAAAAAATATCAATTATTTATCAATTCCAGCTAATATTTGTTACTACCTCCTCCGGAAAAGTTTGAGTTCTAATTTTAGTGATAAAATTGAGAAAAAGGAACAATTGTGTTTAATTAGTTATAACTATAACTGAATTAGTGACAAGTTTGAGTATGCGATTAATGTAATTTCTTGCCTATATTGTTATTCGATATTGTTGATTTTTATCCATGATATTATAAGATTATTTTTAACGAAACACATTTATTATAAAATGACAATATAAATTTTGAGTATTTTCAATAATTTTTTAGATTTTATGGGTATAAATCACATTTTTTGAAATAATCAAATATTCTTGAGAAAACTTGGAGCCAAACAAATGGGATAATTTCACAAAAAATTTGACCCAAATATTTTGTATAACTTACATAAATCTCATAGTGTAAAACTTAAATTACATCTTATCCCTACTCTTTTCTATTTCACAAAAATCCCTTAAAAAGTGTAGCATCCGAATACATTATATTCAATCGGATACATAACGTCTAATACATTAAACAACTTGATTGTTGCGCTTAAAAAGAAATCTAAACATAAAATTAATTACCCACGAATCACTCAAAACAGATTGATATCAATTTATTCCAATCCGTAACAAATTCAGAGAATTCAAAAAATTAGTTTTTCTTCTCCTACATCTATCCCAAATCATAACAGATCCAAAATAGACAATCACAGTTGCTGATACATGATGAATATATCAATTTTTGTTGAAATATTCAGGAATTTGGTTGAGCGATCTGAGTTATGAATAATACAATGTGATGGAATAGTTGTTGGACAAACAATTTCTTTTGTGAATCTCAAATCCGGCATTACAACTGAATGAATCTCAAATCTGCCTTTGATACAACAGACAAGATGGATGGAGAGATACATGCTTTGATGCTACATTCGGCGAAATTGTCTGTGTCGAAGTTGGAAAAAATTATATTCAAGGTATTTTTGTAGCTAAATTGGATAATAGATACATTAAAAATCTATTCTCTTCATTTGATATTATCTTTATCCATAAGTTGAATGTTTATTAATTTAATATAATCAATATATGTTTTATGCGCGCGGCTTATTTGATATTATTATAGTTGAGTGAGTTGAACCTGTAATTGTGGTGGCTATTAAGCTTTCTATAGAGTTCACCGTGTGTTGTCTGGAAAAATTGATTTGCAACAGTGATGATTCAATGCCTCATGTATTGAATTAAGCATATTGTCTTGTTCTTAAGTTGTCTTACCACCTAGGTACAAAGGATGCTTGGACGGTTAAGAAAAAGAACGAAAAACATGTTTTGTATTGTGAATTAGGATTTTTGATTTTTTAATACATAAGTCGTAATGTCACAATCCGAGCCTACACCTTGGACATGGCCGGCACTCGAGAACCATTGTTGGTCCCCAAGCGAATCCTCATCTTGGCTGACTATAAACGGAAGACTAACTCAAGCATACAAAACTTAAAAACTGAATAAAATTCACGAAACTTACAAATCTTTAACTCAAATGAATAACTCTGAATAAAAATAAAATATTCAACTATCCAACAATAGGCAACTCATGTCTTTAATACATTTAATAAGATAAATGAAACAAACTTCTCAAACTCTACTATCTATCTATGAAGCCTCTATTTGACAAAGATGAAAGTCGGGACAAGACCCACGACATCCTAACAACTAATATAACTGAAAAGTAAATGAAATCAAGCAAGGAGGCTCACCATAGCTAACTCGAACTCCATGTGGTATCAATGAAGCTCTTGTTTATGATCCCGAATACCTGAATCTGCATCATAAAAGGATGCAAGCCAAATGGCTCAGTACACGGAATGTACGAAGGGGAATTCTAAAGCATAACATAAGCTTGAAACTTGATAAAAAGAGAAACATACTTACCTCTTCTCAAACTTACTCAACTCAAGGAATACCCAAGGATACTCAAAACTACCCAAACTTACACAACTCAGAAGTACTCAAGGATAAGATACTCAACTAAGAAGTACTCAGGATAAGATACTCAACTCAGTAATAAGGTTCTCAACTCAGTGAAATGGGGCTCAACTCAACAATACGGTACTCGACTCAATAAAGCACAATTCACTCAAGGTACTCAACTCGAAGGTACTCAACTCAAGATACTCAACACGAAAGACTCAACTCATGATACTCAACACGAAAGACTCAACTCATGATACTCAAGATAAAGCAATAGTAAAAGATGCAATATATATATATATATATATATATAGAAAGCTGTAAAACTGTAGATAACAACTCAATGTATTGAAAAATTCAATAATACTCAATGTGTATATAAAAATACAATATGACTCTGTGGGAGTTTCTCTAACCAACAACCACCACTATGAGCCTAAGTGATGATATAACCTCTTGCCTACGTTGCCAGAAATGTCCTATACTTTGTCGTCATATAGAATACCTTAACTAAGTAGATCCACTGGTCTATGCTAAAAAGACTAAGGAATCATCTAAAAAGTATGATCATTTCTACCCATGATGGCTACATGGTTTATGGAGACTTGAGTTATTATGAACTCACATCCCCATATCGATGCTCAATATTACTCCCAAAAATATACTTAGCTCATATGCTTTTAAAACAAAACTCTTTCTTTGGTTTAATATAATTACTCAAAACTTAGCTTAAAAGTTCTCTTGGAAATTGGTGTTTCCTTTCTTGTTCAAATGTGAAAATATTTTAACTCTTGGGAATACTTAATTCCCGTATAATCTTTGAAGAAATGAACTTTACTCTTACTCTTTACTCAACTCAAAGCTTAAGTCTTAAAACAAAGTTAAAACATTTGTAAAAGACTTCTTAAAATATGGTTCATGCCAAATTATAGTCGTGAACGACCCAATGCAAGGTTTTCAATAACTATAGGTAGAACTCAATGCTTGGAACTCAAGAACTTCAATGATACTACTCATTTCAAGAATGCTCAACATAGAGGGTTCATGCGGAATTATGAGCATGAACTACTCAACTCAAGGACTCAAAGATACTTCTCATCTTAAGACTGTTCGACTTATAGGGTTCATGCGGAATTATGGGTATGAATAATTCAACTCAAGAATTTCATGGGTAATATGTAATAGTCCCATGATTAGAAATATAATCTCATAGGGGATTAGGAACTCAATACTTAAGACTTAGAACTTGAAGATACTACTCTTCTTAAAGGTACTCAACTAATGCAGTTCATGCGGAAGTTATGGGAATGAACGTCTCGACTCAAGGGTTAAAATATTAATAAGGAACTCATGTATACGACTCTTCTCATTCTCGTACTTACTTACTCAAAACTTAACTCAAATCGATGATGGATCTCAAAGGATTCATAATTGAACTAAAAGGCTTCCTTGAACTCTACTTTTAACTCTCTCTTGAATGTGAATAATGAATTCAAGAGTTATGGTTCATGATATGAAAGTTCTCATGATGACAAAGTAGACTCATGAATACATTCTCCTCACTCTCATGCTCACTTACTTTAGTCTTGAAACAAGTTAATAGAAGTTGTAGAAGACTCCACAAAAGGACTCAAAGGACTTTCTTAGAATGTTCGAATGAATTCTCAAAAATTTAACTCTTAACTCTACCTTGAATTTGAATTATGAATTCAAGGTTATGATCATGTTATGAATGATTTATAGGTGCTTAGAAGTAGCTTAGAGTAGTTAGAATAAAAAAAAGAGTGAAGGTACCCTTCGAAAGAACTCAAACAAAGCAACCGATTGAAAACTGGATGGGGCAGGCACCCCTGGGGTTATGAGTGGCGCGGGGCGCCAGCCCCTAAAATTCAGAGCATACTTTGGGGCACTTTGGCTGGCGCGATGCGCCAGGCCTCAACCCAGAAGACCCGACAAAATTCTTTGCTCGTTTTCTCACCCTAATTCGCCTAGAATCGAACAGTTTCTTTCCCAATCACTTGGATTCAATTACTTAATATAAGTACACTCTAATATACTCAATACAACCCTCAAAATCCTTACTTTAATCTCAAGAAATCATCAAAACCCCAACAAAACAAGATTTAGAATGAACTTCAAGAACACCTATCAAGAACTCATCAAGAACTCTAATCTTTCAACTTTAAGAATGAAATTGCGCTGAAAATAACATGATTAGCGTGTGGGTGAACAAACCCAACACTATAAAAACTTACGTACCTCTTAGGGAATAAACTCATGGCAAAAATCGGCACAAGAACTCAAGAACTTCAACGAACACCTTGATCTTTTCCTCTTTTCTCTTCTTTTCTCTTCTGGAACTCTCAACTAAAACTCTAGGCATATATTAGGATTATAAAACTGAACCTAATAGGATTAGACCCTTAAAACATTACTAAAAACGAATTAAATCTGTCTGGGTAAGGAAAAAGACCAAAATACCCCTTACTATTTTTGGGTAACTTTTCTTAACTGGACGGCCTGACTTCAAAATGGCATATCTCACTCATCCAAACTCGAAAGTTAGCAAACTCGGCGGCGTTGGAAAGATAATTCAAAGACCTTTCATTGGGTACCTTCTAGCCCAATTAACTCATATTCTACTGAGAGTTATGGTTGTTTGAAGTTGACCTAAACTTAAAGGAACTTAGGAATGACTTGAATGAACTCTTTTTAGTTCTTCTTGGGTGCTACAGCTAGTGACCTTAACATTTGAGAAATTTTTAATTCCTTGGTAAAATCTCACTTACTATGAAGAATGGTTCACGTCTTAGTTCAAAAAAATTTCTGGGATGTTACAATATCTCCCCCTTGGGATCTTTCGTCCTCGAATGACGACTGGACTAGGTATGGAATGGGGTTACTCTTACTAAGGTCTGAGTCTAATGGTACAATTTCGCTATATTCAAGCTTAACCCAAATCCTTAGGTTCGAGTTCTATACCTCTCTATAGGGAATCATATCCGAAACGATTACTCTTTACCACCACATTGGGCTCATATCAAGAACTACCTAATGTTTAACAACACCACATTCAACATTAGTACTCTAACAACTCCATGAACTCCTACTAACCAACTAAGGGCTTTCATTTAACTATTCCTCATAGTAAAACCTCATCTTTCTCTTCCTTCTCATTTATAACCTTAGATAGAATTATCACACCATCACTATCATCATAAAAACATCAACCTCCTCTTTCTAACATCACTCAATTACTAAAAAGACCTCTGAAAGGATATCTCCCATACTCTTTGGAACTCATTACTATCTTACTCTCAAACACTTGACTTAATTTCTTATTTTGTCATCTCCCCCTTAGGTCTAAAGATGACATTTGAAAGCTATGGACCTATTCCATTATATCTACCTAGTGTACATCCTCTTTTACTCTAACACTCGGGAGAAACGTATCTCATAACTACCGAAATTTCCATAAGTAGGTACTAAGACCTCTTTCTAAGGTGTTTCTCTTAAGCTCTTCTGATTACATACCATCTCAGTACACCTTTTAACGCTCTTGTTACTCTTGTGACTTAGCCACACTTCATTGCCCTTATCTAAAGGTAGGGTTTCTCACTTGTACCACTCATATTTATTGCAGCTAATCACCTCAATTCCTTACCTACTCTATGTCAAGTCTTCTAGGTCAAATCTCAAGACTAACATCATCACCCTCATGTTGTCATTCTTTTGATCATGACACTCACCTCAAATTCAAGCCTAATGTTCATTACTAAATCTGAATATCAATGTGATTGCTCGCCTACTATACTATACCTTATTACTTGATCAGTTCTATAACCTTATGAACATCATGACCCTTTCAAACAAATCATAAGCCTAGCTTAGATCTATCACTTTATGAATACTTTTGTTCTTCTATTCAACACTTACACTTGGTCATTACATACACAATGGCACTTCATCGCAAACTCTTTTCTAGCTAAAACACACTCTACCTCCTATGATGGAATCTTTACAACTCATCACTTCTTAGTCTACCCATAAAGGAAAAATCCTTATCAATAACTTACTAGGTGGATGATTATAATAACATAGTCTGCCTCATCAGTATCTCCCTTACTTGGATTACTAAACCTCTGCATACTTTCCTCTAACTCTAGGCTATGTCACTGCTAGTGCTCATGATCTCGTAACTCATGCTACTTTTTCTGGTGAAAATACTACCCAAGCTCTAAACATACCACCTCATAAGGATCTTCAGCTGAAAAAAGGCTTAGGGAAAAAAGTACAACTCATTTTTTAGCTCCAATGCACGATTCATATGAAGGCATTACTCTGAAACTGAACACTCACTCACTCATGGGCTTCTCTCAAGCCCCTCTGGGGTCTCATGACTTCCTCAAGACTCTTGCTAAGAATAACTCATCCATAAAGGACTAACTTTGCTTTTCAACCACCTCTAGTATATGGGGTAGTCAAATGAATCTGAGAAACACACGAGTATGAATAAATCTCTATGACTTAGCTCTATTGCACGATTAAGAGTATGAAAGAAGGAAAACTTTTCTTAAATGTATATAGTCCCTCATTTATAGAAGTGGGGCCCTCACAACCATCAATAAGATTCTACTTGACACGGCTTCAAAGACACCCTAGGACACTTGAACTCTGCTACCAAGTTTGTCACGACCCGAGCCTACACCCTGGAAATGACCGGCATTTGAGAACCATTGCTGGTTCTAAGCGAACCCTCATTCTGGCTGACTACAAGCGAAAGACTAACTTAAGCATACAAAGCTTAAAAACTGAATACAATTTATGAAACTTACAAATCTTTAACTCAAATGAATAACTCTGAATAAAAATAGAGTATTCAACTAGCCAACAATAGGCAACTCAAGTCTTTAATATATTTAATAAGATAAATGAAGCAAACTTCTCAAACTCTACTATTTATCTATGAAACCTCTATCTGATAAAGATGAAAGTAGGGACAAGACCCACGACCCACGACATCCTAACAACTGATATAACTGAAAAGTAAATGAAATCTTTCGAAAGCAAGGAGGCCTACCATAGCTAACTCGAACTCCATGTGGTATCAATGAAGCTCCTGTTTATGATCCCGAATACCTGAATCTGTATTATGAAATGATGCAGACCAAATGGCTCAGTACATGGAATGTACGAGCATGTAAGGGGAATTCTAAAGCAAAACATAAGCTTGAAACTTGATAAAAAGGGAAACATACTTACCGCTTCTCAAACTTACTCAACTCAAAGAATACCCAATGATACTGAAAACTACTCAAACTTACTCAACTCAGTAGTACTCAAGGATAAGATACTCAACGCAATAATAAGGTTCTCAACTCAACAATACGGTACTCGACTAAATGAAATACAACTCACTCAAGATACTCAACTCAATGGTACTCAACTCAAGATACTCAACTCAAAAGACTCAACTTATGATACTCAAGGATAAAGCAGTAGTAAAAGATGCAATATATATATATATAGAAAGTTATAAAACTGTAGCTAGTAACTCAATGTATTGAAAAATACAATAATACTCAATGTGTATATAAAATTACAATATAACTCTGTGGGAGTTTCTCTAACTGACAACCACCACTATGAGCCTAAGTGATGATACAACATCTTGCCCACGTTGCCAGAACTGTCTTATACTTTGCCGTCATATAGAACACCTTAACTAAGTGGATCCACTAGTCTATGCTAAAAAGCACTAAGGAATCATCTAAAAAGTATGTCATTTCTACCCATGATGGCTACATGGTTTATAGAGACTTGAATTATTATGAACTCACATCCTCATATCGATGCTCAATGCTACTCCCAAAAATATACTTAGCTCATATGTTTTTAAAACAAAACTCTTTCTTTGGTTTAATATAATTACTCAAAACTTAGCTTAAAAGCTCTCTTGAAAATCGGTGTTTCCTTTCTTGTTCAAATGTGAAAATATTTTAACTCTTGGGAATACTTAGTTCCCGTATAATCTTTGAAGAAATGAACTTTACTCCTACTCTTTACTCAACTCAAAGCTTAAGTCTTAAAACAAAGTTGAAACATTTGCAAAACACTTCTTAAAATATGGTTCATGCCGAATTATGGTCATGAACGACTCAATGCAAGGTTTTCAATAACCATAGGTAGAACTCAATACTTGGAACTCAAGAACTTCAATGATACTGCTCATTTCAAGAATGCTCAACATAGAGGGTTCATGTGGAATTATGAGCATGAACTACTCAACTTAATGACTCAAATATACTTCTCATGTCAAGATTGTTCGACTTATATGGTTCATACGGAATTATGGGCATGAAGAATTCAACTCAAGGACTTCATGGGTAACTTGTAATAGTCCATGATTAGAAATATAATCTCAAAGGGGATTATGAACTCAATATTTAAGACTTAGAACTTGAAGATACTTCTCCTCTCAAAGGTACTCAACTGATGGAGTTCATGCGGAAGTTATGGGCTTGAACGACTCAACTCAAGGGTTAAAATATCAATAAGGAACTCATGTAAATGACTCTTCTCATTCTCATACTTACTTACTCAAAACTTAACTCAAATCGATGATGGATCTCAAAGGATTCATAATTGAACTCAAAGGCTTCCTTGAACTCTACTTTTAACTCTTTTTTGAATGTGAATTATGAATTCAAGAGTTATGGTTCATGATATTAAAGATCTCATGATGACAAAGTAGAATCATGAATACATTCTCCTCACTCTCATGCTCACTTGCTTGAGTCTTTAAACAAGTTAATAGAAGTTGCATAGGACTCTGCAAAAGGACTCATGGGACTTTCTTAGAATGTTTGAATGAATTCTCAAAAACTTAACTCTTAAATCTAATTCAAGGTTATGATCATGTTATGAATGATTTCTAGGTGCTTAGAAGTAGCTTAAAGTATTCAGAATCGAAAAGGAGTGTAGGTACCCTTCGAAATAACTCAAATGGCACAACCGATTGCAAACTGGATGGGGCAGGTGACCCTGGGGCTATGAGTGGCGCAGGGCGTCAGCCCCTAAACTTCATAGAATACTTTGGGGTGCTCTGGCTGGCGCAACGCAACAAGCCTCAACCCAGAAGACCCGATGAAATTCTTTGCTCGTTTTCTCACCCTAATTCGCCTAGAATCGAACGGTTTCTTCCCCAGTCACTTGGATTCGATTACTTAAAATAAGTACACTCTAATATACTCAGTACAATCCTCAAAACAATTACTTTAATATCAAGAAATCATCAAAACCCCAACAAAACAAGATTTAGAATGAACTTCAAGACACCTATCAAGAACTCTAATCTTTCTACTTTAAGAATGAAATTGCATTGAAAATAACATGATTGGTGTGTGGATGAACAAACCCACCACTATGGAAACTTACATACCTTTTGGGGATTAAACCTATGGCGAAAATCAATAAGAGAACTCAAGAACTTCGACGAACGCCTTGATCCTTTCCTCTTTTCTCTTTTTTTCTCTTCATTTCTCTTCTTGAACTCTCAACTAAAACCCTAGGCGTATATTAGGACTATAAAACTGAACCTAATAGGATTGGACCCCTAAAACATTACTAAAAATGAATTAAATCTGACTGGGTAAGGAATAGACCAAAATACCCTTTACTATTTTAGGGTAACTTTCCTTAACTGGACAACCTGACTTCAAAAGGGCATATCTCACTCATCCGAACTCAAAACTTAATAAACTCGGCAGCGTTGGAAAGATAATTCAAAGACCTTTCATTGGGTACCTTGGATCCCACCTAACTCATCTTCTACTGAGAGTTATGGTCGTTTTAAGTTGACCCAAAACTTTAAGGAACTTAAGAATGACTTGAATGAACTCTATTTAGTTCTTCTTGAAACTTAAGGTGCTACATATAGTGATCTTAACACTTAAGAAATTTTTAATTCCTTGGCAAAATCTTACTCACTACGAAGAATGGTTCGAGTCTTAGTTCGAAAGTTTTTCTGGGGTGTTACACGTGATACATTGTTATTCTTGAAAGAAGATACATTGTTAGCCTTGAGCGAAAAATATGTTATTATGGGAGATTTCAACTAGACAAAATACTTTGTACACACACAATTGCTATTTGATACATGTAAAATTTCAACTAGACGAAATACCTTGTGCCATAATTCATTACTGATTACAAATATGGATACAATTCTAATTTGATACATGTGAATTAATGGATACAACATGATATAATTATAGCCAGTGTGTACTTAATTTTATGCATCAGGTACATGTGATTTTTTGAATTTTAAACGTATTAGTATTTGAATTACTTTCAATTTTTAATGTATCTATTATCCATTTTAATCAGTTCCGAAATTTGTTTTGGAAGAAGTTGTCTTACCAGTTAGGTACAAAGGAATTTCTGGACGACCAAGGAAAATAAGGAAAAAAATCTAGATGAAAAGCTAAGCACAAACACAAATTATTGTGGACATTATGGACAAGAAGGTCACAATAAAAAAAACTTGTACTTTCTTTCCGAAAGATGTTTGATAAAATCTTTTTTTTTGAACTGTTATTTTTCAGATACATTAAGTTAAGATTAAAGCTCAAACAATTTTTAGATTTTCCACTGTTATATCGACATACACTACAATTTACTGTTGGATGATGAATTTCTAATACAATAAGTTGACATGTTAATATTTTCAACCTTGTGTATATTTCTGATTGATATTAATTTGTTCACAGTGAAAAATATATAAAAAATTGTGAATATGGTACTACACATTATGCTTTAGATGCACTGTTTATCTAATGTATCATTTTGTAATTGATAATATTGTATCTGATGCAATATGATTGTGAAAAAGGTATTGTGTAAACTGTAATAAAATGTAGCTATGAATGTATCATAATAAATAAAAGTCAAGGTTTCAAATAGATACATTGGATTTGTGAAGTGTCCAATGTATCAACAATTAAGTGCAATTACTGTAAAATATGAATTTTGAGTGTGTATGCATGAATGAATCAACTGAATATTATGAGACTTTTGTATCCGGCTATATAAGACACAAGTATAAAAGAATAGATGCTAGAAATAATAATTGAATATATTAAAAATTAAAGTCAAAATAAACAAGTCTTTCGAGAACACTCTAAAACTTGAGTAGAAGTGTCTTAAAACAATTAAAAAAAATACTCTAAAACTAGAGTTAATGTATTTGACTCATAATACTCTAAAATCAATCTATTCAACATTAACCAAATTTTTTTAGTTGTTGGATCATCATTGTCATTAACATATCTTGTCTTAGCCTTTTCAGTACCATATTTCCATAATAAAGTTGCATATCGTTTATGGAGGTAATCGGATCTGAACTCATTGGCTGAAATATGAATTTCATCACTAAGGTACTCAACAAACAATCTGCAGTCCCTTCAAAACGAAGAATATAATGTATCTGATACACATTAAATAAGACAAGTTTTGACTAATACACCATTGAACATGATACTCATTAAACATGACACAAGATGTTTGTATCAGATACTTATTTAACTTGATATAATGTATCTGATACATATTAAAGAAGACAATTTTTAACTGATGCTCAATGAACATGACACACGATGTTTGTATCAGATATATAATGTATCTGAAACATGTTGAATAAGATAACTTTTATCAACGTTTTCAAGAACAAAAAAAAAATCAAAAGATGAACAGAGGGTTAGAGATGATAAAAAATAGTACCTAAATCTAAGTTGAAATCGTTGAATGGAAAGAGACTTTTTTTTCCCCAACAAATCATATACCATACCACATGATAAAATAATGTATCAACTTATTTTGTCTCAACACACCATAGACCATATCAAACATGAAAAAATCTTAAATAGATGAAGAACACATACTTTAGGTAATGTAGATCGGGAGATTGTCGGTGTTGCTTTTCTCCCCCGTTTAGGGGGGGGGGGTATTCAACATTGACTTTTGAAGATGAAGGAACTTCCTTGTTTGCCTTGTCAATATTCTGATTCTTCATTGCTAATGGGTCATGCAAAAGTTTAGATCTGTTTTTAGACCATTTATCATCATTAGAATCATATATTCGTCTAGTATTAGAAGAGTTTAGTTGAGTAATACCAATACTAAAAGAAGGATCCTCATCCATATATAGGTATCAGGAAATAAAGAAGAAAAAAAATGAAATTGAAGAAGACGACTATGGAGGAGACGCACTATACATTGTTTGCCTTAAGCGAAAAATATGTAATTCTGGGAGATTTCAACTAGACGAGATACCTTGTGAACGTTGTGGACAAGAATGATATATTACTCATGATACATTACTATTCCTAAAATATTTAGTAAATTGCTAAGTACTGTAGTCGTATCAGATACATTAGAGAATTAAAGATTGTCCGTAAAATGTTTAATTTTAGATCGATACATTACTGTGTGATAGTTATTAAGTATCAGATACATGTAGTTTTAATTTCCCAAAGAATGGATATGTATCATATACCTATTGTTGGATCTGATACACACTGCTCCAGTTATAAAACATTATGATTCATGTATTAAGATTATTATTGGGTAATATGTACATATACATCACATTCTAAATTGGATAAGACTGAACAAATATTAAAGAGTGCAGATATATAATACATAACTGATTTGTTACTGTCGTATATAATTTTTTAAATTTGAATAAGATTGATGATACATTAAAGAACTTGATACATGTAAATGATACATTAGGTAGTGTTTATATATCAACAACATTTATATTAAAGCGGGAAGCCAAGAAACGGAGAACATGTGAAAGTTGTCCATTTGGACCGTTGATCTGATAGATAAGGCTTTTTGTCTTGCTTTTGGAGCACTTACTTGACTATGCCTGAAGAAGATATCACCACAATTGTTATTTGGCCCAACTTCAGGCGCATAATTAGGCCATGAAAACGGCGAGTTTAGACAGGGATTTATGAAAATAAAAAATGAGAGAGATTTGTGGAGTGAAATCAGGAAGTGATAAGCATGGATTTAGAGAGTGAGAGTTATATATTTGGAATTTTGTCTGTGCGCTCAAAATAAGGAATTTTGAATTTATTAAAAAATGGTAGGAAATAATAAAAATTATGAAAAAAAAAGTGTGTATATAGATAATTTTTCCAAATATTATTTACCAAAAATATTTGAAAACTTTGCCAAACACTAGCTAAATCAGTATTGTTATACTTGCAAAATGTCAATCACATGAATTTGATCAAATTTATCTTTTTATATATGTCGCTTTTATTAGTAATTGAAATTGAAATGAAAAATAAGCTTTATTCCTCCTGGCCAATTCTTAGGAGAGAACTTTGAGTGGGGAAATGAAGTTGATTAGCATGAAGCAAGAGTGCATGAAGCAAGAGTGATCGAGCGAGTGGTAGATGATTAGGGTAGCCTAGATGGATGTATATTCATGGTTCCGACGAAGCCTCTCTAGAACTACAAAGACCACCACCACCACCACAACTGTTACTGCTCAACCGGACGACGAACTACTCTACGGCGTCACTGACCAATTACTCGATTTTATCAAATCCTTCTCCATTGACACCTTTCGAAATTTCTCTCTCCCAGATGAGGACGATGGAGATGCACCCGAGAATGTACGGAAAGATCTATCCGATTGGCAACAGCGTCATGCTTTGCTTGTTCTCTCCAAACTCAAGGTCTTTACTTATCTTTGATTTTATGCATTTTGCTCTTACCTTCTTTTTTTTTTTTTTCCTTTTCTGTTCCCTTTAGGGTTTTTTTAGAAACTGACTTGAAGGAAGATTTAGGAATTGCATTCTGGATGTTGTAAAACTAGGGTTTCTATTGCTTGTCAATATGATTCATCCTTTGAGCTTGTTGAATTAGACTCACTTGGTTTAGTTTAGATTTTGACCCTTTCTCATAGCTTTGCTTGTTCTCTCCAAACTCAAGGTCTTTGCTTATCTTTCATTCTATGCCTTTTGCTCTTACCTTTTTTTTTATTTTTTTCCCATTACTGTTCCCTTTTGGGATTTTTAGAAACTGACTTGAAGGAAGATTTAGGAATTGCGTTTTGGATGTTGTAAAACTAGGGTTCTTATTGCTTTTACAATATGATTCATCCTTTGAGTTTGTTGAATTAGACTCACTTGGTTTAGTTTAGATTTTGACCCTTTCTCATAGATTTCAAGAGGTACTGATGTTTGACTCTGTAAAATATGAAAATTATAGGTAAATACATACATATACAGACCACCTACTGCATTTTGAGGGGTAGTTGTGTTTTTAATCATGCTAATGCATGCATTAAAAACCTTGCATTGCTAATACTATGGTTTGACATGTATTAGTTATACATGGAATTGTACCAAATAGAGTGTATACATAGATTGAAAAAAGTGTATCAAACAAGATATTAATAATACACAAAGCTAGTGCATGTATTATTTTTTCTAATGCATCCTACCAAATGACCTTTAAATGTATTTCTTGTAGGGATTTCAACAACTCATATCAATTCCTATAAAAGTACATATCAGTAAGATTGATATGAGAATGTCAGAAGAAACATAAGAAAGTGTATTTCTTTTTAGTATTAACCGAAAAGGAAAGATTTCCATGTGAAAAGGAAATAAGGGAGTATGCAGTTATGGAAAAGGCTTAGTTTTATACTGTAGTATGAGA
The DNA here is from genome assembly GCF_019186545.1 of Solanum stenotomum. Classification (NCBI taxonomy): domain Eukaryota; kingdom Viridiplantae; phylum Streptophyta; class Magnoliopsida; order Solanales; family Solanaceae; genus Solanum; species Solanum stenotomum. Next base: position 11,069,075 of record NC_064288.1, on the reverse strand, counting down.
CAATACAAAGACCCTTAACCTGGTTTCCAGTTTATTTTGTTTACTAGAGTGACTAGACCAAATATCTCAGGCCAGGTTTTTACACTTGTTTTATTTCTATTTGAGATTTAGAATTATTAAGTGGTGGCTGCAAACCTATGGATATGTTTAATAGGGTCAAATTCACTACCAATTTTTGTTTTTTTGGATAAAGGTAATGTTAAAAGTTACCAACAATTTTTTGACTGAAAAATTGGATGTATGAGTTTGTACTCTTTTTGTATAGATTTGGTTATCCTATCCACTTCAAACAACTTTTGAAGTTGAGTTAAGCCCATTATCCATTTTTATTTACATGGTATAGAGTCAGACCCATAGTTGATATTATTAGATGCTTGAGGACCTAGGTATGTCAACGGTATTAGATTCTCACATTGGTTAAGCGTATAAGTTGTAGTCTCTTTATTGGTCTTAGGTATTCCTCACCACCTCTTTTGCAGTTAAGTTAGGCCCAATGTTCATTTTTTAACACTGAGCATGTTGTTTGGCATTAGCAAAGCTTCTTTCGTAGATAGGTTGATTGTTGATGTAGTAGGGAATTTCAGTCATCTCTTTAGAAGAAGAGGCCAACACCAATCTACTAGGCTAGCAACATTTCATATCTTGATAAAATGGTGGCATGTGAAGCTGCCAAATACATGTAACATTTTTTTTTGATGATCGTGGTGTCTGGGCTAGCTTTTGCGCAACATGACTAATTCCACGACATACCTGTCACCTCCCACCAACAACTTGTACTAGGTAGCTCTGTCTACAAAGGCTAAGACAAATGGAAAGAATCACCTCGTGTTTTTTGTCTCCTTGTGATCTGAACCAGAGACCTCATGGTTCTTAACCACTTCATTGACCACTAGGCTACACCTTTGGGTGCCCAAATACATGTCACTTAGACAACCAAAATATTTTTTTTGATAAAGAAGATACTTTGACTTGTTTCTTTTTGTCATTTTGTTGCACAATATAGGTGATCCTGCAGTCCTTCCACTAAGTAGTGTCTTGAGTGGAGTTCGATTATTATATGCCTGTTTCTACCAGTTATTGGCTATATCTGAGAGACACATGTTAGTTTCATCAGCTTGCATCTATTCTCTTCCTACTTCCTGTTACGCACCTTTGCATTACTGTTTCTCTCTGGAGATTTATTTTCTACTGTGAGCTTAACTTTTATTCATACATTTTCCAGTAGATGAAAATATATTATTTCTGTGTATTTAGTCATATTGGGTTACAGACCTGCATCAGTTTTATCAGTTGGCATTTAGTTGTGGTTGCTTGTCTTCACTCTTATCCATTATCTTCTTTAATCGGTTGTTCACTTCATTGCAACATTCAGGAACTCTCACAATTGAGGTTCAAATTATGTCCCCGTTTTTTAAAGGATCACCAATTTTGGACGATATATTTTGCTCTCGTTAAGGGTTTTGTTGCCAAGTAAGTTCCGTGTACTAACTTTGCAAATGCTGTTGTGCTTGTACTTACTGAAGAAGTTTAAGTTCAATTAATGTTGATGATCAGATATGAGCTACGTGCTATACAATTAGATAAGCTCAAACAGATGAGCTTAGAAAGTGAAAATACACCAGATGTTGCTGCATGCGAAGTTGAGATGTCTGAAGCGAAGAAAACAACAGATCTATCGCCTACAATATCTGAGGAGCACAATTAGTATCTCCTTTGGATATGTCACTAGTTATCAGGTATATATTCATTTCTTCTTTCCTGAATCAGCCTATTGTGATTTCTTTTTTTGAAACTGGTAAGGTTGAATTCTTCAGCATTAAGGGTATGCTGGCTACCTCCAAAAAGGGATAATTACAGATTTCCTATCAAATCTATAATCTGGTCTATACCATCTATACAAAGCTGTTTACACCAAAAAAGTAGAGATACTATACAATTCCATTTAACTTTGTGGATGGAATTGGATCTATCTTCAAAACATCTTCCATTTCTTTCTTTCCAGACTGACCACCATACACATGATGGTATTAGCTTCCACCATCTCTTTTGACTCTTACTGCCTCCCCTCCTAATCCAGCAGCTCAACAGATCTGATGTATGTTCTGGCATTGTCCAGTTCATGCTTGTGATGTTGAGAAACAAGTTCCAAATTTGAGCAGTAAACTTACAATGCAGGAAGAGATGGTTATTTGTTTCCCCTGTCAAGTTGCACAAAAAACACCTAGGAACCAGTTGTCTGCCTTTCTTTTGTAGAACTTCTTCTGGTAAACATGCTCTCTTTATCACTAACCAGGTGAAACACTCTACTTTTGTAGGAATGTCACTCTTCCAAAAGTAGTTCCAATTATATTTTGGGGCCCCTGTCATCCCCATTAGTCCTCTTTTGTAGGCATTGTTGACTGAGAAGACTCCATCCTTGCTATGTTTCCACAGGATCTTGTCTGTTGTGTTGTAGTTATAATCATTCCAGCTAGTTTTTCCAGTAGCGCTGTCACCCTCTCCACCTCCCAGTCATTAAGTAGTCTTCTTAAAGATATGTCCCATATTAGTGAGCAAGTTCGTATACAAATTTTGTGCAGCAGAGTTCCTTCATCTTTTTCTTACTTTTACCTTATAACCATTTCAGTGCAAGAAAAGTGGCTCATCTATGAGCAACATTCAAGTGTGCCTTCCTGTTTCTGCTATGCATATTTGAAGGCAGTGTCAATAAAATAAAACAGAATATCTGAATTTTCTGATTTATGATCATAAAAAACTGCAAGCCGAGCAAAATTTTAGATGAAACTCATTGTTGATTGGAAATGCTTGTTCATCAAGAAAAGGGGAACATTTTTGCAAAATTGGTGTGTCATGTGACAACTTCTACTATACCTGCATTACTGTAATTGATAATCTGGTATTGTTCTGCTTCTTAATCAAGCTGTTTTTATAAAATCTACTAGAAATTTCATACATTAATTTGATTTGAAGGCCACCAGTACAGTTCATTTATCTTAACTTCACCATAAAACCTATTTAATGCAACTTGAGCAGTACCCATATAAGAACAATTCTTAAGTTTGCATGTGTGTCTAGCACGAGTATCTAAGGCTATGTAGGAAATATAGTTGAATGAGTGAATGAAATGGGATGTAATTTGCAGGAGTAGCTATAAAAACGAGAAGCAAGTGTGCTCGTGTCCCTAGCATGAGTACCTAATGCAGCAGCAACAACAAGAAAACATGCCCTATGTAGTTCCACAAAATGGGGGTCACAGGAGGGTAGAATGTACACTGACCTTACATCTACCTAAGAGGTGAGGTAGAGAAGTTGTTTCAGATGGACATTCATCTCACAGACAAAAACAATCTAGAATAAGACGTAATTGAAGTACAAGAGACAATAAATAATAACAAACACAACAGATAGTAGCAGAACAATGCTACAACAAATAATACTATAATCAAACTACAGCAAAATACAAGAAACCACAGAGATAGGTGAGTCCTCCTCGCATTCAGAGGACTTCAGTTATGAGTTATTGGATTTTATTAACTTTAGTTGTGTTAGCTTTCAGGCAGTCCGTGGTCTTGTCCCGACAAATTGTTTTATTCTGTTAAGAGGCTTGAGGCTTTCAGACAATAGTATTCAGTTGTAATAGACTTATTTCTAAAATCTATTTCAATTATGATTTTAGTTTACAACTTCCGCTTTAGTTTTCATATGATATGTTTTGATATGTATGCTATGCCAAGGGTTAGCTTGGGATCACTTGTGGTTTCAAGTGCCGTGTCTTGGTTAGGGTGTAGAATCGGGTCGTGACAAAGTTGGTATCAAAGCATTAGGTTCAGCATTAGGTTCAAGTGTCCTAGGATGTCTGAAAAGCCGCATCTAGTAGTTCTTTTTATGGTTGTGAAGCGCACCACACTTATAAGGGGAAGCTACATGATGTTTAGGAAATATTTCTTTTTTTTCATACTCTAGATCGTGCAACCAAGGTATCCCCTAAGAAACATATGCAGATTCATGTGTTGCTTCAATTTTCTTAACTATTCCTCATCTTCGAGGTTATAGAAGTAGTTAGGCTCAATTCCTACTGGATAAGGTGTTCTTAGATAGAACTATCATCATTTCAGAGATTGCACAAAGGGCTTGAGAGGAGCCCATTAGTGTGTTTTAGCCCGTTAATTCAAAATTTTAAGTTCTATTTATGTGAATTGTGTTGTTGAGCCAAAAAATGACATGCATTTGGATTCTTCTATAATCCTTCGTTACATAGAACATTNGCTAGTCATTCTAGATATCACATCATAGAATCGAGATATATCATTAGTATATAAAGCACGAGCCTTTTCCCAAACTGAATAACATGTTTGGGATGAGCGAAACAAGGGCATCAACTTGGAATCGATAGATCGCCATAGGAGACTACATAATTGAGCATCAACCTTCTCCCATTGTGCTTTGACGTTATTATCCGTCTCACTAGCCTTTGCCTTTTCATCTACCACACAAGTATTGTTGGTTAAGTGATCATGAACGCCTTGCCCTTTGCACCATAACTCAACCGAGGAAGCCCAGGCTAAATAGTTTGAGCTTCCCATTAATGGTTCTGAAGTGATCATAGCACTTGAACTACCTATATTCTTGGAGCCAAAAATATCAATCCTTAAAGACATATTATGAATTTAGAGAGAGGAAAAAAAATAAAAAAAAATAAGGCTGGTCCTGGTCAGAATCTGGAAAAAAAAGGGTGTAGTCGCCAGAAATTAGGTCTGATTGCCCGAAACTGGTCGGAATAAGAAAATAAATATACAGTCTGCCTCAGAATGGAGAGGCGACCGCAATGAAAAAAAAAATTGGTCGAAAAATTGGCCGGAACAGGTCTCACGCGCCGGCGGTGGATCTGTCAACTCGCCGGAGAAATTCTTCCGGCGGCGCGTGACGGCGCATGTAGCACTGGTTTCCGGCGGGGATGATTGGGGTTTGCTCGCCGGGAAGTTCCTCAGCTAGTGGTGGTGTTAGTTTTTTGAAAAACAGTGACGGAAAATATTAAATACCTGGACAGCCACTAGGTTATCGGAAAAAAAAACTGTGCGATTTTTTTCTCTCACAATTGCTCTGATACCATGTGAGGAATATAGGAAAAGAATATTATTGAATTGTTGTTGTAATAATTACATAGAGAACCCTATTTATAGACACTATATAATACAATTCCTTACCAAATAAGAGACTATAAACTATTCGTAGTTTGTGTAGGATTGTGTTTTCCTATTCTATTCTAACAGTATTATCAGAGTGTATATATGTATAGAAGTTATGTATCCATTAACTTAGAATTGAGGTGATATGTATTCAGGTGTTAACTAAGGGGTAGTAAGTTGATGTAGATCTCATGGTAGAAGGTAGAAAATAAGTTAGTGGTTAAGATGACTTAGATTATGGTTGAACTAGGAAGTTTATGATACATGCCATAAATGAAAGTATAAAGCAGTTAAGGATTGATATATCTAGGCTTCACTTTGTGATTCTAAAAGGAGCTGTTTGATACTGATAGAGCTATGAATATAGTTTAGACATACGGATGAATAAGTAGTGGTGATGTATGAAAGAAGGAGATGCTAATGTATTATAATTAGATAGACTATAAGATGAAGATCGACTATTATTAGTATGACGTTTTAGAGGACTCGTGTTTCTCAATTTTTATCTAGTAGCTATTAAGCTAGAATAGTATGTGGAGTTGGATTGTTATGAATGTTTGGTGTTAGACACTAAGTTTGAAATGTGAATGATCAACTAATGTGGAAATAAATGATGGTTTGAGGTTATTGATGTTAGTTTTATGGAATCAATCTAGTAGGCTTGAAATAGCATATGTAAGAATATAAGTTTATGAGTTTCTAAGAAGTGTGATGGTGCAAGTATGATATAGATGTGTTCTGTATGTAAGATAATGAATGGTGACTAAGTCAATGGATAAAAGAGATCCTTAAGCATTAGGAAGATAGAAGTGAACCCAAGGTAATATGTGCTTCCATGATATTCTAAGATTATTAAGTGTTATGTGTTCTAAGATTGAATGTTTGAGTATGTCTTATATGGTGTTCTTAAGAGTTGAATCAAGGATTAAGAGATTGAGGGAGTTGTGTCTCTTAGTGAAGCTTTATCCTCCATTGATTTAGAGGGATATGAACTTAGAGGTGGGATGTGAGTAGGATAACAAGAAAGATTAAATTATGAGGTACTAGGGGAATTGGTTATGTTTGCTAGAGTTTAAGTCATATGATGATGATGATTATAGAAACTAGAATAAGTTGAGGGTGGTATGTCTAAAAGGAATATCTTATAACGAAGCTAGCATCTTTTTGTCCTAGTATTAAAGCGGTCATGTGTATATTATCGCTGAGTTTAGAGGATATGGAATAGGCACATGCTTGGAATGTCGGCTTTGATCTAAGGGGGAGATGATAGGTTGAAAGAACCAATTCAAGTCTTATGAATCAGATTGTAATGCATTTTAGAAGGAGTTATGATGAGATAACAATTCATTTCTTTAGTATTCCTCATATTTCAGTCATAATGACATTCTACTCATCTCTTGGGTGTTAGCATCATGTCCATGACCCATGACCCATTCTCATGGACCTCATACAGATTCATGTCCATGCTTAAATGCTAGAGCAATAGCCTTAGAACAATGACCCCCATATTACTCTATGCTTCCATGACTTCTGGCTCTATGATGTACAATTTATGATGTATGCCCCCATGATTTCTCAGTATGCTCATACTCAGTCTTATGTACTCATGATACATTTTTGGTGATAAGTGAAATGACAATATGCTTTGTATGTTTACATATCAGATTTCTTGAACAACTCATGCCTATGATCTATTTGTTCTAAATCCTACTTACATTCACCCATGGTGGTGATGGATGGTTATGACATATTCTGTGCTTACAGTGCCTCTCTATGTATGGTTTATGCTTCAAGTAGATGACATACTCATGCATATTACACTTCTCTCTTTAGGCCCCCATTTATGAGTGTTAAGTAATGATAATTATAAGCTATAATTTAACAATACCTCTCATATTCTAGATCTTCATACTCTAGACCTTTGGTGACCCTCTTGATGTTGCATAGTGGTGTTGATAACAATTGAATGATGGTTTTAGATGAGAAGGTAGTTGTTTTTTATTGGGAAGATTGAGGGATGCTTATTCTACCTAAGGTTATAAAAGTGGAGGGAGATCAAGGATCTATTGTATGAAATAGTTACATGAGAAGTTATGGTGTGTCTCTTGGTTGTAGTCCTTGAAAATTTATGTTAAAGAAATTAGGAAAGATACAAACTATTAGATGGGTTGGTTACCTTGAAGTCCATGAAGTGGTTATAGTGGTAGGCTTTAATATTATGTTGATAACATATGGATCATGCGTTATGCACTAATAGTTTCTTAATTTGAACTCGAGGTTAGTTGAATGGCGTGGTAAGAAAAAGTATTATTCTTGGTGTGGAATTTCGTACAAAAATATAGAATTAGTACCTTCATCTTATGTGTAATACTTTGTGACTCCAAGATAGGCTTGAACATGGTGAGAGCACCGGGTTAAGTCTCAGACTTAAGTAGAAGTAGTCACATATATCCTTGTGAGGGTTATAAGTTGCAACTGTTGAAGGGTAGTATGCAAGAGAGAGAAGTGTAGTTGAGAAGTGTTTCTAAGCTTAAAAGTCAGCAGTTGTATTACTTAACATATAAAGAGTTAGGTGACCCATGATCTATCAAATTAAAGGTATTTGAGTCTAGTTTTGAACACATCAAACTATTTGTAAGTACGATAGTTGTACATAAAGTAATGCTAATTTGAGTAGACATTGTGTTGTTGTGCATGAGCTGCGCGCCAGCCGTGGGTTGAGGCAGCGACTTGTGCCCTGCTGCACGCTGGCTACACACCCAAGACGTTATCCATGCTATAGTGCACGTTAGTAACCCCTATAGAAGACCCCAAAGTCTTGGTTCACCTCCCTAGTTCATAAATTTACCATAGAAAGAGAAGTTCTCAAGAAACTAACTTTCTCCAAGGTTCATCCGCCATCCAAGGTAAGATTTGACCATAGAATTTCATAATTTCTTCATCTTAACACGAATTAATACCTCCTACTCATGATGTTCATAGATTTTCAAGAAAAAGACCTCAAGAACTCATATCCAAGGTTCAAGAAAGGTTTCATGGTTTTTCTTCTTCCAAGATTCTAGTTTTCTTGGGTATTTTGGAGCAACTAAGGTATGTAGGACTCTAATGAGGAATTTCTTTCATCCTCATGTCTAAATTTTCCGAGTTTTCATGAATTCAATTATAGTTAAGGTTTATAGGCCTTCTTTCAAATTCACCATTTTTAATATCCAGTAACACAATTTCTTGAATTACTTACATTCCATATATTGACACTACATCGTTTTATTGAGTAGATTTTATCACACTGATTTAAATTTGTGGGAAGACGTTCCACTAAGTTCCTCTACATTCAAAATTGTGGTGAGTCCTTACATTCAAAGGACTTCAATTATGAGTTATTAGATTTTATTCACTTCAGTTGTGTTAGTTTTAAGGTTATTGGATATTTTGAAGCAATTAAGGTATGTAGGACTCTAATGAGGAATTCCTTTCATTCTCATGACTAAATTTCCTCAGTTTTCATGAATTCAATTTTATAGTTAAAGTTTATGGGCCTACTTTCAAATTCACCATTTTTAATATCCAATACTATAATTTCTTGAATTACTTACCTTGTATACCAATACATTCCATGTATTGACACTATATTGTTTTATGATGTAGATTTCAGCACACTTGATTCAAATTTGCGGGAAGACGTTCCACTAAGTTCCTCTACATTCAAAATTGTGATGAGTCCTCACATTTAGAGGACTTCAATTATGAGTTATTAGATTTTATTCACTTCAGTTGTGTTAGCTTTCTAGTAGTCCGGGGTCTTGTCCCGACTAATTGTTTTATTTAGTCTAGAGGCTTTCAAACATTAGTATTGAGTTGTAATAGACTTATTTCTTAAATCTATTTCAATTATGATTTTAGTTTACAACTTCCCCTACAATTTTCTTATGATATGCTATGCTAAGGATTAGCTTGGGATCACTTGTGGTTCGAAGTACCGTTTCTCAGCTAGGGTGTAGAATTGGGTCATGAAAAACTTGGTACCAAAGCATTAGGTTCAAGTGTCTTAACATGTCTGAAAAATCACGTCTAGTAGTCCTTTTTATGGGTGTGAAGTGCGCCACACTTTTAATGGGAGGCTGCATGATATTTAGGAAATATTTCCTTTCTTTCCTACTCTAGATCATGCAATAGAGCTATCACCTAAGAAGCATATGTAGATTCTTGCGTTGCTTCATATTCAGAGTGATAGAAGTAGTAAAGTTCAACTCCTACTTGTAAGGTGTTCTCAGATAGAACTATCATCATTTCAGAGATCACACAAAGGGCTTGAGAGGAGCCCCATTAGTGTGCTTTAGCCCATTAATTCAAAATCTTCTGTTCTTAGTTAGATGAATTGTGTTGTTGAGCAAAAATATGATATGCATTTAGATTCTCTTATAATCCTTCGTTACATAGAACATTCATGAAAGGACAAAGTATGTGTCCAAATTCTTGGATAGTATTGTCACACATAAGATAATGTTCTTCAGGATGTTATGATTTATTAATAGAATAACCCAAAATTAGAAGTGTGAATCTAGAATGGTTGTATTAAGAACAGTAGTGATAATGAATTATCAAATTGTAGTATATATGTGTATTTAAGTTACGTATCCATTTAACTTAGAATTGAAGTGATATGTGTTCATGTGTCATCTAATGGGTAGTAAGTTGATGTAGATCTCATGGTGGAAGATAGAAAATAAGTCATTGGTTAAGATGACTTATATTATGGTTGAGAACTAGGAAGGGAGTTTATGATACATGTCATAAATGAAAGTTTAAAGTGGTTAAGGATTGATATATCTAAGCTTCACTTTGTGATTCTAAAAAGGAACCTCTTGATGCTTATGGAGCCATGAATATAGTTTAGACATACGGATGAATAAGTAGTGGTGATGTGTGAAAGAAGGATATGCTAATGTACTATACTTAGATAGACGGTAAGATTAAGATCGACTATTATTAGTATGAGGTTTTAGTGGACTCGTGTTTCTCAATTTTTATCTAGTAGCTATTAAGCTAGAGTAGTATTTGAAGTTGGGTTGTTATGCATGTTTGGTGTTAGACACTAAGTTTTAAATGTGAATGATCACCAAGGTGGAAATAAATGATGGCTTGGTGTTAGTGATGCTAGTTTTATGGAATCGATCTAGTAGTCTTGATATAGCATATGTAAGAATATAAGTTCATGAATTTTAAAAAAGTTTGATGGTGCAAGTATGATATTGATGTGATCCGTAGGTAAGATAATGAATGGTGACTAAGTCAATGGATAAAAAAGATCCTTAAGCATTAGGAAGATACAATTGAACCCAAGGTAATATGTGCTTCCATGATATTCTAAGATTATTGAGTGTTATGTGTTCTAAGATGGTATGTTTGAGTACGTCTTATATGGTATTCTTAAGAGTTGAATCGAGGATTTAGAGATAGACGAAATTATGTCTCTTTTTGAAGCTTTTTTCTCTGTTGATTCAGAGGGATATGAACTTAGAGGTGGGATGTGAGTAGGATAACAAGAAAGATTAGATTATGAGGTGCTAGGGGAATTGGTTATGTTTGCTAGAGATTAAGTTATATGATGATGCAGTGGCGGAGCCACCCTATCTTTAGTGGGGTCATCCGACCCCCCTTCGGCGGAAAATTATATTATTTTTACATGGTTTAAATAATTTTATATGTATATATAGTAGATGTCGAACCCCCTTAGGCTACTTCGTGTGTCTATTTCTTCAAATTTTGAACCCCCTAATTAAAAATTCTGGCTCCACCACTGTGATGATAATTATAGAAGCTAGAATAAGTTGAGAGTGGTATGTCTAAAAGGGATATCTTATGACGAAGCTAGCATCTTCCAAATATAGTTTGTCCGAGTAAGTTAAGCATTCATATGTATATTATCGCTGAGTTTTAGAGGATATGGAATATGCACATGCTTGGAATGTCGACTTTGATCTAAGAGGAGATGATAGGGAGAATGACACAACTCAAGTCTTGTGAATCAGATTGTATTGCATTTCAGTAGGAGTTATGATGATATATCAATTCATTTCTATTCTAGAGTATTCCTCATATTTCAATCATTATGACATTCTACTCATCTCTTGCGTGTTAGCATCACCCCAGGACCCATAACCCATACTAATGGACCTCATACATATTCATGCCTATGCTCAATTCTAGAGCAATAGCTTTAGAACAATGACCCCTATATTACTCCATGAACCATGACTTCTAGCTCTATAATGTACAATTTATGATGTATTCCCCCGTGATTTCTTAGTATGCTCAGTCGTATGTACTCGTGATTCATTCTCGATGATAAGTGAAATCACAATACATTTTGTATGTTTTCGTATCAAATTTCTTGAATAACTCGTGCCTATGATCTCATTGTTCAAAATCCTACTTAGGTTCACCCATGGTGGTGATGAATGGTTATGACATATTCTACACTTACAATGCCTCTCTATGTATGGTTTATGCTTCAAGTACATGACGTACTCATGCCTATTACACTTCTCTAAAGGCCCCCATTTATGAGTGTTAAGTAATGATAATTATAAGTTATTATTTAACATTATCTCTCTTATTTTAGATCCTAATACTCTAGTCCTTTAGTGACCCTCTCAATGTTGCGACAGTGGTGTTGATAGCAGCCGAATGATGGTTTTAGATGATAAGGTAGTTGTCTCTTATTGGGAAGATTGGGGTATGCTTATTCTACCTAAGCTTATAGAAGTGGAGCGAGATCAAGGATCTATTGTATGAAATAGTTAGATGAGAAGTTTTGGTGTCTCTTGGTAGTAGTCCTTGAAAATTTTAGCTTGTAAAGACGCTAGGAAAGATAGAGACTATTAGATGGGTTGGTTACCTTGAAGTCCATGAAGTGGTTATAGTGATAGGCTTGAATATTATGTTGATAACATATGGATGAATGCATTATGCACTAGTAGTGTCTTAATTTGGACTCAAGGTTAGTTGAATGGTTCGGTAAGAAGAAGGAATATTCTTGGTATGGAATTTCCTCCAGAAATATAGGATTAGTACATTCATCTTACGTGTAACACTGTGACTCCAAGTTAGGCTTGAACATGGTGAGAGCATGCAGTTAGACTCAAACTTAAGTAGAAGTAGTCACATATATCCTTGTGAGGGTTATAAGTTGCAATTGTTGAGGGGTAGTATGCAAGAAAAGAAGCATAGTTGAGAAGTGTTTCTAAGCTTAAAAGTGTATCACTCAAGTCATAATAGAACTATTCTTACCTCATGCCCATGGTACCGAGTTTCCTATCAAGTACCTTTAGATGGGGTGTGACCCATGTTCTATCTATATCATTCATACTTTATGGATCCATGTTGGTGTCTCACATAAATATGCCTATGATTCCTTCCATTGAAATATTATAAGAGTTCCATTATCAAGTATTACAAATCCCAATAGATGCAAAGTTCATTTTGTTTATTTTCTTCATGCCTATGCTAATTCTTGCACTCTTAGCTTGTGCTTCTACATTTCTTATTATGGATTGCTAGACCCCTATTGTTAGTGCAATTTACTTTATTCTAGTGTATATAGAACAAATAGCCCAAATAAATCTTAATTTACTCTATTCTCATATTTATTCTAGCTTTGATCTTCATTCAAGGACGAATGATCCCCAAGGGGAAATATTATAACGCCCTGCAACTTCCAAGCATAGATTTGAACTATTTTCCGTATGCGTATAGGCTCGAACCTGATGATTTCTTAGTTGTACATATATGATTAGGTACTTTACTAAGTGCGGTCAGTGTATTGTATGTTCAAGGGTCGTAATGTACCTCAAACACCAAGCCAAGGTCAAAACCTTCCTACCAGCTAAATTTTTTTGCAAAAGTTCATGTAAGAGTCAACTTCAAACGGCCATATCTCTCAACATATGTAGAGTTAGGTGATGCATGACCTATCAAATCAAAGGTATTTGAGTCTAGTTTCTAACGCTTCCAACTTTTCATCAATACGATATTTGTACACAATGTAATTCCCATTTTACTAGACACTATCTTGCTGTGCACGAGCTGTGCCGGTTGCGTGCTAGCACCTCACTGAGGCGGCAACTACTGCCTTGCAGCATGCCGGCTGCAGGCCCAAGAAGTTATCTACGCGATAGCGCACGTTACAAACCCTATCAAAGACCCCAAAGTCGTGGTTTCTCAAGAAACTAACTTTCTCCAAGGTTCATCCACCATCCAAGGTAAGATTTTACCACAGAATTTCATAATTTCTTCATCTTAACACGAATTAATGCCTCCTACTCATGATATTCATAGATTTTCAAGGAAAAAACCTCAAGAACTCATATCCAAGGTTCAAGAAGGGTTCCATGGTTCTTCTTCTTCCAAGAATCTGGTTTTCTTGGGTATTTAGAAGCAATTAAGGTATGTAGGACTCTAATGAGGAATTCTCTTCATCCTCATGTCTAAAATTTCTCAGTTTTCTTGAATTCAATTTTATAGTTAAGGTTTATAGGCCCACTTTCAAATTCACCATTTTTATAATCCAACAACATGATTTCTTGAATTACTTACCCTGCATACCAATACATTCCATGTATTGATGCTACATCATTTTATGATGTAGCTTTCAGCACACTGATACTGATTCAGATTCGCGGGAATACGCTGCACTAAGTCTACATTTAATATTGTGGTGAGTCCTCCTCACATTCAGAGGACTTCAGTTATGAGCCATTAGATTTTATTCACTTCAGTTCTGTTAGCTTTCGAGCAGTCTGGGGTCTTGTCCTGACATATCGTTTTATTCGATTTAAAGACTTTCAAACATTAGTATTCAGTTGTAATAAATTTATATTTGAAATATATTTCAATTATGATTTTAGTTTATAGCTTCCGCTTCACTTTTCATATGATAGGCTTAAATATTTTATGCCAAGGGTTAGCTTGGGATCACTTGTGGTTCCAAGTACTGTGTCTCAGCTAGGGTGTAGAATCAGGTTGTCACAAACTTGGCATTAGAGCATTAGGTTCAAGTGTCCTACGATGTCTGAAAGCCACATCTAGAAGTCCTTTTTATGGGTGTGAAGTGCACCACTTTTATAAGGGGAGAATACCGGAGTTTTAGGAAATATTTCCTTTCTTTCATACTCTTAATCGTGCCACGGGGTTATCACCTAAGAAACATAAGCAGATTCGTGGCTATAGGATGTTTAGGAAATATTTCCTTTCTTGCCTACTCTAAATCGTGCTATAGAGTTATCACCTAAGAAACATATGCATATTCGTGCGTTGCTTCAATTTTCCTAACTATTCCTCATCTTCAGTGTGATAGAAGTAGTGAAGCTCAATTCCTCCTAATAAGGTGTCTTCAGATAGAACTATCATCATTTCAGAGATCCCTCAAAGGGCTTGAGGGGAGCCCATTAGTGTGTTTTACCCCATTAATTCAAAATCTTACGTTCTTATATATATGAATTGTGTTGTTGAGCGAAAATATGATCTGCATTCAGATTCTTCTATAATCCTCCGTTCCATAGAACATCATGAAAGGAGAAGTATGTGTCCAGATTCTTGGATAGTATTATCACCCATAAGATAATGTGATTTGGATGTAATGATTTATTAATAGAATGACCCAAACTTAGAAGTGTAAATCTAGAATCGTAGTATTCCTTACGGTTGGGATAATGAGTTATCAAAGTGTAGTATATATATGTATATAAGTTATGTATCCATTTACTTATAATTGAGGTGATATGTATTCAAGTGTTGACTAAGGGGTAGTAAGTTGATGTAGATCTCATGGTGGGAAGTAGAAAATGAGTCATTGGTTAAGCTGACTTAGATTATGGTTGAACTAGGAAGGGAGTTTATGATATAGGTCATTAATGAAAGTATAATAAAGTGTTTATGGATTGATATATCTAGGTTTTGCTTTGTGATTCTAAAAAGGAACCGCTTGATGCTTATAGAGCTATGAATATAGTTTAGACATACAGATGAATATGTAGTGGTAATGTGTGAAAGAAGGATATGCTAATGTATTATAATTAGATAGACTTTAAGATTAAAATCGACTATTATTAGTATGAGGCTTTAGTGGACTCGTGTTTCTCAATTTTATCTGGTAGTTACTAAGCCAGAATGGTATGTGAAGTTGGGTTGTTATGCATTTTTGGTGTTAGACACTAAGTTTGAAATGTGAATGATCACCAAGGTGGAAATAAATGATGGTTTGGGGTTAGTGATGCTAGTTTTAGTAGGCTTAAAATAGCATATGTAAGAATATAAGTTTATGAATTTTCAACAAGTGTGATGGTGTAGTATGATATAGATGTGATTCCTAGGTATGACAATGAATGGTGACTAAGTCAATGGATAAAAGAGATCCTTAAGCGTTAGGAAGATAGAAGTGAACCCAAGGTAATATGTGCTTCCATGATATTCTAAGATTATTTATGTATTATGTGTTCTAATATAGTATGTTTGAGTATGTCTTCTATAATGTTCTTAAGAGTTGAATCGAGGATTTAGAGATAGATAGGTTGTGTCTCTTTGTGATGCTTTCTTCTCCGTTTATTCAGAGGGATATGAACTTAGAGGTGTGATGTTAGTATGATAACAAGAAAGATTAGATTATGAGGTGCTAGGGGAATTGGTTATGTTTGCTAGTGTGTAAGTTATATGATGGTGATTAAAGAAGCTTGAATCAATTGAGACTGGTATGTCTAAAAGGAATATCTTATAATGAAGCTAGCATCTTCCAAATATAGTTTGATCGAGTAAGATGAGTGTTTATGTGTGTATTATCGATGAGTTGATAGGATATGGAATTGGCCCACAGGCTTGGAATGTCGGCTTTGATCTAAGGGGGAGATGATAGGGAGAAAAGAACCAAATCAAGACTTGTGAATCAGATTGTATTGCATTTCAGGAGTTATGATGAGATAGCAATGCATTTCTACTCTAGAGTATTCCTCATATTTCAGTCATTTTGACATTCTACTCATCTCTTGCTCGTTAGCGTCATGCCCATGACCTATGACCCATGACCCATGACCCATACTCATGAACCTCATACATGTTCATTCCCGTGCTCAAATTTTAGAGCAATAGCTTCAGAACAACGACCCCCATAGTACTCCATGAATCCATGACTTCTAGCTCTATAATGTAAGATTTATGATGTATGCTCCCATGATTTCTCAGTATGCCCAGTTCTATGTATTCATGATATATTCTTGGTGATAAGTGAAATCAGAATACGTATGTATGTTTTCATTTCAGATTTCTTGAACAACTTGTGCCTATGATCTCATTGTTCTACATCCTACTTACATTCACTCATGGTGGTTATGGATGGTTATGCCATATTCTACGCTTAGAAAGCCTCTCTACGTATGGTTTATGTTCAAGTACATGACAGCCTATTATACTTTTCTCTTCAGTCCCCATTTATGAGTGTTTAAGTAATGAGAATTATAATCTATAATTTAATAGTATCTCTCTTATTCTAGATCCTCGTACCTTAGTCCTTTAGTAACCTCCCGATGTTGCGATAGTGGTGTTGATAACAACTGAATGATGGTTTTAGATGCAAAGGTAGTTGTCTTTACATTGGGAAGATTAGGGTATGCTTATTCTACCTAAGGTTATAAAAGTGGAGGGAGATCAAGGATCTATTGTATGAAATATTTTGATGTAAAGTCTTGGTGTTTCTCTTGGTAGTAATCCTTGTAAATTTTAGCTTACTAGTATATGGGCACGTGCGTTGCACATGTATCCCATGTAAATTTTTTAAATTCATTAAATGGATTAAAAATTTATGAAATATATATGTAATGAGTAATAAAATATATTAATTAAAAATGAATCTTTAAAACAGTGAGAAGAAACACCAAATGAGGGCCGTATGATAATGTTTAAACATAATTCATTTTAAGCAATAAATTGTTAATTTGAACAGTAGTTAATAGTAGTACAGTTCTAATAAAAAGTCATTAATGACTAATTTGAGCCAAAAAAAAAATACAGACTTAGTATGATCAGAAATTCATAGAAATCAAATTTTAAAAAGTTTAATAGAGACAAAAATCCAAAAAAAATAAATACAACATACACATCCTTGTTAAGACTTTATTCAAAAGAATATAGTAGATGTGAAATAAATAAAGAATTAATACATAATTTTCTGAGTCTTGTCTACACCTTCTCCCATAACCAATCAAAATTCAATGTCTTCTTCATTGAATCAAATTCAAACATGATCAAATGACAAATAGTACAATAATGATACAAGTATTTCACTACTTTATTATTGAATGAAATGTATAATCTTGGATAGGGGTCTCATGAAACCAGTAAGATGAATTTAGATAGATGAAAATGGAGGAGTATTAGAAAAAATAAGAGTTTTAAATAAAATACTTAGAAGTTATGAATATGAAAAGCATGAGAGTTATAAATATTAAAAGTAACAATTAAATAAGTAATTAAATATGGGTTATGAAAATGAGTATTTAAAGCAAATAAGAAAATAGTTAAAAACAAAAATAGTGCAAATAATATATAAATCGAAAAAAGAACATACCTAATAATTTTGGAGGTTTCTACTAATGTATATTTCAACGTGAAGGTTATGTGCATTCCCATTTATAAGTTTTTTTTGTTTAATATAGAATTTTTATCATAATAAATTGGAAAATTCAATAACTCCTAATAACGGAAGAGAACCAAAAGACCAGAAGCTTTGAAACGTAGGAGGTATGTTCACTGTTAAATAAATATTAAATACTAATTTTGATAGGGAGTAATTTTCTAATAAAAACAATTTAAAGCAAATAATTTGCAGTAGAGTATAATTTTACTTTTAGATATAGGTAATAATTAAACTTATAAAGGGTATTTTTGTAATTCAACTTTCAATAGTGGTACCCCATATTCCGCTAAACTTTGAACTTACTCAACGACAATAAATCACACAAAGAATTTTAAAATGCAAGAAGAAGAAGAGTAGAAGATTAAAAAAAAAATTGCGGTTGAAAAATGAGAGAACGTCCCTCTATTTATAGTCAACAAAGGGTAGTATGAACAATTGTTTTTTGTGTCTTATCTGAAAAGTTCTGACCTTCCTGAGAAGTCACAACCCTTTGGAAAAGTCACAACTCTTTGGAAAAATCATAATTCATTAAAAATCAGAACCCTTAGGAAAAAAGTCCCAACTTATCAAAAAAGTCACAATTCATCGAAAATGTCACAACCTAAGTTAGGGATATTATAGTAATTTAACATTCAAGTTAGGAGTTCATGCTTTTAAGGTAATATAGATAAAGACGCTAGGAAAGATAAAGACTATTAGATGGGTTTGTTACCTTGAAGTCCATGAAGTGGTTATAGTGACATGCTTGAATATTATGTTGATAACACATGGATGAATTCATTATGCACTAGTAGTTTCTTAATTTGAACTTGGTTGAATGGTGTGGTAAGAAGAAGTAATATTCTTGGTATGGAATTTCCTACAGAAATATAGGATTAGTACATTCATCTTACGCGTAACATTTTGTGACTCCAAGTTAGGCTTGAACATGGTGAGAGCATGCAGTTAGACTCAGACTTAAGTAGAAGTAGTCACATATATCCTTGTAAGGGCTATAAGTTGCAACTGTTGAAGGGTAGTATGCCAGAGAAGAAGCGTAGTTGAGAAGTGTTTCTAAACTTAAAAGTTAACAGTTGTATCACTTAAATCATAATAGAACATTCTTACCTCATCCCGATAGTACCCAGTTTCCTATCAAGACCTTTAGATGGGGTGTGACCCATGTTCAATCTATATCGTTCATACTTTATGGATCCATGTTGGTGTCTCACATGAATTTTGACGATGATTCCTTCCGGAGTTCCATTATTGTCTTTTGGAGGCCAATAGAGGGAAAGTTCATTTCTATGTTTATTTTCTTCATGCCTGTGCTAATTCTTGCGCTCTTTGCTCGTGCTTCTACATTTCCTATTGTGGATTGCTAAAACCCTATTTTTAGTACAATTTACTTTATGCTAGTATATAGAACAAATAGCCCAAATAAATCTTTGCTTACTCTATTCACATATCTATTCTAGCTTTGATCTTCATTCGAGGACGAATGATCCAAAGGGGACATATTGTAACACCCTACAACTTCCAAGCAAAGATTTGAACTATGTTTCGTATGCATATAAGCACAAACCTGATGATTTCTAAGTTGTACATATATGTTAAGGTCCTTTATTAAGTGTGGTAAGTGTGTCGTATGTGTTTTAGGGTCGTAAGGTACCACTAACACCAAGCCAAGTTCAAATCCATTCTACCAGCTAAGTTTTTCACTAGAGATCATGCAAGGGTCAACTTCAAACGACCATATCTTTCAACATATGAAGAGTTAGGTGACCCATGACCTATCAAAATTGAAGGTATTTCAGTTTAGTTTCGAACGCACCAAACCGTTGATCAATGCGATAATAGTACACAAAGTGATGCGTATTTCACTAGAAACTGTCTTGCTGTGCACGAGTTGCGCCGGTAGCACACTAGCGCAATGAGGTAGCGTCTGCTGCCATGCCGCGCGCTGGCTGTGTGCCCAAGACGTTATCTGCGATAGTGCACGTCAGAAACCGTATAAAAGACCCCAAAGTTGTGGTTCACCTCCCTAGTTCATAAACTTACTCTAGAAGGAGAAGTTCTCAAGAAACTAACTTTCTCCAAGGTTCATCCACCATTGAAGGTATGGTTTGACCGTAGAATTTCATAATTTCTTCATCTTAACACGAATTAATACCTCCCACTCATGATATTCATAGATTTCCAAGAAAAAGACCCCAAGAACTAATCTCCAAGGTTCAAAAAGGGTTTCGTGATTCTTCTTCTTCCAAGATTCTAGTTTTCTTGGGTATTTTGATGCAATTATGGTATGTAAGATTTTAAGGAGGAATTCCTTTCATCCTCATGTCTAAAATTCCCCAGTTTTCATGAAATCAATTTTATAGTTAAGGTTTATAAGCCTACTTTCATATTCACCATTTTTATGATCCAATAACATGATTTCTTGAATTACTTACCTTGCATACCAATACATTCCATGTATTGATGCTGCATCGTTTTATGATGTAGATTTCAGCACAATGATTCAGGCTCGCGGGAAGACGTTTCACTAAGTTTCTTTGCTTTCAATATTGTGGTGAGTCCTCCTCCCATTCAGAGGACTTCAGTTATGACTCATTAAATTTTATTCAGTTCAGTTGTGTTAGCTTTTAGCTTTTAGGCAGTCCAGAGTCTTGTCCCGACAACTCGTTTTATTTAGTTTAGAGTCTTTGAGACATTAGTATTCAGTTGTAATAGAGTTATTTCTGAAATCTGTTTCAATTATGATTTTAGCTTACAACTTTCGATTTAGTTTTCATATGATATGCTTAGATGTGCTATGCCAAGGGTTAGCTAGGGATCACTTGTGGTTTCAAGTACCGTGTCTGGCTAGGGTGTAGAATCGAGTCGTGAAAGTCTCCTAAGATGTCTAAAAAGCCGCATCTAGTAGTCCTTTTTATGGGTGTGAAGCGCGCCACAATTATAAGGGGAGGCTACAGAGTGCTTAGGAAATATTTCCTTTCTTTCATACTTTGGATCGTGCAATAGAGCTATCCCCTAAGAAACATATGCATATTCTTGCATTGCTTCAATTTTTCTAACTATTCCTCATTTTCGGGATTATAGAACTAGTAAAGCTCAACTTCTACCGGTAAGGTGTTCTCAGATAGAACTATCATCATTTCAGAGATCGCACAAAGGGCTTGAGAGGAGCCCATTAATTCAAAATCTTATGTTCCTTTTTTTTTGGGTGAGTAGTTGTATTATAGTGTGAATCGAAGTACAAGGGGTGAACATGCTGACGGACAATCGTCCCAGCAGTCAGTTCAAGCTACTAAACCAAATAGCTATAGATAGCCATTGCTGCATTATGCAGGATATCCCTTAAAATTCACTAAGCAAGTTTCTACTCTACTCTCACTTTGTGCCTTTATAATGGATCTCTTGAATGGTGTTTCTTATCAAGATCTTTGGTTGACTTTTTTGCTGGAAGATACACATGTTCCTCTCTCCAGATATGGTATACTGCTCCTGCTAGCATCATTCTGTACATACATTTTCTTGGCTTTCTTCCTTTTGCCCATTTCTCAGCCCATATGAGTTCATCATTCCATTGCATAGGGTCTCTATTGATATTCAGCCATTGCAACAACATCTTCCATATCTGCTGATACATCACATTCAAAGAATAAGTGTGCAATGGTCTCATTTTCCTTTTCGCAAAGAGGATGATTCAGACTTGTTGATACACCCCATTTGTGTAATCTATCTCGAGTGGCAAGTCTCTTGCTCAGCTAGTTGCAGCATAAACACCCACATGGGCAAGCCCATATTATTACAAGTTAGTTTTCTCCCTTTTAGTACTGACCTCTCAAACTTGTTGTAGAATTCTTTGGTGGAGAAGTATGACATTTTGTGGATATCTGTTATAGCATATCCTGCTCTAATGAAATTTTGTTGGTTGGAGGATCTTTTGAGTAGACCAGACTGCCTGCTTTGGTAGATCTTCCAGTAAGTTCCTTCCCCCTCCATAGTAGATATGGATTCATTTTACCCATAGCTTATCTATGTTATTGCAAATGTTCCATAGGAGCTTAGCTATTACTGCCTTATTCCAAGTAGAAAATAGAAATGTCAAGAATGTTTAGGCCACTAGCTGACTTAAGATAGCATATTCTATCCCAAGCTAATAAAGCTTTCTTTGACATCAGTGCCCTCCCGTCCATAAGAAGTTTTTGCAAGTTGCTTCAATTAGCTTTACCACTTCTTTCGGCAGAACTAAGATCTGGGACCAAAAAATTGGATGGAGAACAAGACAGACTTTATAAGTTGAGTCTTACCAGCATAGGACAAAAATCTAGTGGTCCAAGATTTGATTCTGCTAAGGATCTTCTGTCAGAGAGGTTGGTATTGTACAATGGAGATTTGTTTTGAACTCAGAGGTACTCCCAAATACTTGTAAGGTAAAACACCCATACTGAATCTCAGGACATTTTGGATATCTTGTTGCATCTGAGTTGACACACCAGCACAATAAAGGGAACTTTTAGAGGGATTTGCAATAAGACTGGAAGCTTTAGGGAATTCTTGGAATTAAGTGAAGAGTAACTGGATTGATTGGACATCTTCTTTGCAGAATAATAGAAGATCATTAGAAGAGTAGTTGAATCAGGTTCAACCTACTGCATTTAGGATGGTACTTGAATAGGTGTTGAAAGCTGAGGAGTTTTAAGGATTTACTCAAGTATTCCACGGCCAAGACAAACAATAGAGGAGATAGGGGAACTCCCTATCTCAACCCTTTTTTGCATGGAAGGGCTGGTAGGATGACCATTGATCACAATTGAATATGATACAGTGTTAACACACATTAGAATCTAATCTACAAACACCCCAGGAAGTACAGAGCAGTAAGAATTTGCTAGAAAACCCCATTCCAAGGAATCATAAGCTTTTTGCATATGTCTATCTTAAGCATACATCTGGGAGACATGTTCTTCATCCCATATCCCTTTATCAGTTCATGGCTCAATAAGATATAATAAATGATTGCCCTCCCTAAGACAAAAGTTGTCGGACTATTATCTATTGAAGGGGCCATGATTGTTTGAAGTCTATTGGTAAGCACTTTTGAGAGAGATTAGCTTATACAACATTGTGCAACAGGCTATAGGTCTATATTCTTTTATGGAAGAAGGATTTTGTACCTTTGGTATGAGAGTGACATTTGTGCAATTAATGGCTCTAAACATCTTCTTGTGCTGAAATACTTCTTACACTCCTCTGTAATTTCCACCCTGATAGTCTGCCAAGCTTTCTTGAAAAAAAAAAGGCATTGAATCTGTCACATCCTGGAGCCTGTAAGTCAGCCCAACTTTTTAGAGCCAAAGTTATTTCTTCATTGCTGATGGACGTCCCCCAATAAAGTTCCTATGTTTGAAGACCCTATTCTCAACCTAGAGGCTCCCTTAACCCCTCCCCCACCCCTGTCCCTCACCCCCGTCCCCGCCTAGAATAATACCCTAGTATACCATTGTCCACCAGAGACACTGAAGCCAATATA
This sequence comes from Solanum stenotomum, assembly GCF_019186545.1. Taxonomy (NCBI): domain Eukaryota; kingdom Viridiplantae; phylum Streptophyta; class Magnoliopsida; order Solanales; family Solanaceae; genus Solanum; species Solanum stenotomum. The sequence continues at coordinate 11,045,689 of NC_064288.1, read as the reverse complement.
AACTAATCAATGTGAACAGTGAAACAAGCAGAAATCACTACTAATGCACAAGCAAAAAGAGGCAATTAAAACTAATACCTTAAGGATGATAGAATTAGAAGTGAGACCCTTAAAGACAAGAATAAAACAAGGCAGGACTAAATACAATACAAGTAAGTGAGAATCGCAACAAAAACTCCAAACAGAGGCTGTACAAGAACAAGAATTTAAGGGCTGAATAAACAGAATCAATAAGGACTCAAACGACAAACGAAATAAAGAAGATGAACGAGTAGTATAGAAACTCAAAACACTGGTTGCCCACAAGAAATATACTAAGCTATGGACAGGCAGGTAGCAAAACTGAAATTTGAGGCAATGTAATAGGGAAAATCACACCAACAATGAGAAGATATAATCTGGGTACAAATTTAGTCTAGTAAACACAACTATGCTCAGTCAAAAATCAGTGCAAATCGCTAGAAAAACAGAAAGAAAGAAGCAATGTTGGGAGTACAGTTGGAAAATGGAAAGTGAAACAGAATGTCTGAGATTTGCAAGGGAAGATATTAAAAAATGGGAAGTAAGTGAGCAGGTGTCCCTAGCTTGAGTATACAAGGCAATGTAGAGTATATAGAGGAAAATTGAAACTAAATGTATGAACCATGTGATTGAAATATTCAAAACATGCAAGTATCTAGGGAATTTGAGATATGATAATGGGAAAATTTTGCTGTCACAAATTACAAATCTATGGATGCAGTGAAACATGAGAAGATATTTTTACAATGTGATTTCCTGCTTTACTGTTTTTATGTTGGCGATTCTGGCTGCAATTGCCTGATTCCATTTGGCTTTGGATTGCCAAATTTTCTTTGTCATTCAACCTGCCAGGTTAATTGATGTCTCTTCATACAAATTGATGCAAATATTAGTTGCAAATGCGAAGTGTTTCATAGTAGACCCTCTAGATTTTAATGTAAATAGGAAAGGTGGCTGAAGCAGTGTCTTGTGTAAACCCACTGGCTCGATATGCCACAAGGAGGGTAGAACCTAGTGTTCATTGATATTGGTAGAAAGGATGTGCAAATTATCCATGGATGGGGTTGGTTTGTTTTTTATGAGGCCTTTTTGCCTTACTGATTGCAAGTAATGGATAACTACAAATTTTGAAGTGAATCTTGTAACTAAGCAGTTATGTGTTTGGATTGAAGTGTTGAAACAAATAAAAATAGTTTGTGTGCGGTAAAAAATGTTGATCAGCACTTTTATGTTAAAATGTTTGAGATGCCCTTAATGTTGTTAATAAAAAATATAAATTCGAAAGTATCTTTACATGGAGATAAGGCAAATGAAAAATAGAATGGAGAGGGAGTTAGGTGGTTGTTTTGGAAGGGAATTTCTGGAACTGCAAAAATTATTATGGATAAAATAGTACTCCTTCCATTTCATTTTATTTGTCTTCACAAAGTAGGGGTAAGACTGCATACACAACCATACTCCGCAGAACCCACTTTTGGATTACACTGGTATCTTGTTGTTGTTGTAGACTTGTAGTAGTAGTAGTATGACTGAGCACCGAGTTTAAGAAAGTAAGGGAGGTTTTTAGTAGTACTAAAATTCCCCTTGAGCTTGTGATCTTAAACTTACCACGTGGATGTTTGAATTAGAGAGTTGCTAAATATAGAAAGTGACATTCTTTTTTTGATACAAACTAAAAAGGAAAGTAAGATACATGATTGAAATAAAGAGAGTAAACTTTAGCTCAAGCCAAGCTTACTTATAAGTTGAGAAGAGATAAGCTGGATAATCAACTTATGGTTTCTGTTGATTTTGACATATAAGTACTTGGGTTACAAGCTCTTTTGGTGTTCACCAAATGCAAAATAAGCAGAAAGTAAGTTTACCCAAACACTCTATATATACACGGCTCTCATTGTTACCAACCGTTCCTCTTTTGCGCCTCCTAGGGTGTGGCCTAGTGGTCAATAAGTGGTTGAGAACCATGAGGTCTCAGGTACAATTCATAGCGGAGACAAAAATCACTATTGGTGGACAAAGTTACCTGGTACTTGTTGTTGGTGAGCGGTAGCAGGTATCTCATGGAATTAGTCGAGGTGCGAGAAATCTTGCCCAAACACCACGCTCATCAAAAAAAGAAAGTCCCTCTTTCGCCTTTCAAGAGAAAATCTTTCTGGGCAGGGGAGGGACGGCACAGATGAAATAATTGACTCCCTTCCAACTTGCTTTAGAATCTACCTGAGACCTGCCTCCATTTTAAATTTGTCCCTTGTTACAAAGATTCAAGGGGAAAAGTCATCTCAAAGAAAGAGGGTTTCGGTGTTCTAGGACCTTTGGCCTTGAAATTTCTGTTGCATAGGGATCCCCTGCTAATTTTGTTTCTTTACTTTTTTACTCAAATAATGTTTTCGGTGCTTCATTGCTTTCAAAGAGAAGATAGTATTTTGTTGCTAGTAGGGGAGTAGCTTTCGTGCTTCCTTTCATCTGGTGGAAGACAATGTCAGTTAAAGTTTTTGACTTTATCACTGAAGTTAGCATTTGTCAGCCAGACGACTAAATGCCCAATGTTGAGGCAGACATTTATTGAAAATCTGTAAAAGATTATCATGTTATGTTTCAAAATTAGATGGATAGTTTTTAGTTCATTAATTTTTAAAAAAATTATTAGGTAACATTTGTATTATAAACCAGCACTTAGGTAGTGCTAAAATCCCTTTACAACCAGTAAGTATTTAGTAAGAAACGAAAGAACTTCTCTTCCTAGCATGATTCTAAAAATTCTAGGATATCTTCTTCATCTATAGGAGAGTTCTTTGTACACCAAACACAAGTAAGCAAAATACAATTATTTTTTTCTTTTCATACCGGTAACATTAAAAGCAAAATAAAATATGTTTTAATCTTCTGTATTGTTCTACAACTGTCTTCAAAACATCTCGCATTCCTCTCCTTCCATAGAGTCCACCAAATGCAGGCTGGGATGGTTCTCCAATAGCTCCTATTATTGGCTCCAATCTCAGCTTCCTCCCAACAAGAGAGAGTGTCAATAATCTATCTTGCTAGGCATTGTCCATTTTATGCCTCTTGAGATTGATGAAAATCTTCCATAGTTGGTCTGTGATTCTGCAACGCAAGAACAAGTGTCCCACTGTCTCAGCCATCTCTCCACACAAACAACAATGTGTAAATAAAATGATGTTCCTCTTTCTCAGGTTTTCATGTGTCAAAACAGCCTCTTTTACTAACAGCCATGACTAGCATGCCACCTTCAGAGGTATTTTGTTTTTCCAAATTTGTTTCCATGTCCAGATGATGTTCTGTGATATTGTCAAATTTAAGTACTTGTACCCTGAATTTACTAAGTATGCCCCTTTGCTATGCCCATTCCACCATATTCTATGAGACATTGTGGAAAACTTACATGTAACTTGTGCCTTGTAGAGTGTAGTAACTAGCAATTGAGTCGTATATACTCAATAATTAATATATAGGTAGGCTGCAAGCATGCAGACCTCTCCAAAAGGGCATGATTCATCCAATTTCCTAAAACTCACACAACAAATGAACAAAGTATTAAGATCTTATAAGCTTATCAAAATATAACAAATAAAAGTTTAAAAAAGAGTTAAAAGTCAGAGATAAATCAAATGAAACATACCTTTATTTTGTAGAAGTTACCCAAGTTATAGAATCAAATAGACTAACAAAAAGTCAAGAGAGTCAGAGTCACAAATTTTAAATAATTAGCTGTTTAAATTAAGATAGTCAAATGATCACAACAATTTATACATAAACTCCATGTTCACAAGTTCATAGACCAAAAAAGAGTACATTACATGCACATTTAAACTAAGTTATACTTGAGGAATCTATATGAGTACATTCAATTTAAAGGCCATCTTTCTCAATTTCTTCCATGTCATCTTCCAAATCTTCAAATTCATTTTCAAGGACTCCTCCTTCTAGTGGAGGTTCGTCAATTGACAATTCAACAAAAGTGGGAGCAAGAAATCATTTCCCTAGCCAAATCTGGAGTGATTCAGATCGTTCCAATTGATGGAATGGAATCTACACCTCAAGATCTACCTAATACTACAAAATCACAACATTCTATCTTACCGTTTAAGAGATCTGCTCAGGCGATTTTGGGGGGAGAATTGCCAAAATCGCCTCTCAACTCAAACGAAGTTTCGCCGGTGATAACTGAGATTCAGGGGAAACAAATCACTATGCTGGAATTCCCTCAGCCCAGCGCACCTAATTATGCAAGTAAAATCGATATGAACAGAGGTTGTAATTCAGGAGAACTCGCCGGAGCTCAAGCAAGGAGGAATTTTTCGTCAAAATTAACCTTCTAACGTGCCTAGAGGAGGTGAGAACACCTCCCATGACAGGTCAGCACTTAGGTGTGTATAAAATAGATAAATATAAAGTTCAGGTGGTAATAGGATACCCGTAAAGTTGGAGTGTGTAGTTGAGATTTCGAGTATAGGTTGGGGGGGGGGGGGGGGGNAGACCATTTTCTCATATTAAAATGATCTCCACCTAAAACAATATCAAATGAATTTTAGATTATTGTGAAATAAACTTATATTAAAAAAATTACTCGAGAAATATCAAAAAACTTTCCTAAATCCCAATTTTTTGCTTGGACCACTTGTGTATTTTTCTTTTCTTTGAGACAGCAGGCGGAGATTATAATGCACAGCAAAGAAATCTTCAACCCTTGAAGTTGCCAACTTGTTTCTCTTGATGCTATGAATTAATAAAAAAGTTCTCCAATTCCTTTCACAACAAGATGAAGAAGCCAACCAGGACGGCAATTCGTAAGTCAAACTTTGTAAAAGTGGAGCATTTATACCATGGTTAGCCCACTAAGATAGATGCTCCTCATACCCCATATAACATCAACCACATGAGGCTCACTAAAGTGACCATTTCCACTACAAAATGCCCTTTACTCCAAAGAATCTTGTTTTGGATCTTTGATAATTGAAAACATTTGATTCTATATAAGGAAATCTCTCTATCTTCATTAGGAACAAGTCTTCTTGTCCTATTGCTTTCACTTTGAAGCCACGATTCATGGTAGTATTTGGAAACCAAGGAAATCTGCCATACAATGCAACAAAATATTACTCTTATTCCACCTAGCCACGAGAACATCTTGAATTTTCTCAAAGAAAATCCTATTGGCCATTATTCAATAATATTGGTCCATGACTATATGTTCACATTATATTTATCAATGGTCGTCTTTTAGTATCAGACCATCCATCCGAACAAATTGATAATCCTCTTTTTTTCCATGTATCTTTAATGGGTTGTAATTAACTATCTATGTTAGCCTTTTCTTGAGCCAAAAGAGTAGTTCGTAAACTATTATAAGTTGGGTGGAGCATAACCAAGTTATGATTTGCTGCCAAAAACTCTGAATACTTTTTAAAGTAAGGAGAAGTTGCGATTGAATGATAAACCTTTTCTTTTACCCTGGCCATGTTTGTATTTAAGTCAGCAGGTAGTACAGAAAAAACCATATTTATAAATAAGAAGAAAAAGAAGTAATCTTCTCCAAAATTGAACCATAATTCTGATGGACCCTAAAGTACCTATGATTTACTCAGTCCTATTGGATTAGACATTTTATATACCAAAAACAGAACAACAAAATACATTTAAGCTTGACATCCTGCAAGTTGTTGTTCCTATTCTCAAAACATTTATTATTTCTCTCTCCATACAGTCCAGCCCCAATCTTATTAGGCATTCTTTGGGAAATGCCTTTGAGATAAAAGGAAAATCCGTCACAGTTGGTCAGTGAGATTGCAGTTTAGAAAGAGGTGTCTCACCGTTTGTGTTTCTTTAGCACATAGGGAGCATCTGTTGCATAGAGAGATACCTTTCTTGGCCATATTGTAAAATGTCAAAATGTTTAATTGGCTAGCAGCCAGGTAAAGCATGCCACTTTGAATGATAAACCTGATGCGTAGAACATCCGAGCCACCAACTTGTCAGTAGTGTTTCCGTTAGAAATGCTAAAAGATTTTTTTGTGCTTCACCAGATGAACCTTTTCTCTTTTTTGGTTGTGATAAATCTGAGCCTTCTGGTAGAGATACATAATCTGCCTTTTTTCTTACATCCAATTGTACCATTGATTTTTTCTTTACGGCTTCTTCCTTCTCCATCTTCAATCCTACACATACTTCATGGCTGATCTCTTTGCATAGTGCAACTTTCTAACCGGAAAGCTTTAGAAGATGTGCATGTACTTTAGAATTTGAATTTGTAACTTTTTATTGCAAAAACTACATGACCACACTTCATTTCCACCACCATTAAGAGCAACCATAACAACCTTAATATGATTCCATAATGGGTTGTCCTCAAAATCTGTTCCAACACATTTTGTTGGTTTCAAAATACTTCTTTTTTTTTCAGCCGCTGTTGACGATGCCACGGGGATGAAGAACTTTTGGATATGGCTCTGGAGGAAGAGAAATGTTCTATGGCCCTCCATGGCATCATTAATAGCGCTAAAAAATAAGAAGGAAAGGGTATTTCGAGGCCAACAAAAAGTGTTGGATCAAGTTTTGATGATAAACCTTTCTGGATTCATACTAAGGCTCTTAATGGTGGTGGAAATAGAGTGTGGTCATGTAACTTTTTGCAATAAAAAAGTTACGGATTCATATTCTTAAGTAAAAGCACATCTTTTAAATTTCTCCTGTCATGGAGTTGCAATATGCAAAGAGATTAGCCATGAAGTATTTGGCAAATGAAGAAGCTAAAAATCAATGGTACAATTGGATGCAAAAAAAGGGAAAATTCTGTAACTCTACCCAGTGTAGTCAAAGGCGCGCTTAAGCCCTGAAGCAAGGCTCAAAATGTGTTGTGCGTTTTGCCTCGCTTTATGTGCGCTTCATTGTAGTCATCAAGGTTCTAAGACAAACTTTTCCTCGCCAATGAACCTCTTCGGAAGAAGTGACACTAAGCAATTGGTATTTTACTTTATCATAATTTTTTTTTCAATTTCTTTGGTCACATATTTGTCATTCATGTTTATAATTATTAGACTTGGACTAAACATATATATTTGTATTCTTTTTCTCCCTTTGCGCTTTTTTTCATTAAAGCCCACGCTTTATTTGCGCTTAATGCCCCAACAGACCTTAGAGCTTTTTTGCGCTTTTTGCCTTTGATAACACTGACTCTACCGGAAAACTCAGATTTAATGACAACAGAAAAAAGAGAAAAGGTTCAACTGGTGGAGCACTAGAGAAATCTTTTAGCATTTCTAACAGAATCACTGCCGACAAGTTGGCAACTCGGATGTTCTATGCATCAGATTTATCATTCAATTTACAACTTCTCCTTACTTGAAAAAGTATTTGGTGGCAAATCATATGTATGATTATATTCCACCAACTTATAATAGGTTATTAACTACTCTTTTGGCTTAAGAAAAGACTAATATAGGTAGAAAATTACAACCTATTAATGATACATGTAAAAGGATTGTCGATTTGTTTGGATGGTCTAATATTTAAAGGCGACCATTGATAAATATAATGAGAGCATCTAGTGGTGGACCAATTTCTTGAAATCGGTTGATTCTAGTGTAATTGTCAAGGGTTGTGTGTATATTGCTAAGTTGTTTCTTAAAGGCATAAAAAATGTTCAAGTTATCACCGATAATGCAGGAAAATATGAAGCTTGCCGGTTCTATGTTGAACAAATTTTTCCTCACATATTTTTGACACCGTGTGTCATTCATTGCCTAGTCTTGCTTTGAAAAGTATATGTCAACTTTTCGAAAAATCACCTCACTTCTGAAGTTGTGAATGGTCAAAGGATACTAAAATTGATTGGTGAAGTGAGTTGCTTAAAGAATTTTATGGTGAACCATGAAATGACGCATGCCATTTTCCAAAATCATTCAAAACTATTTTTGTTAAAAGTTGCCGAAACAAGATGTGCTTCCCATTGTCTCATGACTTCTAGTACCCATAAAGTGAAATCTTCGCTGGAAAAATTACAAGGGAGATAAAGTACTTGAAACAAGGACACGTGAAATAAAATCTCTTATGATGAATGGCGGGATGGAGTTGAATATTTTTTGAAGTGTGCGGAACCGATAGTATCTATGCGTAGAAGAGCCAACCTGAATGTGTGGGAGATAGCTATAGAGGGAAATTGAGTGTAGTACTAGAAGATGCATGTCATTTTGCTAAACTGACTATTTAATCAAATCTCCAACTTGTTTGGGATTGAGACAATTGTTTTTGAGTATCTAATCAATGGTAGAACCTGAATTTCCTCCTTGATTCCGTTCCTGATACCCTGGCAAGAAGAGCTTGTGTTCTGGGTGTAATGTAGCAGCTCTCATATCCTCATGTCCTATTCTTGGAGCAAAAGGAAAGTCAGAACTTAGAAATATGCTGCTTGTATAACCTAGTGTTAATATCTTGAAGACAACTAGCGTATTTCAAAGTATAAGTTGGAAGCTTTTAATAAGTGACCATTAAGTTTAGTGTTTCAAGAACCATCAAGTGTGTAGTTGATTAAGATGATGCATATCTACACATCAACACAAATACATCTCTTCGCATTTAATTATAAATATTCACATTTGATATTCCTCGAGAACTTGTTGAGTTTTGGCAAGCTAGAATTTTGTCATATTGTTTAAATACTATGAAGATTTGTCTAGGGCAAAAATAGTGCATTATTGTACCATTCATTATCTCGTGTTTTTCAAAAACTCAAATGAAAATTTATCATTTATTATTTCTTCTTTACCAATTAACATGCCATTGTTATTTATTTCAAGATCTTATGTCCTTCACAGATGGTGCTGACGTCTTTGCCGCGTTGCTGACAATCGGTGCAAGTTACAAGGTGATTTATAGTTCTGTGAATGTGTAAAAGATCAGATCTTAGGATGGTTAGCTTATCTTAATGTTACTACTTGGAGCACTACTCTTCCTGTCTTGCCTTAATTTATTAATGGTACTTAGCTTGATAATCTCAAATATTAGGAGATTACGTGTCAAATGAAAGTCTCTGACGTTGCTGTGTTGAATTTTGGTCTTTTATGTTTGTGTTGCTTCTCGAGTTTGTTGGGTTAATCCATCCACTGGAGAAATGATTTTTCTTTTGCGTATCTTGCAGAAGGAGGCCAGTTGCTTTGCGTTTCTTTAAAAAAACGACTACAAATTATTCATGACCACAGTTGTTTTCATGTATCAAACTACCACAAAGAATTTGAGGAAAACGAAGTCTTAAGGTTCTTGTTTTCTGTTTAAGTCTCATACTTAGTTCATGATAAAATGCCGCTGATCAAGCAATGAAACATTAGAAAACACATGGTTGAGGATGTTAATGCTATAATTTTTCTTGAAGTAACATTATACATTAATTAATTTTGGTCTTGTGTAAACATTAGAGGAACTTCTATTATCAACCTCCATGTTAGTCTTGCAATCAAACTAGTGCTTAACCCCATTTTGAGAAGGGATTTCATAGTCTGTTTCTTTCTTTCTTATCTCTAAAAGGCATTTGGTGTTCAAACATATGGTAAAAGGCATTCTATCTAAATAAGTAGTTATTTTCTATTTTTGAACTCAATTTTGAAACTAGTTCTAATTGAAGTGAGATAAGTTTCCTACTCACCCACTAATTTGCTTACTGAGAAGTATGGGAAAATCTAAGAAGTGACCAATGAGGACAGTTGTAAAAACCAGTGAAGCAGTCCATTAACTGAGTCTTCACTGAAAACAATGACAGAAAAATGAGAAAGATCCGTTGGTGAAGATGTAACTCCTGACATTGTCAGCGTTAGCTATTTTTATCTATCTCTAATACACTGACTAGTATTTTCAAGCTTTACAACTCACTTCACTACCCTACTTTTCACTGAATTCTGAATTATCATCTTGGAATAACACAAGTGATATTACAGCACCTCAATGAGATCAGTGCAACTAGTTGGAGGTAATAGGTCAAATTTAGGGATGGCAATGGGGCGGAATGGGGTAGGGTGAGTTTTTAAGGCTATGCGGGGCAGGGTGGGTTTAAGGTTGTGTGGGGCGGGGCGGGGCGGGTTGTGGGTATATGTGATTTTGTGGGTTCAAATTTAATTTCAACTTTTTACATGTTATAAGAGTGATAGAGCACTATTTATTAAGAGAATTTCTTTAAAGCTACTAAAATATTCAAGATAGTAAATGAAAATGGTTCAACAAAAAATAATTCAATTTCTAACATGTTTTCCAATTGATCTCTAAAAAATAATTTTCAAAAGTCACTATCCTATTAAATTAATACAACTTAATGAAAAAANATTCAAGCTAGTAACTGAAAATGGTTCAACAAAAAATAATTCAATTTCTAACATGTTTTCCAATTGATCTCTAAAAAATAATTTTCAAAAGTCACTATCCTATTAAATTAATACAACTTAATGAAAAAATGAATTTATTTTTATGAAATATATTTAGTATCAAACTTCACTAGAAAAAGAAAATATTAAAAAATTATGTAGTGTGAGGCGGGTTAAAAATGAAAAAAATTATTATGCGGGGCGGGGCGATTGCCATCCCTAGTCAAATTTCAGTATAAAGAAACAAAAATGAAATATATAGTGTAGGTGGTTTCTTTTCAAGTGTTATAAGGGTTTGGTTGAACTTAATATCTTTGATTCTATGGAAATTAAATTGTCTTGCTCTTGAATTAGACCATCATTAGTTTCGAAAATTCATGGAAAAAAGTGTGATTTGTGTGGCTTGAAGTCATGTTTGTTTATCTAAATAAAAGGTAAGGACTCAAAACAGCCATTTTAATGCACTTGTCATGATGTTGCATCAAAGTGGGAAAGGCATCTCACTGACATAGTACTCTACAAGTGCTAAAACTAGCTTGCCTTTGTAACTTTGCAGATCCTTTAATTTGTTTGAACAGTGAAAAACCAAAAGGTAAGCAGTTAGTCCACTGAGTTCTTCCAATGGAATACCTACACCCAAATAAATGAAAAGATCTATTTTTTCATCATGACAGAAAGGGCAAGCCATCAAATTGCTGCTTACTGCTTACAAAATTGAACCGAAATCGATAATTCAAATAAAAAAGTGTTATTAATTTATTGGTAATGAGTTATTAATTTAGCAGTATTGGTGACACTTTTAGATTTTTTATTATCGGTTTATCGATTCTTAAGGATTTGAGATTTTTTCTTAACAGTTAACTGATAATTCAATGGTAAATTAAATAATTACTCCCTCTGTCTCAATTTTTATGGTACTTTTCATTTTTCGAGAGTCAAATAGTTTAAGTTTGATCGGAAATTTGCGCGTGGAATCTTCAATCTTTTTGAAATCAAATTTATATATTTGTAAACTACGTGAAAAGTATTATAAGTCACAATAATTGGCAATTCAAAATAACTAAAAGATATATGAAAAATTTACGGTTAAAGATAGACTTGTCTGAATTTCGAAATTCGAGAAATGCCACATGAATTGGGACATAGGGAATATATTTTACCATTTGTTATATAAAGTCCTTAACTTAGAGTTTACTTCCATACTTTTATTTTTGGTTGTCTCAAACTTTTAATTATTTTACAGTGTGATGGTGTTTGCTTTTGAGCATGATATTGTGCATGGTTTATTTAGTTTGTGACCTTATTTTAAGTGATTTTCAATTAAAAAAATTATGACAAATTTTAACAGTTAAACCGATAATCAAATTAATAACGATCAATAATCAATAAGTCAATTTTTAATGGTTCTAAAACGGTTTAGTATGTCTACAAACTGATAATCAATAAGTCGAATTGATAAACTTCAAAATCAATCCGATCAATATGCAACTTTTCTCCTCACTATCCATTTGGCCATAGATATTTCCAAATATATTTGGTGGGGAAATTGTCAAATATTATTTGGCCATATAAGTTGTTATTTGGTAAATATCTTTAGCGAACAATCCAAATTTCCAAATACCAAGGAAAACAAAATAGAATATGGGAATATTATATTATTTAAGAACTTTTTTAAAATTACCCTCAGTTTTTATGTTTTATAAAACACTCTTTGTTTATAGTTGTGGATTGAATTTCAATCTAGTTTGCTGAACAAAATTTGTACAATTATATATAAAATTTATGCAGTTTTTATCTGAGTTTAATCTCCAAAGTAACTTCCATTACAAGAAATAATAGTAGTTTTTCATATACAAATGAATGATATTTTTTTTAGATTCATACTTAATTGTGTTAGGTGTCATAACATTTCACGGAACCATTCATTATATAATGATAATATAAACTTATGGATATTTTTAATAGTTTTTAGAACTTATGGGTATAAATTATATTTTTTCTAAAAAGTCAAATATTTCTCTCAAAACTTAGATCAAACATATGGTAAAACTTCACTCGAAAATAACTTTCCAAAAATATTTGGAAAACTATGTCAAATGCTAGCTTAACTTTTCAGATTCCTCGTGGGAGGCTAATTTTGTATTTAGGCATGTGATACAAGTCATGATCTTAAATTAACATTTGAATATGTGATACGAAATTATGCTTTCAATTTCCAAATGCTCCCAAAAAAAGTGATTTGAGATTCTAAATTTTGATTATAAAATGTTTTAATGTAAAACTTGACCATATGTTTAATTTTGTAAGAAAAAATAAAGATCTATCATTTCAAATTTTACAACAAAGGTTCATGTCCGACAAAGAGATTGTTCGTACATATACAGATATTATATCAAACACATAATTTATAGGATCATTTTATTCAATTCATTAATCTACTTGCGCAATCACATGTTTCAAACAATAATCACATTATATAAAATCACTATCATCATTGTGCCTTGTTACGAAAGATCGTTCCCAATAATTTGTCATCATAAACCAACTACATTAAAAAAAAACATGTAACATGTAAGTCAAATGGCAAGTAGACTTTGCTTTACTTCATGGATTTTTGGTGATTTGGAATTCTAGCTTTTTTTTTGGTCAAAAGTTTTTATGGACGTCTGTTAAGACCTTATTAATGGCGCCAGTTGGTCCCGAGGGATAAACATGTTCATTTTCAAGTTCAAACGAGCCCCAAAGCAGACACTTGACACATAAAAAGCAATTCACCAAACCAACATATATAATCACAACATGTTAAACCATATCATATAACAAGCTATGTATCCACCAACTGTTAGCCAATCTGTGTTTAAAACAGTAGTACTAATTACAACAAACTTTGCAGAAACACGATATTACCAAAGTTTAATAAACCAGTGAAGAACAGAAATCAATTCACAAAACTAAAATCTGTAAAAACGTATGTCCTCCCAGGATAGAATGATCTCAATCACCAGTGTATTGATACCCAAAACGTTGGTGTCAGCGAGTCACTCAACGACAATAAAGTACATGAAGAAAATTTGTGTAGAAGAAAAAAAGAAATCAGAAATATTCGTAAGTCAAAAGTCTGAAGAATTACGGGTATTTATAGCCAAAAGGAACTTATTCCGAAAGGTTGTAACCTTTCAGAATCCACACGACCATTCATGAAAGTTTGCAACCTTTCAAACAGTCATGGTTGTTCCTGAAAGTTGCAACCTTTTAGAACAGTCATCTCCAACGGCGGAAAATTCAAATAAAACGAGAAAGTATTTTAAATATAATGGGTCGCGCGGATCCGAGTCGGGTCAAAACGTTTTGGTTAATTAACTAAATAATTTAAACGGTTTTGGCCATTTAATTTAATTAATTAAATAAATAATTAAAACAAAACTTTGTTCAAAAATAATCTCTCGATCAATCACTTTCCAAAACCAAAACCAAAGCCGAAGTCGAGCGAGCGACGACGGCGACGGCGCTAGGGGGTCCCTCTTTTCAACCCTTTTAACAACTAATAGAAGTGTATCTCTATTTAAACACTGCTATTTTTCTTTCCACCACCATTGAGAGAGAAATGCCTTTTTTTAAAGCATAAGAGAATCTTTTCCAATTCCTCTTTTCATCTTCCCTCCATTTCCCATTAACTCTTGTTATACCCAACACCAACAATCTCGAATCATCAAGAGAAATCAAGAAAAACAATTTCAATATATGTGAATTTATGCCCACTTTCATCTCACAAGTGTAATCTCACAGAACTCATCATCGACATAATACACTAATAAACTCACACATCAAACACTAAGGCATAAACATATGCTAAATGACTTATTTATTTTCATCTAGCTATGATCTGCAGGGGACCAACTTTATCCATGTATCATAGCAACATGATATCTGACTCTCTGAATATATGTAACTACTTGTACGGAACCTCACATTGAACTTGAGCCACTCATCACTAGGAAGGTTATAATTACCTTTACCTTTCTCATGCATTATAACAAATGGTCAGTTTCACCAAATATAACTCGGTGTATAACAATTATAAATACACTTGTAACACACGTAATTCAATCTAATTCATCATTTAATCGCTTATGCATTTTAAGCATCAACAAACATATCATAGATTACAAGCATGTCTGAAGACCAATTAATAAGTATTCAATTTAGGAGTATACATATAAATATAAATCAAAGTCTAAATTCTAATTAAATCATTACCTACTTCAATCGAAGAACCGAATGCAAGTTGATCCGTAAGAGTCTTTCCTTTTTCGAAGCTTTGAATTGTTCATGGTCTAAAATAATAATTACACAGTATTCAGTCACTTACTCCACATTTCTAAAACTTAGGAACTAAACCTCATTGATTTTACCATTGTTCGTAACCTATATGTAATGATCGGGAATGTCAATTTTGATTTTTTTTATATAAATTACCATTTTATCCCTCCAGATAGTTGCCCGATTCATTTTCTGATTGGTTTGTGAAGTTGGTTTTGAAAGTTTAGTAAAATGTTGGGATTTTTGGAAGTTTTTAGTTTTGTAAGGCTTAAGTTGGTTAAAAATGGTTTTTTATATCAATCAAAGTTTTTGAGTCTCGAAATGGAATTCTTTCAGTTTCATTAGTTCCAAAATGTAGAATTTGGTCTAGGAGAGTCATGGGTTTCTAATTCGGAGTTGTATTATTGATTTGAGGCATTGAGTTGGAAGTTTAATAAATTTTAGCCTTTGGATTGACCTTGGTCAATATTAGGTATTCAGATGCTCGAATCAGATTTCCTATAATTCCATTAAATTTACGGACTGAATTTAAGCCTAGAAGAGGTCTTGGTTGATTTTTTGGAGGCCCCGAGGTCAGTTTGGTCTTTTTGTGCGTTAAGTTAGTTTACTGCGACTTTTACAAGTTTCAGGTCAAGGAAATCTCATATTCGTATTTAGGTGGTTCTCTTGAGTCTGGAACGTCGAGTTTAGTTAGATATAATATATGATTTGTATGTACGGAGTTTCGAATGACTCCCAGGGTCTTTTAGGAGACTTGTGTGTTTCGCTGAGTTTTTTGGTATTCGTTATACCTCGCATTTGTGAAGGTCTGCTCACTTTCATAACCTTTGCGTTAACGAAGACCTAATCTCGTTCGCGAGGGGTTGAGTTTTACCGCGAAGGTCTGCTCACTTTCGCGATTGTCGCGTTCGTGATAGACCTATGCATTCACAAAGAGTCATATTATTCAGGGATCACGTTCCTAATCAGGGCGTTGTGTTCATGATGGTCGCTTAAGCGAACCTGAGTTCGCGTTCGCGATGCCTTGACATTATTATTTTAAAAATTGAGGTTTCAACTCTATTTTTCCATTTTCAAATTTTGAGAGCTCGGTTTTGGGGATTTTAAAGAGATTTTTTAAGATTCATTGATTGGGTAACGATTTCTAGCGCTCTAACTCTTTTATCCATTAAATATTTCATAATTTTTATTATTAAACATGGGTTTTGGTTCCAAACTTTGAAGGTTTTTGTAAAGGCTTAAGGTTTTGATAAAATGGTGAATTAAGGTTTGTTTGAGCTCCATTTTTAAAATGATTTTCACATGTAGTTTCCAAAACCTTTGGGTAATGTAATTTTATTTTAAATTCCAGATTTACCCCCTTATTTCTAGTATTGAGTTTTTGGGTGATGTTGACCCTATTTTCTAAAAATATTAATATGGGTGTTGATAGTTACGAATTCTTATTGTGAGTTCTTATTTGAATAGCTTGTGTTGATTAGGATACTGTTCGGAGGGGAAAAGCTTAAGTGCAGGAGTGATTGTGTGATTTTCTTAAGGCAAGTGAACTTCTATACCTTTGTTAAGCTTGTGGAAACTTGTATTTTCTAGTCTATGTGTTGGGGAGTAATGAAAATTGATGATGGATTGAATTGTTCACATTGATTGATCTAAATGATAATACAAAAAAAAGGATAACAAAAAAGGTAATGTGATGGCAATTTGATGTGTATGATGTTGTGAATGACTTTAGTGGTAATGTTGATACGTTATTGATGAAATACTATGATTGAGGGGTTATGAATTGTGAATTGATATGGAAGTTGTCCTCTCCTCATATTATTGTGTGAACATAGCTATTTGCATTGATTCTGAAACTCAATTGTGATGGTTCTTTGTGAAATGATGGAAAAAGAGGAACAAAGAGGATGTAGTATATCTGAGAGACGTTCCACACATCATGTTTGATACTATATTCGAGGAACATGCCACACATTTTGGTAGTTGAATGGAACGATATGTCCCTCGTGGGTCCCGTGGTGCAAGGCAGGACATACATGCATCACTCTATTTGATATTTTATATGATTGCATCGTACTTCATATGATTATGATTATTGATCTCATGTTGTTGAGACTCTTGATTGTGATGATAGACTAATTGTGCAGAGGTGCGACTCAAGATACCATTTATGTGTTATTTTGTGGAGTGGAAACTGTTGGAAACTTTGTGTCACGACCCAGGGGTATCCCCTAGATGTAATATGGCGTACAAGACCCCGAGATGCCTCATACAAGACACTTAGCTTTCATAGTCAAGATAATAGAAAATCGACGAGATTTAAAACATTTTCAACATAACCAAAGTTTTTAATTGCAAAGCGAAAGTCTAAAACACTTGTCTCAAAAACCATATAATACAAAAGAATCTCGTGACATAGCCCGTACATCAATATTCAAAACTCAAATTAAAAGAACATAAGGATAGTAGTGGTCAAATCCTCGGATGAATGAGGACTCACCGATCTTCAACTCTTCCTATACTATAGATCCTAGCCACGGGGATGAGCATCGAGAACGCTGAACCCTACATTTGGATAAGAAATGTAGGCAAGAGTATGCGTTTAGTACAAAAATTTCTTCAATATGATAGCTTGCATAAACATAACATAAGTGTTAAACAACATAAGTCATGAAGCATAATCAATGCACATAGTAGATCATTACAACACGTAAGACCCTCTAGCCTTACTCATCATGGAAGGCAAACTCAAGCAACAATCCAAGCTCGTCACCTATCATAGCATATCACAGCTTATCTCTTAAGGATCTAACACCCCAAATTTGAAAAGAGGTAAAAATTGCAGATTTGGAAAGTTGCAGGTGCCAACCGACGATGGCCACCCATGGACCGTAGGTAGGTCAGTGGTTGAACACCTCAGGGAATTAGGCACATAGGACTAACGACCTGACCAACCGATCGTAGGACGATCGACCATCCGTAGTCCAGGGGGTCTGTGGATGGCCCAAAACTCTCTGAACTTAGTGACGGACCACCAGGATAGACCGTAGACGGTCCGTCGATCGGGGGTCCGTGGTTCGTGACTACAATTATTTTTAGGGGCATATGGGTCTTTTTTATTTTAATTAGATTAAAGGCGTGTCATTTTGCCTAGACCTAGACCACCTATATAAGGATTTTAGACCCCAAAACTCACTTAATTAAGTCATTCCCTCAATTTCCAAAAGAAAACCCAAATCCCCTCTCAAATATTCTCTCTTTAGAAGGTGGAAGAAGAATAAGGAGATTGAAGCTAGGTCAAGATCATGTCTAATCTTCAAGCGTTTGTGGGCTTTGTGACTAAGGTATGATGGCTTTTCATCCATGGGATCCTTCCTCCCATGGAGTCCCCTAGAATTCCACAATTTAAAGAAGAATTTCCTTAATTCTAGTTAGGGTTTCTTCCAATGTTATGGGTTATGATGAATGTTGATCCAATTCCAATTGAGTGGATTATGATTGTTTATGATTGAATTGATAGAATTGCATGTATTAATTTGAAATTACATGTACCATGCCTATCCTATGATGTTAGGGTAGAATTTATATGTTGGGTTTGATGCCATGTGAGGGAAACTCTATGGGTTAGATATCTCCTTATAGGATTGATGATTTGTGACTAGAATTGATTAAGATTGAAGCACGTATGATTAATATGAAGTTAATTGCTTGAGAGAAAAGCATATATGATGATCATGAGATGTAGTGCTTTGAGAGTAAAGCCTAGACTATGAATTGTTGATTGATTGATGTTATGATGTGGAAGGGATACTTCACATAATGAATTGATAAGCATGATTGAATGAATGTGAAAGGTTTACTCACATGAATGATTCTAGGTTGAAAGGATTGCTCACCTAAAATGAATCTAGACTAAAATGCTTAATGAATGATGAGGCTAGAGGCGATTACCCTTGACTTCCGTATGTAAGGATATGAGGTGATTTCTTATACTCTTTAGAATTGAACAAGAGGCGAGTCCCCATGTTCTTACCATGATGAATGGACATGGAGGTGAGTACCCATGCCCCCTATGAAATGATGTGGAGGCGAGTACCCGCATCATATGATGAGATTGTGGAGGCGAGTACCCGATATCTAAAAGTAAGTAAGTCAAGAGGCAAATACCCATTAGCCTTTATGAACTAGGCATTGAGGTGAATCCCCATGTCTTTAAAAGTAAGTATGAGTAATGTGATTATGTTATGAAGTTGACTTTCTTGGAGTGTTGCCAGATAAGTCTTCCATGATGTAAGTTTGACTAGAGGCGGATGACCTAAGTCTTGACTAAGGTTAAGTGAGGTTACTTAAGGGAGTATTCCTCTTTCATTATGATGCTTATTATGTCTTGATTATGCTTATGCCTTATGTCTTGTGTTGACTTATGCTTATGTTATGTTGTTTATGCTAGCCATCATATTTAGTACTTGATTGTACTAACACATCCCCTTGCCTACATTCTTATCAAATGTAGGGTCCGGTGACATTGATTCTCACACTCGTGGCTAGCTTCGTTGTTGATCAAGGAAGTGAAGTTTTGGTGAGTCCTCATTGTGTTCGAGGATGTGATCACCACTTTCTTTTATGTTTTTCCTTTATGTCTTAGACTATTTAGATGGTTTGAGACAGTTATGTTAGACTTTTGCTCGTTTTATAAAAGACTTTGATTGTATTGGAAAGTTTTAAATTTCCGCTCATTTCAATTACTTTATGTTATGATATGCTAAGTGGCTTGTATGAGGCCTCTCGGGGTCTTATACGCCTTGTTACATCTAGGGGTACCCCTGGATTGTGAGAAAGGACATGAGGAGTCGTCTCTTGCCTTCTTATAAAGGATCATGGGTAATCGCCTCTTGTCCTTCTTACTTTGGGATCATGGGTAGTCGTCTCTTCTCCCTCTTACTTTAGGATCATGGGTAGGCGCCTCTTGCCCAACTTGCATTATAGGAAAGTGGGTAATCGCCTCTTGTCCATACATCATGTGACATGGGTATTCGCCTCTTGTCTTTCTATCATATGACATGAGTAATCGCCTCTTGTCTTTTACTTAGAGGTCATGGGCAATCGCCTCTAGCCTCATCTTAATTCCGTAGTTCCTTGACTTAGATTCATTTTAGGTGAGAAATCCTTTCGATCTAGAATCATTCAATGTGAGAAAGTCTTTCACATTCATACATAAGAAATCATGTGTGAAAATTTCTTCCACAAGAATAACATCATTAATCAACAATTCATTACATATGCTTCACTCTCAAAGCAATTCTTATCATAAATCATCACATATGCTTCAATCTCAAACCAATTCATATTGTATCTTATTTATCCTATAAGAATACACATAAATCCATAAATTCTCCTTTCATAGAATAAAATCCATGTTAATCAATTTCTTCCTAGAAACATGGGTTAAGAATGGGTACATGGAATTTCATCATAAAAGCATAGAATCCTCTCAGTTCATGCATAATAAATCATAATTCAATCAATTGAATCAACATTCATAAAGACCCACAACTTAGAAGAAAACCCTAACTCAAATTGGGGGAATTTCTACTTTCAATTGGGAGAACTTGGGGGCTCCATGGATGCAACGATTCCATGGATGAAAAGCTATCATACCTTGCTATCAAAGCCCACAAATAATCTGAGAATGGAGACTTGACCTTGAGCCCTAACTTGAATCTTCTTCTTCAAACTTCTAGAGAGAAATATTTTGGAGAGGAAGAACCCAATTTCTTTTGATGAATTTAAGAGAATGAATTGAATGGGTAAGTTTTTGGGGTTAAAATCACTTATATAGGGGTCCTAGACATGGGTAAAATGACATAGTATTATTTTAAAGAAATCTGAAAAAGACCCAAAAGCCCATGAACTTACAACTGAGTACACCCCCACACGCCACCCTTCACGAGCCGTCAAGGACTTCACGGCCTGTGGTGGTAGCCGTGGTCCTTGACCAGTGGCTTGGAAATCTTGCCCCAAAGTCTACTCTGCTCACGACCCACTCCACGAGCCGTCAAGTGGCTCGTGTAGAGGGTCACCATTAAGGTAGTCACTGCGTCCCCTTTCACGGGACTCACCACATCCCGTGGTGCCCTCCACGAGTCGTCTAGGTGCTCGTGGGGGGGGGGGGTGTAGCGATCCTAAAAATTGATAAGTGAAACTAGAGCCTAACGTATGAATCTTAAAAGTTTTAGCATAAATTGAAGTTCTGAAATTTTCCAAAAATTTGACTAAGTATAAGTTCAAGAGAGGGTTCAAGAAAGGCGAAAGGCTTCACTACCCTTCGAAGCTCCCTTGAATTTCGCCTTAGCCGGATGGTAGACCATTCCAAGGCCCTTAGAAGCTCCCTTGGTAATTGCCTTAGTTTTATTTAGGCAATCCAAGGGAGGCATAAAAAGGGGTAATTTCGTAATTTCCTTTTTGGTCTAAATTAAATGGGTATAACCTAGTTTATTTTTATATAAACATATATATATATATATATATATATGATATAAGTAGGTCATTTGAATACTCCTATGGATATGCCTTAGCTTTAAAAAAAAAAAACCAAAGGCAAAGTCCAAGGGAGGGTCCAAGGCTAGTGGATCACTTCAAGGAACTTAAATGCTCCCTTGGACTTTGCCTTAGTTTTATTTGGTAAGTCCATGTGGGCAAGGGGCGTTTTCGTAAATATTATTTTTAAGTTAAATTAAGAAGTGGGTATATTTTTTTATTATTTCTAAATAACTATATAAGGTATTAAAACATTTAATATGGTATTTTATAATTCATTCTTCACTTTTCCCTAAATCAAAACCCTTCTCTCCTAAAAGGTTCTCTCTAGAACTCCATTGAAGGGCTAGGTCAAGTTCAAGCTAGGGTTGAAGATTTCAAGTGTTTTCTTCTCAAAAATTTGTGGGATTCATGAAGGTTAAGGTATGGGGATCCTTTATCCTTGATTATTCTTCCCTTCAAGGAATCCAAATGATTTCAAAGTTCTTCCAAAAATACAAAAAAAACTAATTTCGATTCTAAGCATGGGTTCTTGCAGTAAATGATTTTTAATGATGATTTATGCTATTATTGATGTTTATTGATGGTTTTAAGAAAGAAAATTTCATGAACCCATGTCTTTCCAAGTTTCCTAAATTTGGTTTATGAAGTGGGTTGAATGTTTATGATTGAATGATGATGGAATTATGCTTAGATTGAGTTGAATAGTTATTTTCTATTATTATCTATGTTTATCTATTGTGAATTGTTGAAGAATTGAAGAGTGGTGATTGTGGCTTTGGAAAAAGGGTAAGTTGACCTAACTTCATTGTTAGTGTAGAATTGATATAGAATTGTGATAGATTGATGTGTGATCCACTTATGGTGGAGGTGCTTATATGTTGAATGTATTGTGATTATGGCCTTGAAGGCATTGTATGAGGAAGTTGAAGTGTTGACATGAGATCATATATGTGAATGTGATGTGAAGGATTTGAATGAGAATCTAATGATGTATAGGTAATCATGTTGTTAATGTAAATGTGTTCATGTGATCTCAAAGTGATCTTGTATAAGTTGTTATTGTATTGTGATTGTAAGTATGTCCTCTCTTAATGTTCATATGTTCATATGTGATGATGATGGAATGTGAAGAATTTCTATAATGTGATGTATGTCTTGAATTGATAGACTTAGGTGCCTCTTCTTGATACATGGAAGTTATGGAATGTAATCTCTTGACTTGGTAGGCTTAGGCACCCTTCTCTTGAGTAATGAATGTATCTTGACTTGATGTCTTATTGTATTGAATTGGTAGACCTTGAGTTAGTGCCTCTTCATAAATGAATGAATGTCTAGAATCGGTAGACCTAAGTATGGTGCCCTCTCTATGAATGATTAATGAGGCTTCTAGGCTATGTCTTGAACCGGTAGACCTAAGTATGGTGCTCCTTCATGATGAACCTAGGACCCTAAGTGAATGTAAAACCTTGAAGCGGTAGACCTTATGATGGTGCCTCCTTCTTGTGTGAAATGATAGACTTAGAGTTGGTGGACCGAAACGGTAGAAAGCCCTCTCTAAGAAAGTCAATGAGCTATCCTTAATGAACCTTGATCAGTAGATCTTTGTGGTGCCTTTCTTGGTAGATGTGTTATGGGTCGGTAGACCTAATGATGGTGCCCTCTCTAGTACATACATGTGAATGAAAATACTCTATGGAAACTAAGGCTAAGCACCGAGTGGATATGGTTAAGATGGTAGCTATTCCCGAGTATGAGGCGAGAGTACAATGAACATCTTTGGATATCCCCTAAACCATGTGCCTACATGGGATGTGTCCTAGTTCAACCCTTGGCAAGTAGAACACCTTCCACGGTGTAAGGTTTTATGACACCGGATTCCATACCTATCTAGTATGGTCTATGTCGGTTAATGCATATTCCCATCATGTGGGATGTGCACTCTAGTCATTGGATAGGTTCTACAACGTGTAGGTAGTAATATGAGATACTATATACACATGGCACGAGTAGGTCTTGAAGATACTAAAGTGAGTTCCCTAAGCCTTAATGGCTATTGTATAAACGTCCTCTAAATGCATGAATGTGTCCTAAATGACTCTAAAGAAGAATGTTGACTCGTCACCCTTTTTAATATGTTGCATATCTCTCTTATATTAAGGAAATGAACTATTTAGCATGTTGTACTGAAATGTAAAGGTTCTTGTCTATTGTGTCCTTAAGGAACACTTAGGTGTGCATGAAGAGGTTGTATGGGCGGCCACTTCATGTCTCCCTTAGGTGTGTCTTAGGGTAACTTTAGATGGAGGTCCTAAGATCATGAAATGGCTTATTTGACTAATATGTTTATGTGTTGTATATTAGTACTAGTTATGCATGATGGCTTGTGATAAGTGGTAGCTTCGCGTTAGGTGGCCTTAGGATGATGCTTTAGTGTGGATAGTGGTATGGGACGTTATTCATACATTGCACAAGGTGTTGTCCAAGGGTTACTTGAGGTGGATTGTTTAAGGTGAAGGAATGTGTTATGTGTGAAGTATGTGCTAAAGTGGTTAATGACCTGTATGTTGGTTATGATTGAGTATTGTGACTCTTATACTTGTATTTTCATGAAGTTTTACCAAATGGCATAAAGCATGTTTCTCCAATAAATGTCTCCCTTTAGCATGTTTTTGCATGGTTTCCATACTTAGTACTTAATTGTGCTAACCTCTTTCTTCCCCTCTTCTTACTAAAGCGTAGGGATTGGATATATTGGTGTTCTATGGTTGATGGATAGGTTCCTAAGGTGCTTGAAGATGAAGACTTGGTGAGTCCTCATAAATTCGAGGACAACACCCAATATGTTTCTTTATGTCTTGTAGTTTTGTTTAAGTTTTGTATGGGCTTAGTCCCAATGTTGTACTCTAAAGGTATTAGATGGTTTTGAGACATCATGTATAAAGTGTAAAAGTCTTCCGCTTGCTATTTCATTAAAAGGTGTTCTTTCGATGGTAAAGAAAGTTTTAAATTCCTTATGGTTTTTAGTGTCTATGCGATGAATGAATGCTAAGAGGCTTGTATTTGACCTCCGAAAGGTCGAGTACGCCAGTTACGACTAGGAGGTGCTCTCAGGTCGTGACATGGGGATCCCTTTTAGGCTTGACTCTATGAGCCTTCACGGGCTACACCATGGCTTGTGGTGCCCTTCACTGCTCGTCTAGGCCTTCGTGAAGGGTGCCCAAGCTCAAATCCTTGGCTTGTGGCTTTTAACTTAGTCCTTTGCTTAGTCTACTAGATTCTGAGGTGTTACACTTTGGTTGATGAACCTAATACCTGATTGTGGTTGATTTTGTAATTGTTGAGGTATTACTGTTGAACTATGTGCTACTTGAAATTGTAAAAAGTTAGGTTGGGTTGATCTTTGTGCAGGTTGTGTTTGTGGAAGTTTGATTGGAATGAAAGGAGTACTCGTATTCTATTTTGTTTTACCTTGTGTTTAGTAGTTTGCTTGTTGAGTACTGTGTCGTTTGGTACTCACTCCTTGCTTCTACATTTGTGTAGGTTACGAGTCTGGATCTGCGTGATTTTTCTTCTTCTCTATTTCGTCTGAGGCTTTTTATGGAGACTTGAGAGGTAGTTGCTTGTCACTTCAACAGACCCTCTTGTTCCTTATTTATATTCTTGTTCTACTCTAGAAGTAAAGACATTGAGACGTGTATATCTTTCAATTTAGTTGTAATACATTAGTGGCTTGAGCACGTGACAACTAGGTTCTGGGGGTATTTATGAGATGATAAATGTCCTAGTTGGTGAAAAATCATCTCCCTCAAATCTAATGACGAACTTTTGAATGTTAGTGAGAAAATAAAGTCTAAAATGGAGAATCAGACACTATATTGGTCCCTCGGTCTTTCCCCGGGCTGCTACAACTACCGACTGACCGCGCTATAGCAATCTCATTACCACAATGAGGGACCCACAATGGCCTTAAACAGTAGCTCGGGGGAGTTTTCATCACCCCCCCCCCTCCTATTTCACAACACACACTTGAACTTTTTACAACACACATATATATCTTATCGCGACAATCGATATAGTCGGATTTAAAAGAATTCGTCTTTCATTTTGAAAATTTCTATGGACCACTAATTATGTCCTGAACTATCATAATATAAACTCAAGGTCATCAAACGCTACACTGTGATACACAATACCAGATTTTTGTAGATTTTTACCAAGTCTCGTTTTGGGAAAACTCTACTCGGACACTTACATCCAAACTCAAGGTCATCAAACGCTACACTGTGATACACAATACCAGATTTTTGTAGATTTTTACCAAGTCTCGTTTTGGGAAAACTCTACTCGGACACTTACATCCAAACAAATGTTATAACGACGGGATGAATCGTTACAAATTTACTTCCCAAACAAAAATAAACAAAGAGAAGTGAAAATAAGTTAAAAGTACAAATGGGACACACATGAGAGAAGTGCAAATCATAAAATCTACATTTTGATCATCACTCATATGAAGGATGAAAAAAAAAAAAAAGGTACAATGTTGCATGTGAGCTGGCAAATAGACAAACACGAGGGGAGTCTTGGGACTTGACACACATTATTAAATACAAATGTGTGATAGTAAATTCAGAAAGACAGAACAATATACGAATCCAGAGTAGTAATAATGGGAAAAATCTGCCCCCACCACAACCACACAAACACAAACTTCATTGCCACTGACACTGATAGTTCTGACTAAACCAACATACAAGCCCCAAGATAGGAAAACCCAATTATACTGCCACTATGGTCCCAAAAGGGATTCACTTCACTTGCATGTGACTTTATTTCCATTAAGAAAACAAAATATGTATATGTATATATACTTGTAATTTAACCCACTTCCATATGGTAATACTTTCTTTGTCCCTACTTACGTGTTCATTTTTCATTTTTTAGTTGTTTTTAATTATTTGTCCATTTTGACAAATCAAAAAAGGACAAATTTTTTTACTTATTATACCCTCAATTAATTACTTTGAAAAAGATAGAACTTCTTGAAAATTTTAAAATTTTTTATTCATCAACTTCATAATTAATAGGAGTAAAATGGTAAACTCACTATATAAATTTTTACTTCATCCACTTCATAATTAAAGAGGTCTCTTTAATTTTAATTTTTTTTAAATAGTATAAATTACTCCTAACAAGCTACATCAAAATTTTGTAATAAGTCAAAATAGTTGAAATCGCAAAAGACACCTCTAAATGTGTGTTCATATTAAGTCTCTAAAATCTAACAATCAAAATTTGTTGAGTATTTTATGGAGATTAAATGTGCTCACTTCTAGCAAGATTACTAATACCAAAACGACTCAAAAACATATTTTAAAGCACCATTTTGAATTTACTCTAAAACATAATATTTTTATTGATTTCTCTCGCATTTCAGGTAGGATTTTTATAAAATTTAGACAAAGTTGCTTTTAACAAAAGTGGAGCAAAGTTAAATGATTTTTATGTAAAAAAAAAAAAAAAGAATAGCAACTTTTGAGTGATGAAAGCAAAGTAAGATGAGCACCCATGAACAATAGTCCTTTGTTATATTTAATCTTCTTGTGGTATAATGTGATATAACAGAAATCCTTAAATGTTCCCTGCTGACTCTAGATTAAGGCTAGGCACCGGACCGGGTTGTACCGGTACCGGTTTATTCCGGTTTATTCTGGTTCCGTTCCGGTTAATTATTTTTTATTAAAAATTACAAACTTAAGTTATTTAAATTACAAGTTATAAGTATAACTTATAACATAATAATAAGTAATAACTTATAAACTTCAAAAGATTCAAAATTTCAAATCTTGAAAACTTAAGCTCAAAAACATTAAAACAAAAAAATTTTATTAAACTTAAACTTGCAAATTTAATAAGTAAAATTTTTTTAAAATATCTTTAAAATAAACTTAAGTAAAATTACATTATAAATTTCAAAACAATTAATTTAAACTTAGAAAAATAAACATTCATATTTTCGTAATTCAAAAATTCAAAATAACTAAAAAAAAATATTATTTTTTGAAATAGCTATATGTGTTGTCCCGTTTATCCCATCCCGTTCTATTTCGGTCCGTTCCGATTCCGTTCTGGTCCGTTCTGGTTCTGTTCCGGTCCGGTTCCATCCCGGTATATAGTGGGACGGGACGGAACCTAGTATCCATCCCGGTAATTTCGTTTCGGTACCAGTTCGTTCTGGTCCGGTCCGGTGCCCAGCCTTACTCTAGATAGTGAATACCTTGCCTAATCTCCCAGTCAGTCGTCCAATGCTTAGAGTCCGTTTGAATTGATTTTTGATTTATTTTTATCTGTTCATAAACATTTTTCTTAATTTATCCAAAAAAAAAAAAGAAGCTATTTTTACTTTAAAACATTTAAAATAGGTCAATTTAAATAGACTCTTAGGCCTTATTTGTTTTCATTAAGATTTAGATGTCTGAATCAGAATGCATCTGAATGATTAAGATGTTGTTTCTAGGTCTAAACACCGAATGATTAAGGTTGTTATCTCTAGATCTGAACACTTAATGATTAAGACTGTTTGTTTTTCAACATTTGAATGTACATAATTTATTTACATGAACATGATAAATATACAATTCAACTAAACATTAATTAAATATCAAAAAAGAATTAACAAAATAAAATCACATTTGATTAAAAAAATGGAACACTTATACTTACTAGTGATGTGGAGATAGTTTGTAGTGATTGTGAAGGTAATAGTTGTTTTTAGTGGCTAGTAAATAGTAATGATAGTGGTGATAGTTGAGACGGTGTAGGTGGTTGGTATTGTGGTGACTATCATAATGGTGGCGACTTGTAATGGTGTTGTGGTTGTAATGATGAATTTTTTTAATGTTAGTAGTTGGCGGTGCTGATGGTGATGGATGCAGAATGTGTGGTAGTTGGCAGCGGTGCTAGTTATGATCATGGAGTTGGTTGGTAGTAGAGATCGACCACATCAATGGTAGTGACTAATAGTAGTGGTAGCAATGGTTGTGATGGCATAGATGGTTAATAGTACTAATTGGTGATTGTAGATAGAGTGATGATAAATATTATCTATACCAGAATACCTATTAATAATATTAAGAATCTTTTTAGAGGTGACCGGGATAGGTCTTGCCCTCATTTGTTAATAAAGTACTTGAAGTAGAACAAATATGAAAAGGCACATTATATTTTGTCACAAGACTTTTTTGATGGCTCAACAAATTAGTAAAACATTTGTGATTGGGAAGTAAAGGGCCAGATTTTATAACCATAGAATCAACAACTTGCCTGTAGGGAAAAAGTACACAAACTTTTTGATGTCACAGTGTACTATCATCAAGTGGAGATAGAAAGAGAGAGATGATGAGCTAAAAAACCTAAATTGATTACTAGAATAAAAAAGAAGGCATTGGCTATGTCACTTTGCAAGCTACAAAGACAGTCAAAGCCTAATCCACAATTTATGCCTATTCTACTTCCAAATTGTTAGTTATGTGTAATCTTGCTATCTAACAGATAACTAAAACTACACCAGCTATTTATACAATAGTATCCAGCAACTTCATCAGCCCCAGTTTAGTGATTCACCCTAATCCATTCATACCGGCCAGAAAGCGGTACATCATTTACCACATCAAAGTTGTACCTGGTAGGTGAAATGAACAAATTTTCACATTAGTTTGACATACGCACGCGTTTAAATAGGAAAACATCCAAGAGAAAATGACTACATACTTCTCCATAAAAAGGCGCTGTTGTTGCTGCTCAGCAAAGGTGAAAAACTCCTCGATTTCATGAGCTGAAGGGATATTTCTAAGGATAAAGCTCCTTGTTCTTTGAGTTGTTGTGTTTAACTCTGTATGCCTTGTCGCAGAACCAGGGTTGACCATAGCATCCACCTCCCTCACCAAGCTACAAGGCGTGCTTTCTCTAGTGCTTCTAATTATACAAGAAACAACACATTCACAACTATCGTTACAAGACCCTATGCAAGTATTGAGTGAGAGAAAAAAAAAAAGAAATTCTGCTGGAACCACAACAAATAGTTATCTACCAACACCTGATCTTCAACAACAAACCAAGTGTAGTCTCAAAAGCAGGGTCTATAGAGAGGGTACACTGTACGCAGATCTTATCACTACATGATCTTCCACACCCCAAAAAGGGGTAATAAAGTACTGAAATAAGATAACTGAATACAAAAAAAAATAACTAGTCCTAGTTTCAACACAACGTAAGACAGCAAATAATACACACGGGGTGAAAATGAAAAGGGATATCCTATTTTTAACCTAGAATATTACTGAAGACTTTGCCTTGGCATACTCTCAATATGAGACCCCACGACTAGGACATGTCATGAGAAAAGCACATGGTGAAAAGAAAAGCAATCAATGGCTTTATAAGCTAAAATATTTTTTCTATATTACAAATATATTCATGACCACCACCAAACCCTAATTTCTTCTTTTTCTTTTCCCATTTTACTGTCCACCATACACCCTTATATGCATCAGAATAACAGATATCTCTGTTATGACCAGTCACAATGCTTAAGAATATGATACTAGACAAAAAAAGAAGAGAATATCCAACTTGTTATCAGAACAACTAAGATCCAATTAATTAAAAAATCTAGTCCAAAATTCATTTTTCACTAGGAAAGCAAAAGAAGAAAGAGGTCCAACAATAGAAAAGTTAGGGGCTTCCATTTAAAAAAGAGACAACAGCAGAAACAGAAACAGAAACAGGACATTTTGCTGCATTTAAAGAAATTTCTCATATTAAACTATATTTGCAATATCTTGCTCTTTCTAACACCAAATGATAGTAAGCCCCTTTTCTATGCAGTTGGAATATGGTATTCCGATGGTTGTATACTATATGATACAAGAAATGGCTATTAGTTACTACAATTCTTTTCATGTAGATTCACTAATTCTTCCTTGTCAAAGAAAAATAATATATGACCAAAATCTTGAGGTGCTTGAATGGTAAGAATAAGAAAATGTTTTAGCTTCATAAGTAACACAAGATCACTATTGACCACCTTCTCCATAAATGTTAACACCTATGTTGCTCAGACTCTTTGAAAATGTATTTTTGAAAGTGAAGAGTCCGCACAACTTAAGATAAACACTATAAGAAAGTGCAACAAGACATCCAAGGTCCCAAAGAGGTGAAGCTACAGACAAAAGCAAGCAAAAAGGGTCAACAAACATCAGAAATAGGAAGAAGCAAAGGCAAAGGAATTAAGGAAACAAAACCGAAAATTCATAATTTCCTTGACCTGTAAGAGAGAAAACTTACAAAGCAAACATTTTAAAATAAATTAATGAGTTTATAACTAAATAAATGAAGAGAAAGAAGAAGACTCCAACCACGAAAATATGCATTAGAATTTTAAAAGCATGATCTCTTCAATCTTCAAACTTTAACTAGATTTTTTTCCAGAAAAGGCACAATAAAAGTGGTACCCACAAATGCAACACCAAAAGAGAGTCTTTTTCCGTGAATGTGAATGTGAAACGTGCTCAAAGGGCCGTCCCTTTCAAACAAAAGCAACAAATTCATTTCCAGCTTCAAACAAACAGAGGATAGATTTCCCTTTTAGAAGTTGAGAAAGAAATCATCTAGAGCACACACTAATTGAACAAAACTAGTAAGCATACAACTACTTCAGTTAACAAACATGGAGAAGAAAGAGGAAGAGATTTATACCTATCTCTGTGTTCAGAATCAAGATTATTCTCACCAAATGAGATTTCATCCTCTGTTACCCAACCTTTTTGGTTAATTGAAACAGACCCAACAGAGACAGACTCTGGGTGTGAGTTAGAATTTTCCGAGTTCGGAATGGGGGTGGGTGGTTTGTGAAGGCGGCGGGAACGAAGTTGAAGGTAACAAGAATCAGAAACAGAGGACAGTGGGGGTGGTGGAGTTGAAGAAGAAGATTGAAGACGTTGAAGTGCTAGGGTTCTTGCTCTAGTACGAACACCAAGAGAAGACTCCATGACATCGCCAGTTTTTCTCAAGTATTTTCCCATGATTTTGTTTTGTAATGGAAAACAGAAGAGGGAAAGGGGCAAAACAAGAGGGAAAAAAAAGGGGAGATGAGTTTTAGGTAAAGTTAGGGTTGAAACGGGATACTTATGACTCAACACTCAACAGTAACGTTAATCATTTTTATTTTATTTTTTCATTTTTTCTATTTTCTATATTACATACAACAAAAATATATTCAGTAAGGTCTAAGAAAGGTGTAGTGTACATTGATATTATCATTATTTTATAGAAATAGAGATCTTGTTTTCAAAAGACACTCGATTTAAATGCATCTAATCCAAATAGTAGAAGAAGAAAATATAGTCATTAATAAAAAAAAAACAGTACAATGTTTTATGATTTTATTATTTTAAAAATGATTACTTATCAATAAATATTTATATTATGATAAGCTGTTTATCGTATTAATCGCTATTATTTTTTAAGAGTTGTGTAAAGTATAAAGTGGTAGTGAATTGATTTTCTAATGAATCAATTTATTACACATTGACAAAAAAAAATATTTTTTTGGAATGATGGGTACACTTCAATATATTATCCAGTACAACTACAAAATTAGTTCATTTATTTAACTATTTTTTGAAGAAAAATTCCGTTGAAAATATATCCTCGAAATGTTGCATGCTACTATCTTTTCGACCGTTGTTCACTTGTGTTATATTTAGGATGACAAATAAGTGGGTTGAGTTTTTCGTTCGATGTTCAATATCTATATTGATATGATGGATTTAGTTGGATATGGATAATTGCAAATGAGTTAGATATAAATAGATAAAATATTCATTTTAGATAAAATACTCATTTTGATCTATATTTGATATGGATAAAAATGAATATATATCAAAATGAATAAACTCAATGGTTAATGATATTTATTGCTTGTTATTATGTAAAAAATAATTTCTTTCAACAATATTTTTTTCAATAAACTTTTTCTCCTTTTAGGGTGTATTTGATTATCAAAAGAAATATTGTCATGTTTTCCTAGAAAATATTTTTCTAATTTAAGGTAATTTTTTAAAAAAATATTCCATATCATATGTATATAAGTATTTTTTCTTAAATTAGAGGAAAGTAAATTTATTTTAAAAATATCTTTTTTTTCCACACCAAACACATTTTTATTGTTGCTAACCTGTTTATTTTTAGAAGCAATTTTTTTTTAAAATAACTTTTTTGAAAAAGGAAAAGTAATTTGTTTTTGACTAATTAAAAAGTATTTTTGATAAGCATATTGTGTTTGATTAATCTTTTTAAAAGTTACTTTTGAGAGTCAAATTATGAAAATGACTAGTATCAAATCACTTTTAATATTAATATTATTTTATATAGAGAAATTATTTTAACTATCTATTATAAATTTTTAATTTAATTTATATTTTTATATTTTATTAAATTTAAATCTACATATTGAAAGTTTCAATAAATATTATTAGAGATAAATAAAAATAAAAAAATAAATTAAATATCGATATAATATTGATGATTCAAATATGATTAAAATTATCAAGTAAAATAAATTTAAAAAACATTCCACAAATTAAGTGAATACACATGAAAATTTACCAAATAAATAAATGAATATAAGGGTTATATTAGTAAATATGTATATATGACAGGGACATATCGGTCTTGAAAAAAATAATTTGTTGCTTCTGTTTCTGCTTTTTTTAAGAAACAGATACTTGTAGCTTCTTCCCAACAACAAGAAAAATTGTCTTTGCTTTCTTTTACAAACAATTTACAAATTAGCTAAACACCTTAATTTTTTAAATAATTTTTTTTAAAAAAAAATTCAAAATAAATAATTTTCATCTTCCAACAACAATGTCAGATAGACTCTTAATAAGTGTTTTTCTTAAGAGGTTGCTACACTCTTCTAAGGAGAGTGCAATTGATGGTTTCCATATGTTATGTTGGATAACCATCCCATTTAAAAGGGATTGAATCCTACGATAAATTATATATTTTACCCATTTTTCCACTTCTAGGTACTATTAAGGACAAATTATTTTCGGTTATTTACAAAAATTTTAGTTTGTTTTTCTTATTTAAAGAAAAAGTAATTTTACTATATGAGAAATGTGAAAGTGTCGTCTTTTTCTATTCAATTTAATAAATTTATAAGTGGATAACATCTCACTTTCTCATTTGTGGCCAACTTCAATACTAATAATTTACACAATATTTCTATGTTTTAATTTATTTGTTTTATTATGATTAGAATTTTAAAAGGTAATAAAGGTTTCTGAATTTTATAGCCTTAAATTAGATATATATCAAAAGTATCAAAATGTTACTATTATTGTTGTTACGATCGGAGGAGTCGATGTTTAATCCTGTGGTATTAAATATGGCAGGTGAAAAATTGAAATTAAAGAGTTATAAAAATAGAAATATATTTTTTTAAAAAAACTAAATTAAAAAAATAAAACAAATACATTGAAATGGATAGAGTACTTAATTTCTCTTTTTATGTTCCAATCTATTGTGTAAAATAATTTTACATCACTTGAAAGTATGAGAAATTGTCTTATCGGGATGATATATAGAACGGTTATGATGCATGTATACAAAACATAGATTCAAAATAAGAGAACTATAAATTCAGAAGGCACTTGACATGCACTAAATAATCGATGAGAAGCCTAGAAAATATATCATAAATGATCTCTTCAAATATTGAAGATTTTGTTGGACTTTTTCTCTTTTTGTTCTCTATTGAATAAAATGTTTGTTACGAAGTAGTTTCATGTTAATCTCTTTAGATATTAAATACTTGAATGATTTCAATGCTAAATACATTAATTAACAATAACATATATCTAGAAGTTTTAGAACATATATTTAACTTCTTTGGTCTGGGAACATAAACTAGCTATAAATTGAGAATATAAACAATAGAATCTTAAGAAAGATAAAAGAATTATATATTCTTCGAGTCTCCAAAGTAATACCATATATATATCACTGCAACGGCTAGCTAACGACTAGTTAGGCTTTCATTAGTTACTAAATATTAAGTTTGTGAAGGAAATAATATAAGGAAAAAAATTTAATATTAGCTAATGGCTAGTTAAATTTCAATAATTACTTTCAATTAATGACTCTTTGCGATTACTTTGGGAACTCAAAGTAGTATCTATAGTCATTTTGGAGGAGCACACTATATATAAAAGTACAGTCGATCCATAAGACCAAGACCCTCAAAACTAGATCCTTTTGTGTTCAAAGGAAGTGATTGACATGGATGCCCGAATCTATAAGCTTTTCAAGGGAGATTGCCAAGAAAGAAAAATCTCTCATGCCACAAGGATTATGAACCTTCAAATGGTGATTATGGTCGACACTCTTTCACGACTGTAAATCAAGTCTATTTTCCATTGTAAGATTGTTTGTAAACTCTGTATCATCTTTTAACTTTCGATCCTTTATTTGGTAACATGTATTATAAAAGATCATTTTATTTTCTCAGCATTTTGCTTTCAATAAATGACTCGGTCCGATTACTTGTGGAACTCAAAGATGATATTTATCACCCCTTAAACAAAGCCATTTTGTTGAGCGCTGGGTTTCACCTCCCTTCACCCACTTTCTCTGAAGAAAACATGATATTAATTAGTTCATGTAATGGATTCATTTGTTTGTTTAATGGTTCGAGGAATACCGTAGAGCATTTAGTTATATTAGCAATCCTCTTTTGGGTGAATATTTCAAGATTAAATTGTCCAAATGGAAGAAAATAATCCAATGTGTTGCTTATGCATTCTGCTTTAGTGAAGCCTCTGGACAGTATAAAGTATTGAGATCAGTAGTTAGAAAGTTTGTGGGACATCCACAAGTATTAAACTTGGAGGTTTATACTTTTGGAGTTGATGAGAAATGGAGAAACATGGGCGAGGCTCTAGAACCTCTATGCGGATCATTTAGTAATACTAATGTCAATGGTGTTGTTCATTGGATGAATTCAGAAAAAAGTGCTAGCATTTACTCCTTTAATAATTGGATAGAAGAGGTGAAGTCATTGTTTGCTCCACGTGGTCTGAAAAACTTCATCTTCCTACTTGACACTAGCAGAGTTGGGGAATTGTCTATGTTTTGTAATAATAATCATAGTCAGAATGTTGATATATGGTGGATGAAAGAGTATGGAATAGATGAAACTTAGACTAATGATCGCATTTTGAAGGATATTATTCAACTAAATATCTGTTGTGATAGATTTATACCAATCTCAATTTGAAAAGATGGAGAAATATTGATGCAAAGGGATCGTGGCACACAAATAGTTTCTTACAACCCAAAAGCAAAGAAGTTTACGAAGGTTAAACTGTACCTTGGATTTGCAACGACTAGCTACATCTCAAGTTTTTACTCAATCAAGACTATTATAGGGGAAAGTTTTCAAGTCTCATATGTTTACTGAAGATTGAGATACTTTATATATTTAAGTTGTTTTATTTCCCATGAATATTATGTTTTGCTTCTATGTTTCTTGTATAGTCTAGTGTAAGATCAGTCAACTTTTATTGTTTTAGGATGCTTTTGAGTTCTGTTAAACAAACTCTAATTGTCTCATTCTTTGGATTGCGAGGTGAACGATATGAGCTTTTTCAACGAAGAACATTCCAAAACTTCATTGTTGCTTCCTTGTGTTGGTCAAGTTTATTTTTCCGCATCTCTGTAATTTCTTTCTACATAATGTAACCTGATAATATCTTATTATTTTATTTAAACGAAAATATTATTTATTTTATTTTAAAATAAGTGATATTTGTAATCTTTCATTTTTTTTCAAAATAAAGAGTAGTTTACATATTAAAAAGAACTATTCTTTTTCTTTTTAAAATTACTAGTATACGTATCCGCGAGTTGCGCGGAATATTAATTTTTGATTAATTTCAGAAAATATCAAATAGATCAAATATTTTTACACGTTTGTATTGATTTTATTTTTTGTTGTATTAATAAATTAATATTTTTTTCATGTTGACTATTTATTAATTCAAATTTTTCACATGAAATGTTCAATATCATAAGATTAAATGACATATTGGTTTGTTTTGCATATGTTTTTCTTCAAAAAAAAAAAGGTTCAAAATGTTCTTTACATTACTAAATTAGTGTAATATTATAATAGAAAAATAATGTAAAATGGAGTGGATATATATATATATATCATTGAAATTTGTTAGTTACAAATCGTGAATCAGTTACTTGTTATGTTATTTTAAAATTATAAATTAAGATTTTAATTTTTTAAAGAAAGAAAAGAATAACCTATAGCTTCATCAATAAACAGATCAAGGAACTTACAATTTTTTATAGTAGTATAATATATTATTAAAGGCCTAATATTTTTTTTACCTTATCTTTAATAATTCCTAATTAATTAAATGTACTATTATTTATTTCACTTTTGACAAAATAATTTTCAATTCTTTGAAACCTTATAATAATATGTCTCTTTTGTACCATTTTCTTTTTAGAATTTATGTACATTTTATAGGTTTCTAAATTCTAAAAGTTAAAAACTGTTCATAACCTTTATTTTAAGTATAGTAATTGTTTAAAAAATTTACATTTCAAATAAATAACTTCTAACATGATCCCATCACTTCGTTTCCAAGCTGCACGTCCACCTAAAAAATAACATAATAAAAAAAATACTATAATTCAATTTCTTTAAAAAGGGAGTATATAACTTTCGCTTATTATTTTCTTCCCATTAATATTTATGTTATTTGTAAAAAAAAAGAAAAAGATACGGTTATAGTTTTTTATCAATACAAAATTTAGGCATAAACGTAATATTTTTTTTGTAGTACTTTATTGTACCATAAATTAATGAGGTTATTTAACTATTTGTATGCAGTTTAATCGTAAATAAATGTTTAATTTTTGAAAATAAAAAACATGATAATATTTAGTTAGTAACTCAGTTTTTATATTCATATTTATTTAAATAAGGAAATTAAAGTTTTAAATTTTTTTAATTTTTAAGTGGTTCTTTCAAATTTTTATTTTTTAAAATTTTATGCTTGCATAAATTTTATATATTTTTTTAAAATGGTTATATCACGTTAAATTAGTTAGTAACTCAGTTTTTATATTCACGTTTTATTTAAATAAGGAAATTAAAGTTTTAATTTTTTTAAAAAAAAAATTAAAGTGGAACATTCAAATTTTTACTTTTTAAATTTTAGTTTTGAATTTAATAAAATTACAAATAAATGATTTTAATAAGAAAAAAAAAATCTATGATGCTATAAGATAGTAGAAATTCTATCTTGTGATTTT
This sequence comes from Solanum stenotomum, assembly GCF_019186545.1. NCBI lineage: Eukaryota > Viridiplantae > Streptophyta > Magnoliopsida > Solanales > Solanaceae > Solanum > Solanum stenotomum. The sequence continues at coordinate 11,008,046 of NC_064288.1, read as the reverse complement.
TATCTTATAAGCCATAGTCCATAAATTATAAATCTATCAAAATATGCTCTAACAAAAAAAATAGTATTATCAAAGAATCCCATATGAATAAGTAAAATAAGAATTTTATCAAATTTTATGGAAAAAAGTAAATCATATTTGTTAAAACATCCTACTATTCACATAAATACTACTTAAAAGCCGTGGAATATAAAAAAGCAAAAAAAATAAAATAGATTGAAAGCTTAAAAATTTGATAATGTGTGATCCTTAAAACTAATTAATTAATCTAAATAGAAATGTTAAAATTTAAAATTATAATAATTAGTATCCTTAAACTGTCCAGGTAAGTTTTAAAACTACCTTGTTTCTAATTTTAAACTTATATTTTTAAAATTAATTAACCACTCTCAAATAAAAAGTATAAAGTAAAAAAATTATGTAACTCGTTTAAAAAAAATATTTTTTATAATTTTAAATAATTTCTTAATTCCTTATTCGTAGGAGTCCTTTCGAGTAATGCATATTAAAAAAATTCCTTATTCGTAGGAATTTTTTTCTCTCTTTCAATGTATACACATATTATTATTATTATTATTATTATTATTATTATTATTATTATTATTATTATTATTATTATTATTATTATTATTTTATTATTATTATTAATAGAGAGTATAGATTCTTCTGCATAAAAGAAAAACTTTAGATTCTAGGATTTTAAAATTCTGAGACAATTCATTTTCAATTAATAATTATTATTATTTTACATTTTAGACAGTTTATTTCCAATTATTTTTAAGCTAGGTATAGATAATTATAAACATCTTTTCCACAATCCGTTTATGTAAATACTGATTGACCCCACCACTTTATCAAAGGCCTACATGTTCTCCTTGTTTGCCGCTTTTGTAATTTAAGTTTTTTTTTCAAATTTTTTATAAACAATTTAAAATTAATTCAAATCTGAAATTCAGAAGTTTAATTAGTTAGAAAGGTTAAATTTTAAAAATTATATTGTTATTATATTCTATTTAAATTCTATAATTATTATATATTAAATGTTCATTCAAAATATCATCAAAATTTGTGGGGAAACAAAATTACTGTATTTTTTTAGTGCATTAATAACTTTATATGTGCATTTGTGTATATCATTGTCATGTATTTTTTTTAAAAAAATAAATCTTTACAATTTATTTTTAAAATTTAATTTGTAAAATTAAAAAAAATAGTATTTTATTATTATTATTATTATTAAAATTTAAAAAAAATTAGCATTTCGTAAATATATATTATTGAATGAGGAGTAGATAAAACAAAGAAGTCTAACCTTTAGTACACTCACCGATTTTAAAGTCTGTTGTGCATTGAGAATAATAACAATATAGCAAGTTCTCAATCTCCGCTTATTAATTTTGGACGTTAAGTTATTCCCTTAAATCTAACATATTGTCAGAAAACATTAATCTTTTTATCAAAAAACACAACAAAAAATTTAAACTTCATTTATGATAATTGCTGGTGATTAATATTGTCAAACATCATAAGTTCTAATCGGTAAATCTATCAACAAAATCAAAAGAAATTAAATTAATACTTGAAGGCATTGATAAGTGTTATTCATGTAAAAACCAATAATATAAATCCTGAAATTCATAAAAGAAGTTATGTTGTTATATATATATTTTATTGGAACAAATGAAAATATCTTATTTAAAAAATGTACAAAAATAATAGTAGACAAACAATTAATTAGAAAGAAAAGAGATTAATTTTTTTTTAATTACTTCTAATAATTCGGAATGTACCATAATCATATAACACGAATATTCAATTTTCATTGTATCTTCAATCCGTTCATGGACAAAATAATTATGTAAAGCTATAATTTATTGACTGCAATAAATAATAATTATTTTTATGTGTCAAAATGTATTAACTATACAAAAATCTTCATATTATCTCACATCTTATATAAACAAATAATTAGAAGAGAATATTCATAAAATTCCATAGTTCCCACAACATACAAACGTGGAAATAAAATAACCGGCAAAATTCAATTTTTAACATCATGAGAAGTTTGATCACATTGGAATACTTTATATACTTTTATAAATAAAAAAAATAAGGAAGAAAAATATTCACCAATAAATAGAAGAACTAACATGAATTAAAGAGATATTTATAATAATAAAAAAAATAACCTGAATTATTTGCTACCCATCTGGAACATTTTGCAGTTACATTTCCCTTATTTTAAAAATTATTTTAAAATTATATAGATGTAATTAATTTTAATTATTTAAAAAATACGTTATTGAAAATAGAAATCAAAATTCATTTTTTTCAAAGCAGCAGAAATTTAAGGTAAAATATAACTAATTAGTAATTAGATAGATACTCATCAATGTAATTTTAAAACCGAAAGAATTTGAATTTATAAAAAAAAACTGTAATTTTAAAAAAAAAAACCGTAATATTAAAATAAAATTAAAAAACAGTAAAAAGACTAAAGTAACTGCAATTTTTGAATTTTTAAAAACGGTAAAACTTAAAAGCAAAAACTAAGATTTGAAAGTTAAAAGCAAAAAAAATTCCTTTTATGCTTGTAACTTGAATTTAAATTAAATTATTATTATGATAATATATTTAATTAAAGATGATTATTATTATTATTATTATTATTATTATTATTATTATTATTAATAATAATAATAATAATATTATTATACATTTGTTTTGCTATAAATAAGTAGGTTGTGGAAATATATTATTATTATTTAAAAAATTGCACTTTTATTTTTAAATTGTATATCAAAATATGAAATTTTAAAATTCGAATTAAAAACAATTTGCGTGGTAACTAATATGCAATTAAAATCCATTGTTATCCAAATTATACCTTGTCTTTTATTTCTAAATTGTATTTAAAAATAGGAAAATTTAAAAATCAAATTTAAAACAATTTTTGTGGAATTAAACCAAATTCATTGTTATCCAAATTATTTGATGGTTACTCTTTTTTTTAAAAAAATTAAAAGAATTTTAAATTATTTTTTGGATTCTAAAATTGTTGAATTTTTGTGGTGCTGACATGTGTCATTTTTTTACTTCTCCTATTATATATAGATAGATAGATAGATAGATTATTATTATTATTATTATTATTATTATTATTATTATTATTATTATTATTATTATTATTATTATTATTATAATAATACATTTGTTTTGCTATAAATAAGTAGGTTGTGGAAAGATATTATTATTATTATTATTTAAAAATTTGCACTTTTATTTTAAAATTGTATATCAAAATAGGAGATTTATTATTATTATTATTATACATTTGTTTTGCTATAAATAAGTAGGTTGTGGAAAGATATTATTATTATTATTATTATTTAAAAAACTGCACTTTTATTTTTAAATTCTATATCAAAATATTGAATTTTAAAATTCGAATTAAAAACAATTTTCGTGGTAACTAATATGCGATTCAAATTCATTGTTATCCAAATAATACCTTGCCTTTTATTTCTAAATTGTATTAAAAAATAGGAAAATTTAAAATTCAAATTTAAAACACATTTACATGTGTTCTTCTTTCTTTTGTGAAAAAAATAAAATCAATCATTAAATATTTGTGACTCCAACATAATTATAAGCAAGAATGATCAAATATAACTATTTCTTCTTTAGATGATTAAAAACTTTTAAGGTTAATAGAATTTCATAGCTTGTCAATGCACTTAAATTACTAACGACATGAGTTGATTTTAAATGAGAATATATTTTTCATAAGAATTCTAATAGCAATCCTCGCAATTTAGATTTTATTTTATTTATCAGTTAAAAGATATAACAAAAAAGAAAATAAAGACTCCAAAGTTTCGAATTTTACCAGTATGGAGGAGAATTCTTCGGTCTGTGATGAAGTCCTAGAAATATTTCGCCCCTTAAAATATCAAAATTATAATTTTATTATGTGGATACAAATAATACATAAAAAAAAAAATACCATCAATTGAAAATGCATTTTAAATTCATTTTGTAATAACACAAACATAAAACAGAGAACAAATATATGATCTTCAATCTTCTTTCTTTTTTGTTAAAACATAATCATTATTCTATTTTTTTTTGGGTAAAGGATCTTCTTTCTTTTTCACTTCACTTTTTTGGTGTTAATTGATGACTTATAATGTTTTCTAGAGAATCAATAAATGTAAAATGATAGAGAAATGGAGAAGCAAAGAGAGTAAAATCAATTATTAAGAGATTGAGAAAAAAGATTAAAAGACATTATATAGATATAACTATGTAGCAGTTGACAATTTTGTTTTTTAAAATTTTTGACAGTTTTTTTAAAAAAAATTAAAGGCTCTTAAACGTGGTAACTTCTTAATTTTAAAAATAATTCGTTTAAAATATATATTGTTTTTTTAAAATTAAAATTAAAATGACTAAGTAATGTAGATTTAAATTATTTTAAAATTTTAATTTTTAAAACTAAAAATTAGAGAAATTTTGTGGTGCTGACATGTGGCACTTTTTACTTCTCCTATTATATATAGAAAGATCTTTATTTTAATATATGGAGTTTTACATTATTAAAAAGTCATTATGAAAAAACATTTAATTAGGAAAAAGGTAATAACAATTTTATTTTATTTTGGAAGAAAATATTTTTTTAAGAAGCCTGTCTAATCTATAAGTACGGATTATTTTAAAACAAGGGACTAATTATCCATGTATCACTATTAAAAGATGTGGTAAAGTGGATGTGATTGTTGCTCTCTTAACTAGAGATTTCAAAATCAAGTCTTGAATATGAAAAAATCTTTAATAGAGAGCGCAATCCCCCAAGTAGGATTCTACCCGACACAAATCTGAATTAATCAACCTCCAATACAAATATCAAACACCAAATAAAACTATTTTTTTAAAAAATATCCATGTATCATTTGTCTTGAATGTGTGTGTGAGAGAGAGAGAGAGCCTCAGATGAGTTTAATTGGCCAAAATGTAGCATGCAAGTTCCGAGGTCCGAAATCAGTTGCACACAAATTTCATAATAATACTTCCTTCGTTTCTATCGTCCTTACTAAAAATATATGGTCCATAATACTCTCACCGTTCACTTTTACTTGTTACTTATTCCTAATATAGATTTTCATTTTTACTTGTCACTTTTGACATATCAAGAAAAATAGCCATTTTTTCCATGTGTGTGTGTGAGGGGGGGGGGGGGNNGGAATCCCAAATCGGCATTGGAAATGGGAGTCGGATCTCGGGTCAGGGTCAAAAGTTAAAACGCAGGTCGAGGTTGGATTCTAGATTTTGAATTAGGGTTGGATTTGGGGTCTCAAACTGGGGTACACAGTCGTGTCGGATCAAGAGTTAGGGTCTGGTTTAGGGTTAGATTGAGGTTGTATCCGTGTTTTTGATTGGGGTCGAGATTTAGGGTCTCAAATTGGGGTACATAGACGTGTCCATGTTGGATCGTGATTTAGGGTCTTAGATTGGGATAGGGTCTCAAATTGATGTTTGATTAGTAAGAAGAAAATATAATCCCAAAAATATTTTGGTATAATGAAGGCAAATACTATATTTTCTTCTTACTAATCAAACATCGGAAAACAAGCAAGAAAATCACTTATTTTTTTGATGAAACATTTTCTAGGAAAACATTACAAACACACCCTAAATGGTCGTTTGGTACAAAGATTAATAACGCATGGATTAGTAATGCAGGGTTTATTTTTATTAAGTGTTTGGTTCATTGTTTTCCACCTCATTTTGTGTTTGGATTAAAACTCTATCAAAAGCTTTTTTTCCAATTATATCCTTGAATTATTATTATTATGTAATTGTGTCAAGGTAGATAATTGCCGGACAATATTATTTTTTATGACCTTCTAACTAGCTAGGAGAAGAACAATTTTGTTGTCATATTTGTTATTTTTTTCACTTGAATTATTCGAGGATAAATAATTGTCATCTTAATGAATTGATCACTCACAAAATGTCAATTTTCAATTTAAAAAGATAAATCATCTACTTTTAAAACTGGAAAGACGATAAATAATAGTAAAATTGAGTAAACCATCTACATTTATACATAAAAATTGCAAGTTATAATTTTAATATGTATACAATTTTATAAATTGTTCAAAATA
>NC_064288.1:10955085-11001855 GCF_019186545.1 Solanum stenotomum | reverse complement strand
CACACACACACACATACATTTGCCTTTTTAATTAGTAAATGTTAAACAACTCACATTTCAAATATTGTATTGATTTCTATTGGAATTATTTAGAAACAAACAACTCTCTCTAAATAATTTATAAGCTAATTTATTTGAATAAATTTACTTGTACAAATATAAAACATAAAATCAAGAAAATAAACAAAATGATTTGAGGGATATTTTTGTCTTTACATAGACTTATTCCGTGATATTAAATCCTATGTATTACTAATTTCTCCAAAGGGAAGGTATTAGTAATACATCTACTAATACCATGTAGGGTGTATAACTAATCCGTAGATTAGTTATACATAGGGCCAAATTCTTACCAAATATGATACTAAATAATACCATACATAATATATGGACTATTTCTCATAATACCATAATACATGTCCAAAATTAAACCTCAGACTTTGATCATGATTTCAAATTACCCTCATATTGGAATTTCATAACCTTTTTTTCTTCTAATGACATGCTATAATATTTTACCAAAACAAAGTGATAGAAGAACAAAGTTGTTAATTTTCCAAATAATTCATGGACAATATGACCTTTATTTCTTTCGTTGTTTTGAATTGTAATTGTCGTAAATTGATGCACGAATGGAGGAAAATAGTTAGTCAAATATACATTGAATTGCCTATTAATTATGTGTTATTCACTGTATTTCATTGGATTCCTTTTTTCTAATAATGCGGGAAAGTGAAAGCCAACACGCGTTTTAAGTTTAAAAGGGAAATTGCACACGCCATTGACATTTGGTTTTTGGAGTACTTTCTTTTGTACATTTTTATTTGTATATTAATTTAAATAAATTTATATTTTTTATTTATCACTTTTCTCAAGATTTTATACTCTCATTAATCTATATTAAGTGAATTGATACCATATCAATCATTAATTATTAAGGGACGTGCAAAATCAAAAGTCGACAAATAAAAGTTAATGGTGGGAATAAATATTACTCTCTTCGTTCATTTTTACTTGTTATGTTTGGCCTTGGCACACTCATTGAGAAATCAATGATTGATATGACTATTTTATCCCACTACCTTTATTAATTGATGTTTAGTGTTCCCTCTGTCCATTTTTACTCGTCCACTATATTAAAAGAGCGAATTGTATGAAATAGCAAACTATTAATTCAAATTAAATGTTATAGTTATAGTTTATTTTAATTGTAATTCGCAGCAAACATCCCATTTTTTTGCCATCTGATTCTGTTATACAATTAGCCATTTTCGGTATACAATTAGTCATTTTATACATATCAGTATAAAATGTATAAAATGTGTTTGTGTTTGTATAAAGTGAGAGAAAAATGTATATACAAATACAAATACAAATATTTTCGTCTTATACACTTATAATTATATAAATACAGATCTTATTATACAAATTACAATGTATAAATAAATTTATACAAAACTGAACAATTTGTATAAAATTGGACGTTTCTAGCGAATTATACAAATCAAAAGCTCCATAGCAAACATAAAATTTACTATGTAGCGCAATTATGCAATCTATAGTTATAACATACAAATATGATTTTTATGTTTGCTATATGTGAAAGTTATAGTTGTTCAATTTGTTTAGTTTGAAAAAACAAGAGATAAGTATCCTTTTGTGTTTGTTTTACCCTTGCTATTAAATATTATTCAACATCTAATGCATTTTCAAAAACATTAAATTTAATATATTCAAAGAATAATGTAGTACTCCCTCCATCCTTTTTTACTTGTCAAATTTTGACTAGACACGCCTATTAAGAAAACAATTATTGGTCTAGTGAGTTTACAATTTCATCCCTATTAATTGATAGGATCTTAAACATATTTACTCACTATATTTTTCAAAAGTATTATTATAAATTGAGGGTATAATAAAAAGAAAAAAAATGTCCTTCCTTGATTTATCAAAAATGATAAGTAAAAAAATTAAATTAGAAAATATTTAACAAGTAAATAGGGACGGAGGAATATAAAGCAATGCCAAATGCACAAGCAACTCATCTTGTCATTTCAACTTTGTAAAGTTTGTTTCCACATCTGTATTTGAAATTTTTTATTATATATCCCAAACTCATAAATTCGAGTATGTCAAACTTGTGAAAAATTAATACGTAGTGCTTATTTTTTAAAAGGAGAGTTAAGATGTTAGGTCAAGATTTTAGAAAAATATGTGATTCTAATTAATAGCAAAAAGATGAATGAACTACTTAATTGATTTGAATAGGTCTAATTTGTTCATATGTAATGAATGTTAAGATCTTTAAGATATTTACTTAAAGATTTTGTGGATTGTAATGTTTTATCAATTCTCTTTTTATTACTATTCTATCACAATAATATAATCATCAATTAATCGTGCAAAAAATGCAGAAAGTTAATTACGCAAAATATAAAATGATATTTTCCATATTATAGTGTTAAGTACATATTTATCTTACTGGAAATTAATTACATTTTCGTATGCTCTACAAAAGGTTTAACTTCTTTTGTAATATATGGATATATACTGAAAAATCATTTTTTTTTATATATATTGAATTACATTTTGAAAATCTTAAAATATGTTCCCTTTGTTCTTAATTCTTATCAACGTTTTAAAGTGGAGGCATAAGATAAGGCATTTTACATAGGTATGATCGAGCGTAAAACTGTAATTTCAAGAAATCTTCACGTTAACTTTTCATACAAAAAAATAATATAACTTATAAAAAAACATAGATAAACTTTAAATCATAAAATACAAAGTTAAGATAAATACTAGGAGGTTCTACCAAATAATACAGAAATGTATAAATTAAAAATGTAATAGTATAATACCCCGTTATCATATTCTAGCAAGGGAAAATTATGCAGTTAAGCAAATTTATACTATTTAATTACTTATTATAGCTATAGTTTGCTATAATTACCACTCGCGACTAACATTAACTATTAATTATGTGGGCTGACCTCGAGTTTGTATAATTAGCCATGTTTGTATATGTATAATTTGCCATATTTGTATAATTCACAACTAACAATTTTTTGTTTGATTTGTATTTGTATACGATGATTTGTATTTGTATATGACGATGGTTTTCTTTGATTTTTCAGTTTTGTCATCATATATATTCAATCTTTTTGTGTATTACTTTTTAAAGTTTGTATAAATGTGTAGTTTTTGGATTTTGTATAATATAATTTATATAATGTAATTTGTATAATATATTTTGTATAATTGATTAAAGTTCATATGTTTATGTTTTTATCAATTCGTTATTTCGAGTTTTATCATATTTGTATAGTTCCAAACTTTATATTACTCAATTATACAAAAACACGCGAATTATACAAACGTACCTGCGAATTATATAAACATATATACCTGCGAATTATACAATTTATTGTCCTCTCTCGCTCTCCTCTCTCATCCCTCTCCCAATCTCGCCCGCCTCTCTCCTCTCTCTCCCAATCTTGCTCGCTCTCTCCTCCCTCTCCCAATCTCGCTCGCCTCTCTCCTCCCTCTTCCAATCTCGCTCGCCAGAATATACAAATACATATATAATATACAATTATCTAATCGATATACATATACAATTCACCTCTCTCCCACTCTTTGCCCTCTCTCGCTTGCCTCTGTCCTCTCTCTCCCAGTCTCGCTCGCCACTCTCCTCCCTATAACATGTAGTTACGAATCGTAATTAGAAAATTGTATCTATGGAGCGTAATTAGGCTATTTTTGAGTGGCTATATGCAAAAGATCCTCTAACAATGCATGTATCTGAGGGTCTTTTTTTAGAATGATTTTCATAAGTACATTTTGTATCTATTATACATGATCATGTATATGAGTTATATAATTTAGATACATTTGTGTATAAAAATGTATATAACGATATCATATTAATAAATTCTTTGTTAGATACAAATACATGTATATACCTAATAGACATATGGAGACTTACTGTATATACAATGAAAACAAAAAGACACATTAACTTGTTTAAATGCATCAGATACATCTAATAAAACAATATTTAAAACTTTTGAGACTGAGATACATAATATTAATTCCAGATACACATAGAAAAAATCATGTTTAATCTTTCTCCCCATTGTATCTAAAGATACAATACACCATAATGTATTTATCAAATTAAAACAGACTTGAAAATCATAGAATCCATGACTTAAATGATAAAGAGTTTATGAAGTCTTCGACGATATTTGTGAACTGTTTGGCCAGTCCATCGATTAACTTGGAAAGCTTTCTTTGTAACAGTTACTTCGATTTGGTCTTGTTAGAAAGGAACAATACAAGATAAGGTTTGGGTTCATGCAATTTTGTCGTCCATGGTGATGATATCTTGAGAAGAAGAGAGTAGATTAGACATTATTAGAATGAAATTGTATGGTAAAATTCTTGAATAAGAATGGAGGAGAAATAATTAAGTGATAAATATGAGAGGAGCAAATTAAGAGAGAGTGGTTGATTTGGAGTTAAAGAGTAAATTAAGAAGATAATTAATTAATCCTAGTTTAAGTGACGTTGGAATATGATTATTGTATCTTAAATAATATATTGTATAAAAATATTAATATCTATGATAGTGATGTATGTCTAATAAGATAGTTTGTCCAGTATTAAATTAGAAAATCTGACCCAAATCGAATTGAAATGAAATACATTTGGTTTCGTTTCGGTGCAGACTTTAAAAAAATAAAATTATAATATCGAATATAAGTTTGAGAAAACCAAACCGAAGAATTGAAAGTCCACCCCTAGTTTACACCTAAGTTAAAAAATATTTTTTTATATGTATAATGTTTTTTTAAAATGTTACGTAGATGGAGGATTAAAAATGTCAAGAATGAAATAGATATTGTATAGGATAAAGGAGGGAGAATGTCTATTAACTGTTCAAAGTTTGAAGAAAAAAATTACCTTTTAAAGCAAAGTTAAAGGGTGAGTGACGTGTAAATGATTTTCACCCTATAATTATTTATTAGTTTATCAAAAAAGTTAGTTTCGTTTTGCGCAAAAAAAAAACAATATTTCTATCGAACAATATAAAGTAGAATAAAATTCAAAGAAAAATATATAGTGAAATTAATAATGGAGAAGTAATAAAAGTTCAAATCACGAAGAATATTTTCATAAGAATAGTCGCATCAAATTTACTTTCATTATATGATGTTGGATCTTATTTTTGCTCGTAGTAATATTACTTTTTTTTAATGTGATAGGCGAAGGAAAACTACAGGGAACTTAAAGATATAGGAAGTTATTGGGCGTTTGATAATTGATTAGAGTTATGATAATGTAGAGATTAGTTATGAGTGAATTTACATATTATTTTAGGTAGGTGTTAGTTATGCAATGATTAGTTATTCCACTTTGCATAAAATAATACATAAATTCTCTCATTACTTAAACATATATTAGTTATGTGGGTTTCTAGATTGTCAACCAAACGTCGTATTAATTTTATACGTGAATATTTTATTTCCTATCTACCTACCAAATGTTATATAAGCTATGAGGAAATCAATACATAAATAACATTTTATTATCTAGCTACCACACGACCCGTCACAGATTTGCAAAAGAGAAATTATGCTTTGTTTCTCCCATGAGCTTTGAAAATTAATTAATTAAATAAGTAAATATAATAAAGAAGGAAAAATGAAGCTAGAGTCTAATTCAGAAGAAAACTATGTCATAAAGGCAAATAGAGTAATTTGGCCTCTAGTCTAACCAAGTTATAATACAATTTTTATAAAATATTTTAAAACTTTGAATAAACAACTTAAAACTTTATATTATTAATAAACATTTTTTTACTATAATATCCTAGGTAAGTATTGTAAACATATGATTGATATCTTATTAACTTGAATTGATCTTTATTATTATATTAGAGGATGTTTGTGTAGCTTCATCACTTCATAAAACAGAAAAAGCAATCAAAATCAAATTATTAAACTAATCTTTTAATTAGTATCTTTAATATTTGTTTCACTGAAATGAACTCTAAATCTCCACAAATGAACTCTAATTATATTTGTATGTTAACAATATAATTACTTAATTAAAAGGGAGCAAAAAATAAGTATCACATATGTAGAAAATAATTATTAATTGATTTTAAAAATATGACAAGAAAGACCACAAATACAGAAAATACTTTTAGAGCATTAGCAAATTTGATCGCTGTTAATTAACATGCTAAAAGTGAATCATTAGTTTATTTTAAATAGCAAAGCAGTTTATTGATGTAGAAATTAAATATTTTGGACATATTTTAATTAGGGCAGCAGGTATTTAAAGTAGCAGACTTTAGGAAAACATGCAAAAAATAAATTATTAAATTTTTATCTTAAGGGGCAGTAAATGATATCACAGACCAGTGGCAGAAAAATGCATAACAAAATGCAATTAAGTTATTTAACATGCTGGATATTAATTAGGTTATTTTAAGTAGCCAAATAATTTATTTTAATATAGAAATTATTTATTTTTGGGCAGAATTTAGTCAGGGAAGCAGATATTTAAAGTAGCAGATTTTAGAAAAAAAAACATGCAGGAAATTATTAATTGATTTTTAAGTGGCAAGACAATTACACTAAATGCAAAATTTTAATCATCTTGTGCAGATTCAAGAGGTCGGAATATTTAAAACAGTATTAGCATGCTGGACAGTTTATTAGCTTATTTTAAGTGTCAGAAAATAAATGTGTTGCAGGGGTTATTTAAAAGTGAGCAGAAACATGCAGCAAATTACTTCAGTTATTTAACATTGTGAAAATTTATTTTTTTATTTAGTCTTATAGGCATGGCTTCTAAGTGTGAGCATAATGAAATCTCTCTCTCTCTATATATATATGCTGAATCTAGACTGAGTTGATGTGACACCTCAATGACCACCATTTCTATTTATCTATTTACTCTTTTTTTTTAACATTTTAATTTCATTTTTATACATAATTTACTAATTAAATAGATTAATAAAAGACTAATGCAATAAATATATAATCAAGCCTACATAGTAACCACAATTGATTTTTATGACCACCCTTAATTCATCATTAAAAAGACAATAATGAAAGGACATTAGTGTGAGCAAATGGCAAAACCGTTTTAATTGATTTAAAACCTTCAAAAAATCAATGCTAGGATTAATCCTTATCATTTATAATAAAAGACTCTTTATTTTTATTTCAATAATTTCTTTCAGTTACAACATAATTCTGTATTACTTAATTGTAGAATTTGAAAGATTTCTATACCATTAAAATTTGAAGACAACTATATAAACAAAATAAAGTATACATTCACAATCTCAATTTTTTCATGAATCAATATGAAATTTATGTAATATAAATTTGCAGAAATAGATAGACAAGAAAGAATGAGTCTAAGGAAGAAGGCCAGCACAATTCAATATTATTTTGTAATCTCAAACCATGAACATTACTAATGTCTTGTATTTTTTTTTGTAGAAATGTTGGATCAACAACACATCATATTATATGAACAACTCTTTGTTGATTACCTTTCAAGATACCATTCATGTGATTTAACAAAAACAATCATCAGGCTGCTGTTAAGCGTTCAAATTTTGACGGACTTCCGAGAGTGAAGCAAGAAGAAGAAAAGAAATAGGAATTGATACTTTTGAAGAAGTTTTAGCCTAAATCTACAAACGGTTACTTTGATAGGTAAAATTTTCAACCCAACTCTTGTATGAACGCTGATTTTTCTTCTTTTGTTCTCTTCCTTTTTTCACTGAAATACTTTGAATTTGTATAACAAAAAAGTGATACTATTTAAGAAAGTATTGATATTGAGGACTTTTACATAAAATTAGAAAGATACAAAAAGAAAATAATATAGAGTACTGAAGGAGAGAAAGAAAAATGAAAAGAAACATAGAGTGATGAGAAAAATAGAGATATCAAATAAAAGAAGAAGAAAAAAGGCTCCATATATATAATATTGCCAAAATTAAAATTTAATGTACAAAGAATAATTTATTTATTTTGTTCCATATATAACTCTATATATGTTCCATATATGGTTTTCCGAAATTTATATGTTGTTCCATATATAAGTCTTAATATGTTCTATATATATATTCTCCCTAAATTTATAGAGAACAACAATAAATTATTTAAATAGTAGGAGATATTATTTAAAAAGACAAACAAAAAGAGAGATGGTAATTTAATTCTAATTCATTATAAGGAGAAAAAGAAAAAAATGGCTTCAGTTTTTAGAGTAAAATTTGGAGATTCAATTTGTAATTAAGGAAAGCACAAATTAATGTGGTAAGAAAAAGAAAATGATGTGTTGTTGATCCAACATTTCTACAAAAAAAAACACAAGACATTAGTAATGTTCATGGTTTGAGATTACAAAATAATCTTGAATTGTGATGACCTTCTTCCTTAGACTCATTCTTTCTTGTCTATCCATTTCTGCAAATTTATATTACATAAATTTCATATTGATTCATGAAAAAATTGAGATTGTGAATGTATATTGTATTTTGTTTATATAGTTCTCTTCAAATTTTAATGGTGTAAAATCTTTCAAATTCTACAATTAAGTAATACAAAATTATGTTGTAACTGAAAGAAATTATTGAAATAAAAATAAAGAGTCTTTTATTATAAATGATAAGGATTATTCCTAGCATTGATTTTTTGAAGGTTTAAATCAATTAAAACGGTTTTGCCATTTGCTCACGCTAATGTCCTTTCATTATTGTCTTTTTAATGATGAATTAAGAGTGGTCATAAAAATCAATTGTGGTTACTATGTAGGCTTGATTATATATTTATTGCATTAGTCTTTTATTAATCTATTTAATTAGTAAATTATGTATAAAAATGAAATTAAAATGTTAAAAAAAAGGAGTAAATAGATAAATAGAAATGGTGGTCATTGAGAGGTGTCACATCAGCTTAGTCTAGATTCAGCTTTATATATATATATATAGATTACTTGAGTTGTATGGAAAGAAAAAAAAAGGACTACCGAAAATTTGAAAATTTGATTGTACTAATTTCTTTTTTATTCTATTTCCTTTTTTAGTTTATTTCAGATTATATAAAATCCATACAAACGAAAACATACTTTATATATAGCATTATATAGCAAAATAAATAAAAGATATGATTGAATACATGTAAAAAATATTAATAAAGATTTAAAGACTAAAATTCAATTTTTAGAGTAAAATTTGGAGATTCAATTTGTAATTAAGGAAAGCACAAATTAATGTGTTAAAAAAAAGAAAAAAGAAAAATGAAACTAAAATGAAAAAGAAAGGCATAAAGGAAAGAAAAAAAAGGACTACCGAAAATTTGAAAATTTGATTGTATTAATTTCTTTTTATTCTATTTCCTTTTTTAGTTTATTTCAGATTATATAAAATCCATACAAAAGAAAACATACTCTATATATAGCATTATGTAACAAAATAAATAAAAGATATGATTGAATACATGTAAAAAAATATTAATAAAGATTTAAAGACTAAAATTTGAAGACATGATACTTCACAAATTAATTAATACTATGTGTAGTATTTATATAACAAGAAATTAAAAATAAAATTATTTATATTTGTAATTCTTGGATATATTGATGAATACATTCATTTTGTTACCATACGAATGTTATTTAGTAAATTCATTGATGTTCATAATTTGTATAAAATTTGTTTATGGAAGAGTGATGTAGTACCTTTTATACGCAAAATAAAAGTGATATTTTTAGTTTATTTTATTGGTAATTTTGTCTTCGTTATTATTATTTTTTTGTTTTTCATTTTGTAATTTATGAGTTTTTTTGTTTGATACTTATATTGAAGTTTGAATAATCCGAATTCAAGTATTGTGTGTGGAGCCCATTTATATTTATTTTTTAAAAATTGTAAGAAAAATGCTTATGCAGGTGTAAAGATATAAGTTCATTCACATATTTATGGTTCATATGGATATAGATTATATAGCATAATTAAAAAAGGAACTAGAGGTATAAACATAACAAAAATCCTCATACACTATATATTTCATAATATGTCTTTTAAATAAATCACATTTACTAATTCACTCAAATATATATTGTTTAAATTGTTTAAAGATTATTTTATTTTCATAAAAAAGAGGGTATACTAAATTTAAATATATATATTTTATACCGTGTGAGGCGCGCACAAATTCACTAGTTATAAATAATCTGAGATCTAATAAAATCAAACAATCATAACCCAATTAGCATGCTGAAGTAAATAAGGCTCAAATTCGATTACTTAAACTGATTTCCAAATGAAAAGATGCATCCAGATTATGAGACAGTTAATTATTGCAAAATGGTTGGCAAAGTTACTAGCGAATTGGTTGATTTTAGGCAGATTATTAAAGACTCTGACATGCTTATCATCTAGGCATATTATCTATGGCAATCAAACACAACAAAATAAACTAAGCTAAAAAGGAAAAGAAACAATTAGCACGTATGTTCCCTCCTCCTTAGACGATCCCCAAATAATTTCATATAATAGAGAGTTAAAGTTTACAAATTATTACAAAAAAATAATAGAAATTAAATAATATACAAAACACAAATTAAATAAAGCAAAGACAGATGTAGCCAAATATATATAAGAGTAAACTTGCATAATAAAATAGTCAATCATACATATGATATAGTTCAGAGGGTGCACACAACATTCTAACAAGCAACACAAGACCATTCGAAGTAATATCACATAAAAGAGAGGGACAAAGAGAACTAATTCAAATGCTTCCTTTTAATTTGTTCATCCATTATGAACTCATGTATAAAACTTAATAAACTTTGATGCAAAATCAAAAGTTTAAGATATGCGGAGAACACTAACCTATTATGCAGTTTAATAAATCAACAATGAAGTACTAAGCAAGGTTCCCACCCGAAACATCAGCACAAACTTTTTCGTTTGCAAGGATTCTTGTTTTTTTTTTTTAAAGCGTAGAGAGAGTAATTGATATTTGCTCAAGTGTTCAAATGAGTGTGATGCAAAGAGAGGTCTCTTTTTATAGTCAATAAGAGAGCACAACAATAAAGGAAATGAAATAATATTGGGATCAATTATAATATTTTCCTTAAACAAATATGAAGTGAAATCAATCAATATTTACAAAATAATCAAGTAAGAGATCTGGTCAAACTTAATTAAGGTAAAATAGATCAATTAACTAAAACAAAAAAGGGTAAAATCTGGCAAGAGAATATAGTTATGGTAACGGGCATAAAATACATATACGGCTTAATCAAAGTCATCACCAAGCAAATCAAGATATAGAAATATTTACCATAAGCAATATAATCTAACCAAATCTAAATAAGACAAGCCAGAGAAGAGAAGGGTAAATTAATAATGATTATATGACTAACAATCAACGATTATTATGAATCCAAAAGGGTAGTTTAAACAAAGCCAAATCACGACTTAAATACCTCGCTGAAATTACTCAAATTGATTCAAGCATATCAACAAAGCCAACAGTATTCATACACACAAAACATAGTAATTACACAGTCTAGAGTAATTACACTGACCTCTTTGGTTGCCATAGTGTAATTACACTATAATTACTCATGTCCTGTTTGAATGTCACAGTATAATTACACATGTTCTGTTCGGATGCACAATTGCAATCATAAAATTATATTAAATTTAAAATAAAAATTAATTATTTAAAATTTATACTAGACAAATAAGAAACGTTATAAATGACATTAAATTAAATATTTAAGATATATATTCTTTTTTGAAAATATATTAATTAATAAACATATATTCTTTAACTAATATTATGAAAAAATAATTGATTTATTCTATTTTAATTTAAAAATTAGAATACTAATAAAATTATGCTAATGAGAAAATAAGCATGGCATAAAGAAATAGATAATACGAAAAAATTGCATAGAATCACATAAAGTAAGGTTGAGAACAAGAAGAAAATGAAATATAATAATATAAAATAAAAAATAAACTTTTAGAATAATAAAAATAAAAAAAGAACTTAAAATAATAGAAGTAAAAAAAATTAAAATTAAAAAAATAAAATAGAAATAAAAAAAAGAAATTAAAAAGCAATCAGCTGGTAATTACACCATGTAATTACCAGCAATTCACAACCTCTGCCTGTGAATTGTAGAGTGTAATTACCCCTGTCAATTACACCAATTACCTGCTGACCAAGTAATTATCTGTCCAACTAAACAGGACAAACAGTGTAACTATACCCAATTACACCAAATCCAATTATCAGGGTGTCCTTTCAAACAGGCCCAAACTTATGTATTGAACTCAAACTAAAACGGGATGACATTTTGAACGGGTAGATTTTGAGATTTAATCTGAACCTCCCATTCTTCTCCATTTTGAGATTTAATGGAGAAGAATGGACAGTTTAGATTAAAACATGAGGTTCTTTGAGACTTGAATCTGATTGGCTAAAAATTAAATAAGATTGGAATTGACTAGAATTGAAATGGCTAAAATTGAAATACAAGTTGAATTGAATAGGCTAGAATTGAAATAAAATCAGATAGATTAGGCTATGATTTAAATAATTTAGAGGAAGATTAGGGAAATGCTATTCAATTAATAAAATACTACATATATTATAATATTTTCATACAAATTAAACACATCTAAGTTTTTAAATATTTAAATAAATAAGTAAAGTAATTATTTCGAGTTTAACTATCGATAAATATAATAATTTAATAATAATTATAACGATTTTAATAAATTATGCATACTAAAATATATAATTTTTTTTAGACAAAATCATTTAAAATTTTAAACCCGAAATAGGTTTTAAAAATACGTATTTAATTGAATAGCACTTTCAAAAAGGTTATAGGTTGGTCAAAATTGGATGTCATCACCAAATTAAGTATGCCATTTTTTTAATTTTTTTTGTGTGTAGAACTTTGCACCATCTCTCTTTTGGGTAGAGAAAAAACCATCCCATCTATCTCTAATTACTTTTTCAATTTAGTTTTTTTGTCTGTCCCTTTGTATTTGTCCATTTTGAAAAATAAAGAAAGGACTATTTTTTTTTACATAATATACCTTCAATTAATTAATTTTGAAAAATGTAGAACTTCTTGAAAATCTTAAATTTTTAAATCATATACTTCATAATTAATAGAGGTAAAATGGTAAACTCACTATGTCAATCGTTGTTTTCTTAATAAGTGTGTCAATTCAAAAGTTGACAAATAATTAGCTAGGGTCGAGCCCAGTTTGCTAAGCCCAATTTCATCTCATCCTAGAGCCTCATTTTGGTGCCACGTGACAAATAACGTGGCATGCCAAGTCAAACAAGAAGCCAATAGGATCATAATATGTGTCAAAATGACAAGCTCGCTCCATAAAGCCCATATGCCATGTCAGTTAAATCTAATTGGCCGAAGGAAAACTTGTTCCTATCACAACTCATCTATTCTAAAACTATAAATAAGAGTCCTCATAATTCAGATTAAGGACCAAAAAATTTAAACACCAAAAATTTTAAACAAAAAGCTAGAGAAGGTTCGTGGATCAAACGCCATAGATTCCTCTATAGCTACAAGTTTAAGAAATTAAGTTCAAGAATGATCAAGATCAAGACCATCAGATTTAAGAACAAGCTCGAAGCCCTTGAATTCAAGTAAAAGTCAAGATCAAGACAAAATTCAAAAGTTCATCGAAGATTCAAGAACAAACTTTAAAACCCTTGAATCCAAGATCAAGTTCGAGATAAATTTAGGCTCAAGCTCAAGAGCCTTTGAATTTATATTTCAAAAGACGAATTCAGAGGAATCGTATAGATTAAAACACTCGCACTTTGAAATCAATAAATACGATTGTTGCAATACTTTCCGTTCTTGATAACTGTTTCTTGACGCGAATTTTACCATCTACAAATTCTGGGCGTGCCAATTTATTTGCAACAAATTTTAAAGTGATATAAAATAAATTGCAATCATAAATAAAATATGAATCAACACAATTTTATTAATAAATAATGCGGGTACAATTGTGTTCCTGATCCCTTGATTCTTATCTCATAAGATTTATCCATGATTCGAGGGCCGTTAGTGACGTATTTCTCGAACTAGGATGATTTGAGTTTGATATCTTTATGAATATTCCATGAATTTGCAGAATATTCGAGATGCCTCAGTAAAACCTCGGTACCATCAGTTTTTAGCTTTAGGTCAACTTCAAATGATCATATCTTTTAGCACATAGAGATTTAGGTGACCCATGATATATCAAATCGAAGGTCTTTGAGTCCTCTTTTCAACGGCTCTAAGTTAAGATTTTTCATCCGTTTAAGGAAAGTGTATTTTGGTCTTTTCCTTACCCCAATAGGCCTACCCACGTTTGCTCACCTAATTTAAGGGTCTTATTAGACTCTAACTTAAGTTTTACATTTCTAAACACTTAGAATTTTAGGGCGATGTTTCAAGAAGAGGAAAAAAAGGTTTTCAAACGTTCATTTAAGGGTTGAGGAATTTCGCCAAAAACAATTGTTCTTTCCAGGTATGTAAGGCTTTACACAGTGATGAACTTGTTCATCCTCACATCCTACACCTATTTCATCCATGAATTGTCCATGAAATTGATATGTTAAGAGATTCTTGATGTAGTTCTTGATTGTTGATTCATTCTTTAACAATAGAGGTTCTTGAGTTCTTGGGTTGAAGGTCTTTAGATTTTGTTGTGATTATTATTGATAGAGATTGTATGAGGTTTCGAATAATTCGTATTAGGTTTGTGAATTCAAAAGAGTTTAGGAGGAATCACTTGGTTCTTGATGAGTTAGGATCCGAAAAAGAGAGGAAAAATTCATCGGGCTTCTGGGTACAGGGGTGGGGCAGCGCGCCATTAGTGCGCCATAACTATTGGTCAGTAGTTTGGGGCCTGGCGCGGCGCGCCAGCTGTGCGCCCTAAACTACTGTCAGTAGTTTAGGACCTGGCCCCCTGCGCCACTTAGTGCGTCAGTGTCGCCTGGACCTTTTCTTTTTGTCATCCATTTTGTATGTATTCTTTCGAATCGTGTCTATGTTCTCTTCTTAATATGAACTCTTAAAGTCTTCATTAATCCTTGAGAGAGTCTACAGGTCCCACTTACATGTCTTCATATTTTCTAAATTAAAGTAAGTTAAGAGGAATGTTTTAAGATTCTACTTCATAAAAACTTAAGAGTTTCCAAATGATGTTTATATATATATACCCATATTGATTATTGGGCTTGAAAGATAAGTCCACAAGTGCATGCAAACACGTCTAATATTTTGGAAAGTATTCCAATAAAGTAAAAAGTCTCTTCTTTGTAATGAGTGAATTGAGCATAAGTTTATATTGATTATTCTGGAGTAGTATCGAGCACTGGATTGTGTTAGAGTCTTTTATAACTCAAAAGTCCCATAAAACTACGTAACCAGCGTAGGATAGAATATCATTGATTTTTCACATGACTTCTCACTGCCTCTGAGAAGGCCTATTAGATGGATCCATAGTCACAATATCATCCTATACCCCGGCAAGGTATAGGATGGCCCTTGCAACATGGTCGAAACATTGTATCATTGCTAGGCTTATGGTAATGGTTATCGGTTAGAGAAACTCCCCACAAGAAAAGTATTATTTTCATATTGTCTTATTGCATATCTTATTGTAAATTTCAAATGGTCTACACTTCATGTACATGTATTGATTCAGTTGAGTTGTTTTCATTTCAGTCATACAGTTCAGTTTTCTGTTTTACTCAGCCCTATTACATACTTGTATATTTAATGTACTAACGTCGTTTGACCTGCATTTTTTATGATGCAGATACAGATATTCAGGATCATCAACAGGCGCTTCGTTGAGATCATCACTCACTCTTAGATAGTATTTGGTGAGGCATTCTTGCTTTCGGGAGACTCCAATTTCATTTCAGTTTAGTAGTATTTGAGGTGTAATGAGTTTTGTCCCGACATCTATCTTAAATTGTTAAAGACTTCATAGACAGACAAGATTAGATATGTTCATTGTTTTATCAAGTTCTTGATTTAAAGTGATGACTTATGTTGAGTATTTTAAGACAATAATTTGAGGCTCTTCTTTGAATGTCTAAAGGTTCATCTATTTAAGCTTTCGCGTATTATGTAAAGTCATGTGAATCATAGTAGCCAGGACAAGGATTCACTTGGGATAAAAAATGGTTCTTGAATTTCAGTCACGTCTAGGGTGTAGGCTCGGGTCGTGACAACCTCTTTAAGGGAACATAGTACCCTTTATATAGACATGAACTAGGGTTTAGGATTAAGTAACCTCCAATAATCCTAATTGGAATTGAACACACTTTGTAGAGTCTCAACTCGAATTAAGCACATCTTTTAGAGTCCCACAAAATTTCAATGTCTACAACCGGACAGTATAGTTAGGTAAAGTTCTTCATAAAAAAAATTAAAAATAAATTAACAAGAATAAATGTGTAATTAACTATTTTAATACATGTATAATTAATATTCACATAACGTATTCCACCTTCTACCCCGTATAATTTATACATATATTCCCTCATAAGTTATCTTGGTATTAATTATGTAGACAAAAAACACAATCAAACACCATATAAAAATAATATATGAATAACTTTTATACAACATATGAAATCCAACCAATCAAACATGGTATAGGTTATGTTGACGTTTATACCTAATACAAAACTTTTACCAAACATACTAAAACTAATAGAACATATATGTGTTCTAAAAATGATTGTTTCACTTCTCTTTGAGAAAGAAACTACAAGTTCGTCTTTATGACCTTCATGTCCACAATTGTTTGTGCTTGTTGTTAGCTTTTTACCTGGATTTTTTTCCATTGCTTTCCTTGGTCATCCATGCATTCTTTTGTATCTGGGTAACGATACAATCTCATCTAAAATATCTTTTGGAATCGACCAATCTTCCTTATCTGACATTGGAATCAAAGAAACTTTACATGTGTTTGCTAATGTGTCTGACTTGTAGTAATTAGAACACTAGGGATGCATGTTAGTAACAAGTACATTACAAATCAGTAGTTTCTCATGTATAATTCAAAAATAAGCTATAATATTTCACAAACATACCATGATATATAAATAATAATGTATCATCTCTATTTTAGAGTAGGGATATGATATAATTTGTTCCTTATTCTATGAGATTCTTAAATTTTTTATTACTTTTTAGGTGTACCTCTACCCATTCTCAAGACCACTACGAACAACCTCTCACACTTTCTAATCGGTACATCTACACATATCCGCTTCATATGTCCGAATTATTCGAGTCTCACTTTCTACATTTTTCCTCTATGAGTTCTACTCCCACATTGTCCCAAATAACTTCACTTTGAATATTATCCCTCTCTTGTACGCCACACATGCACCTCAACATTCTCATCTCTTCCACTCTTATTTTATAGACATGAAAATTCTTGACTAACCAACATTCTACCTCATATTATATAATCGGTTCAATCATCAGTCTGTATAACTTACTTTTCTATATAACACATTTTTATCTCACAGGACATTAGGGGTGTGCATCGGTCGGTTCGGTTCGGTTTTAGGTGTTATTGGTTCGGTTTATCGGTTTTCGGTTTGTAAATACTTCAAACCGATAACCAAACCAATAACATATTTCTTATCGGTTTTTGGTTAATCGGTTTATAGTACTTAACGGTTCGGTTTTCGGTTTAACCAATAAGAAAATACTCATATATATTATATACACGATAAGAAAATTTTCAAATAAACCATATGATTTTTCTAGCATTTGGCATGAAAGTAATAATCATAAAAGTAACAATCATTTTTCTTGCAAGTTTAGACACTAGACACATTCAAAGGAAAAAGTGTGAAAGTAACAATCGTTTAACCATTAACAAAAAGTGTGAAAGTAACAATCGTTTAACCATTAACAATAAGACTAGTAAATTTAGTATAGTCTTATTGGGTTATCGGTTTAACCATTAACAAAAATTATATAACCGGAAACCGAACCAATAACCCAATAAAAAAATTTGCAAAACCGTTTAAAAACCGTTAGCCCAATAACCCAATATCAATAAACCAATAGTGTTTTTTTCGGTTCGGTTTATTGGTTAAATCGGTTTTTGCACACCCCTACAGGACATCATATGTGAACCTTCATTTCATCCATCCTATCCAATATAATATGTAATATATTTTTCAATCTTCTCATATACCTTGAATTACTGAATCTAAGTACTTGAAACTTCTTTCTTAGGGAAGGGTTGTGCGTCAGTACCTACGTCCATGTCCGTCATAGGAGACATCATTGAACTTATCTAGATATATTCAACTTTTGGTCCTACTCAACTTAAATTTTTTTTTTTACTTCTAGGGCGTGTCTCCAAACTTTCAACTTTGTGTTAAATATGCCTCGATCGCGTCTCATCAATTAGTACTATGTCATTTGCAAGTAACATGCACCAAGACACTCCCCTGCCCCCAAATGTGCATGTTAGCACACAACCATCGCCAATGCAAATTAAAAAAAGGCTAAAAGTGGATCCCTCATGCAACCCCATCAAGATTGAAAAGTGTTCTAAGTCACCTCCCACAGTCTTAACTCGAGTCTTATTACCATCATATTTCCAAATATTTCCAAAGAGCCTCCATTGCGACTTTGTCGTAAACTTTTTTGAGGTTTATGAGCATATACAAGTCCCTCTTGTTATTCCTATATTGCTCTACCAACCTCCTTACAAAGTAAATGACTTACATCCGACATGAAACGGAATTGGTTCTCTAAAATAGACACACTCCTCCTCACCCTCGCTTTCGCTACTCTCTCCCAAACTTTCATAGTGTGGTTTAACAGCTTGATACCTCTATAATTATGGCAATACTAAATATCACCCTTATTGATGTACAACTGGATCATCATACTGCACCTCCATTCTTTGGAAATCTTTGTTGTCCTAAGAATGACATTAAACAATCTATTGAGTCATCCAAGCCTGCCTCGCTCATGTTCTTCTACAATTCCATCGAGATTTCATCTGGCTCGATTAGTTTTACCTTGTTCATCTTACGCATAGCCCCATCCACTTGCTCAATATTTGAAAGATCTGTACAAAATGCCTCTACGAGTACCCAATGCAAATGAAGGATCAATGTAACATTGGAGCATGTTGGTATGACTAATCCAGATTCACATCCAGTAGGGCCCATTGAGGGATAGCACTCCCTACAACCAAGGATTTTGCCACACTCCGCATGTGTGCATATTTCGATTACAATGACGTTGAACACAACTCTAGATATGTTATCCAAAGTTCATTTGCACCAAACTGGAAACTTTAATATTCTTATAGCAGTGACAATTTGAAGTATTAAAAATGTGTCATTATCGGTTTTATCCAATACTCTAGGAGAAACACGGTACAGTTTACCATGAAAATTTGCAAATCTGTTACCGTGCAACTCCCTTCTCAATGGCAAACCACGCTCTAATGTTAACTATAACAACCAGAGACATTGATATTCTTCATCAAAAACAATAAGAGCTATAGATATATATATATATATTTGTGAAATCTTGAGATTGAATCCTCCTCTATTTCCATAACTTGACCGAACTGTCATGACTTGCAGAGCCAACCATTCCAGTCGCCGGTGACTGTGCTAGGGCAGCGATAATGTTCTCATGTGCTGGAACCGTCATGCTTTTGTTCTCAACCATGTCCCACAGCTCCAGAGACTGCAACATAAATTTTACAAAATAGCAGTGAAGTGTTGAGCATTGTCACTAAACAGTAA
The DNA here is from genome assembly GCF_019186545.1 of Solanum stenotomum. NCBI lineage: Eukaryota > Viridiplantae > Streptophyta > Magnoliopsida > Solanales > Solanaceae > Solanum > Solanum stenotomum. Next base: position 10,981,942 of record NC_064288.1, on the reverse strand, counting down.
AAAGTGTATGAACATGAAGTAGTCTATCAAACGCAATTACCCTCATTCCTCCAATCACCAATAGAGCAGGATAACTAGGATGAAAAACGCAAGAGTGGAACTGATTCCCCGTAGAACTTAGCTCATGAATGCAGTCACCGGTGGCCAATGACCAAACTTTGACAGACTCCTCACTGACTGATGCCAGTAACTCACCGTTGAGATCCCAACACAGGTAGTTCACCACTCCAGGATGCCCCTATAAGCAAACACCGATATATAATGTCTAGAATGACCGGCAAAATATATTAAATAAACTCGAAGTCATCTAGCACGAAAACAAACCTGGAAAGAATGAATTTGCCTGTCATTTTCGACATCAAAGACGGAAACCATCTTATCTGAAGCCGCAGCCAACAAACGCCCAGTCATTGGTTGAAACCTCACTTGCGCGCTTCCTTCTTGCTACAAACAGAGAGAAATGAAGTCATAGTTAGCTCAATACAAATCTACTACTGCAAAGTAGGTTTATACATAACAGTAAGTAACATTAAAAAGCAAACCTTGGACACCCGAGTACATGAAAATGGACTAATACTCCAATAGCGAATTTCATTGTTGCTATCGCAGAAACAGAATAGGTCGTTCTTTTTAGGGTGAAAATCCAACGACATAACATGATAACTATGTCCCGTGTAAGCATGCAAACAATAGCTAGGCTGCAAATAAAAGTTCAGCAACGGATTGTTTAGTATGAATTTATTTAACATTTGATTTATTGAAAACATGCAACTGTAGCAAAGGCCTTACAACTACATCTCGGAGTTTTTAAACAAGAAAAAGGCAAAAAAATAATGAAAAGAACTGAAGTTCCAACAGAAAATATAAAAATAATTACATTGGTTGCGTCCCATAATCTCACAGACTTGTCAAATGAAGCAGTTGCAAGTTGAGAAGAATTAGGCCGGAAGCGGATATCTGTAATCAAGTACTGATGTTCCTCAGGGGTGGTCTCTGTTTGTAGAGTATCCATGTTCCAAAGAACAGCCTGATGCATACATAGGAAATGTTTCATAATTTACAATTTCTTAGATGAATAATGAAATAAAATAGAGAATAGAACCTACAATCACATATCATAGAACGAAATAAAACAGTAATCCGATTATTTATGCTAAAGACATTAGATATTCTGGAGCAGCCTACCTTCTTGTCATGTCCAGCACTAGCAAGTAACTTCCCATCTGATGAGAAATGACAGCAAGTCACTTTATTTCTTGTCCGTATACAACCAACTTCACCAAAGGAGAAACCTGAGATGAATCGTTTAAGTTAATAATTTTGCAACAAAAAAGAAAGACAATAGAGCTTTTATAAGTCCAATTGTGAGATTATTACCTTTTGAAGATTCAGGCTTGTGCTCAGTAAGAGTTTGCTTCAATGATCCATAGATGTTTCCATCTCCCCCGTCTTGTGACAGAAATGATTCCACATTATCAATGTCTCCAAAAGGCTCTAAGTCATCCTGTACGACAGAAGTCATGTTGAGCATTATACGATTTAAGATAGTAAAAAACACTTTCAAGGTCATGGCATAATTAGCATATTAAACTGTGAATTTATATGGAAACTAAATACTTCATTAACAAATATGAAAGTGGATATATAGAAAAAAAATGCCAACAAACATTTGCATTAAAAACTGAAAGAATTACCAGCTGATTTGTAGAGGATGCAATACCGCCAGTTCCCTCTCCATACATTATCAAACCTTTTGACATGCTAGTCATCCCATCACCTGGGGTATGAGTTGATTGTGGTGAACTTGGTGAAGGGCCAACTGTGTTACCAGTGCCAGTACTATTAGCATGTCCAGAAGACGAATGTTGCTTCCTTTTTCTGTTGGTCTGGGAAAAAAGTAAGAAGATGGATGAACTACTCGTTGGACTGATTAGATAATTTATTTTTCAGGAAACCAAAACATTTAAAAGGAAAAAGAAAAGACGGAAATTTCCGACTGGAGCAAAAGAAGGAAGGTAAGGCAGGAACAGATATCACTTGTTAACAATAGTTGATGTCGCATGAGTTTGATGATATCAAATTCAGATAAAAAAACAGCTTTTTTTACGCTTTCCTTAAGCTAACCTGTTGCAGTTGTTGCTGCTGCTGCTGCAACTGGTCCTGTTGTTGAGATGAAGAGTGCTGCATTTGGGACATTTTCATCTGTTTAAGACAGGTATATAGTATAAGCACTTTAAACTTTAGCCGTTATACGAATTGGAATAAAATAACATAGACCCTTCCACAGAAACAGACATTATCATTTACAGACAAAATGTCTAAGCCTCAGAATAGTTGTGCAGTGTAACGGACAAAAAATTGTATAGTTGACGCCCAAAAGCAAAATATATTCTCAACTATAGGAGATCTGAGTTAACCTTTGGGGAATTCGACTGTACTGGAGAGCAAATGGATCCATCATTTCTTGGGGGCTGACCATCTTTGGCATTAAAGTTCCCTCTAGGTAATCCACCAAACCCATAATTAGGTGAGTTTCCAAGGTTACCTTGGGCTTGAGCTTGAGCTAGGACCTGCTGTTGTTGTGATGCCAAAAGAAATTGATTTTGGGTCTGTAAGTTGGGTTTTTGTACTTGCAAACCCAAGCTAGGCCTTACCTGGTCAATTCCCTGAACATATCATGAGCAAAGCAACCAACTATGCACGTCAAAAATTCAGTATACTAAAAGCAGTGATGACCAAAAGTAATAGGTAACTTACTGTTAAAGGCCAACCCTTCAATGGTAGACCAGTGCCACCTTGGTTCAACCCTGAAGAACAAGGAGTAAATATGAGGACTAAATTGCCCAAGTAAGATCATCTACAATATAATTGACAAACAAGTACTCAGAAAAGACAGGAAAAAACTAAACAGACTCATCAGAAAGAGAAAATGAGACGATAGGAAAAGGGGAGTTTCAAGAAAGTTGAGCTGGAAAAATAGAAATCCTAAAACAAGCAAATAAACAGAAAAAGGCAGAGAGACAATTCATTTGTGCTCACATAAAGAAGACCAGTTCCAGTACTTTCCACCCATAAACCATAATATATTGCTGCTAAAGACAGATGAATGAAGCTTGAGATGTGATACAGACAATTATTAAAAGTGATATGTCATAAATATAAAATAAAAATAATTGGATTTCAAGTACATTGACAGCGTCATTGGGGAAAGAAGAAACCTTAAGAAGAAGCTTTTAATATTTAGTCTAGCAATGCTTTAATAATTTGTCGTGAACTTCAAACAGCGAAAAATGAAATTATCCATGATACCATTCAACAATTCAAAGAACTCAGATTTGAAGGACAATGATGGAGTTCCACAAAACTCCACATGATTAAGTGTCTTGCGGGAAGATGAGCAGGTTTTCAGAAAAAAACCATGTTTCATATCAAAGATAAACAAAGATAATTAGGTGAAATCACTACTAAAAAGTGCATTTCATAAAAACGGATATATTTTCCATTTGAAATTATTAGTAATAGGTGGACAAAGAATGTCAATCAGAAAATGTATCTCTATTTTTTTTATGCTGAAAATAATTCTTTTGTAGTAATACCTGCACCAAGACCAGCCTTTGACTGAAGAATCGCTTGCCCATAAATTGATGAAGGATCCATGGGCAAAGACTTGTGAGTGCCACCCAAGTTCACTTCCCCTTTAATATCCTACATAGTTGAAATAGGTATCGCCTTTAGCTTGGTAAAATAAGATGAAATACCGAGTATTATATAAACAAGAGATATCCTGTGTAGTATCTAGAACTAAGAGCTCATGTAATTACAGTTGCCAGCTGAGGCCGTCCTTGTATTTGCTGCAACATGTTCCCTGAATTTCCTTGTACCAACTGGCTGAATCAACAGAGAAGAAATAGAGATACAAATGATTCAAAGCATGCAACAAATAGTTACGTGTTGTGTAAAATAATGCAATAACATATGGAACAGTTGCACCAACCATACCCTTGATGATTAGTTGCTGACTTTAGAAGTGCCATCCTATTGGGATCAATAAGTGCTGAAGATGTTTCCGAGTCCATGGACTGAGGGTGCTTCATTCGTTCCTCGTACATTTTCATTGCCAATACACTGGCAGATGGCTGCCCCATCATACCATCGGAGTTGATAGCATTTATAGGACCACCATGAGGGGAATGATTTGGATCCCTTCGCTGTAACTGTGCATTTCGTTGTTGCATGAGTTGCAACTGCTGCATTTGTAACTGCTGTTGATGCTGATGCTCTCTTGCTTTCATTTGTTGAGTCTAAAATAAAAGGAAATACTTCAAAGTTGGTACGAAATGTGTAACGCTTCTTTTAAATAATTTGTGTCATGGGTCATTGCTTAAGTTCAACAAACCTCTATGTATGCTGCTGCTGCCTCGGAATGTTTTTCATTTGTCCTTGCAATGAAAATGTCCCAAAACACAGACCACCATTCAAAAAGAAATCCTCCAGGTGCATCAATAGCTATAAAAGTATGAACCAGAAGATCAAAACATAGATTCCCATCAAGAAATAAGAATAAAACATGTCGAAAGTTATACAGATGTCTACCCTTAGAATGTAAAAAGAAATTCAAACGTAGAGCATCATCTAACATCATTACCTACAGGATCAGTAGCAACCTTTCCTTCTGTCATGAAAGCTTTTGCAGAATTATGCAGCTTTCGTTTCAGCAGATAGTCATGAATGTAAACATCCAGCCTAGAAAATTTAACAAGAGGCCAAAAAAATAAGGACGAAAATCAACAATATTACAAATGAAAACAAATAATATCCCCACCCTGAAAATTTGTCTCGCACTGTTAATTATTTGGTAAGTCAAAACAATTTATCCTTTAACTTGTCAAAAAAATGTAATTTCTTTAAAGTAAACAAATTGTAATCTTTTGAAGCTCCTTAATGTAGTGAGGATTAGATAAATTGATCCTCATCCACCACTCCTTGTAAGGAATAATCTTCCTTTCCCATTCCCGCCCCCCGACTCTGCACTTGTAACTACTCTCTCTATCCAAATAGTTGTTCACTTTTGACTTGACATATATCTTCTTCAGAAACAATCAATATATTAAATTTAATGCTTTGAGTAAATTATCTCTTGATTTTTCAAACCGAGCAACTATTTTAATATAGTCCATTGTTCCTTCTCTGCATTGATCTTACAATCTTCTCATAATCATTTATAGAATGTAAAAACGTGAACAATTATAAAACAAAAAGAAGAACAATCAATTTGGTACATACATCTTATCTGCTTCCCAATTACTCTGCGCCATTAGTCAAACAACAGCACAATCGACTCGCGATTTTTCAGCTGCAAGTGAGAACACAGTTTCAGACAAGTTACCACAATTTTTTTAAAAAAAATTAAAGTGATTCACATAAATGATACCGATTACAATTATTCCAGCATTTCTGATAAAAAAAAAAAAACAGATTTCCTGGAGAAGAATCAGCTCCCAAAAACAAAAGAAATAACAACAAAACCAAGATCTCCGTCAATAAAATCCTTGTTTTGGATTCACTAATCAGTCAAACACTGAACAAGTGGATCCACTATATAAATGAAGATCATTCATTCCAATTTTCTCGTGGATAATCTGAATTAAATTTAATTATTGAAGTAGATGAAATTCATCTTGAGATGAACTTAAACATCCACACACAGAAGAATTTGACAAAAAATTCTCAACTTTTGAAGAGGAGAGAGAAAGAGGACAAAAAAATATCAGGACAGCCTTGTCCAGTAACTATCCGAGCCTTAGCTACGGAGAAGCTTTAACTCTTGCTTTAATTATAGGTCTAGTGTTAGGTTCGGTAACAACTGTTGCTTCTTTAACATGTGATTCGCTGATTCCCTAAAACACTACTACTCACACATTTGTTGGAAAATTATTAGTATTATTTTACTTTTTCCGTTCATTTTTACTTGTCACTATTTGACTTGACACACCTATTAAGAAAATAATTATTAATATAGATATTTTACCAGACTATCCCTATTAAATGGTGTTTAGTATTATGTCTTGAAAAATATTTTGAAGAATAAGTATTTAATGCGGAGGGTAAAATAATGAAAAAAATAACTATATTTTCTTGAAATGTCAAAAGTGACAAGTAAAAATAAAAATCTAGTTTAGAAATAAGCGACAAGTAAAAGTGAATGGAGGGAGTATTTTGGCGGAATGATCTGAAACTCATGTACTTAACTTCGTTTGTTAGTTAAACCCTCATATTTATCAGTTTGTCAATTGAACACTTAAATCCATTCGAACACAATATTTTAAACTCTTTTTTTCATTTGACTAGTGTGCGTACAATTGATTACACGTGGAATTTCCACGTTATTTTTTAATAAACACGTATGAAAATGCATGTCAAAAAAAAATAAAAATTAGTCCACTTTTACAATTTCTGAAAATTTTTAGCTCACAGATTGAGCATCAAAAGTTATGTAAAAAAAATGAAATTCTTCCCGATTTAACTTAAAAATCAACTACAAGTCCACCAACACAACCCAACAAATCTCAATCATAATTTTAAATTAATTAAACAAATTTACAAGACTCATTTGTTGTTCTTCAAGCTTTCTCTAACTTATCCATGGAGTTTTAAATTTTTCAATATCCACCAATCACCCTTCATGTTAACCAATACTTACATCTCTTCTTTCGAGCCAATTAACACAAATAATAATCTCAATATTTTTAGACAAAAATTTAGAAAGGTTAGAAATGGGGGCAGGACAAAGTGATTAGGATGGGGGGTTGATTTGTAGCAAAAGAAAAGTGTGGGTTGAGGAGGAAGAGGAGGAGAAGAGTGGATGGTGGTGATGCGGCTCAGAATGCTCAATCGAATTGTAAGCTACCTAGAGACAACCTAAAGAGCAAATGTACAAAATTGCTTTTGAGTAGGTTTCTCAAGAATTCCAGATTTATGAAAGAAAAGAGAAAAATGTTGCAATCCCCTAATCTCAATCTATATAGAAATACAAATATTATGGAGGAAAAGTTAGTTATAGTTGTAACTAACTAATGGACAACTTCCAACTGTAACTTACTTCTTGACAACATGTGCCAACTACCCCTAACTAATTGTGAATTAACAACAACAAATGTAGTAAATCAATACAAAGTAAAATATGATCATATCAATAGATCCTTGACCCGAAGGATAAAAAAGTGGAAAGGCCTGGGTGAAGGATTGATAGTCTTCCCAGGTGCTATCTTCAGGGCTCGAGTTGAGCCATTGGATCACTAGTTGAGTGATAACATGTCCATTCTTTGGAGTTATTCTCCTATCCAAAACCTTCTCAGGGTAGAGCAGTACCAGCAGCAAAAGTCACCACAGGTAAAGTCATAAAGGCAGGTTGAGAACCGATTTTCTTCTTCAGTTGAGAGATGTGGAAAGTGGGATGAAGTTTAGCAGCTGAAGGAAGGGCTAAGGTATAAGCAACCGCTCCCACCTTTGCCAGAATTTCAAAGGGACCAAAGAACTTTGCTGATAGCTTTTGACTAGAGTGAAGTTTCAAGGATAACTAATATAAGGCTTCAATTTGACATAGACCCAATCTCTCACATCATAAGACCTAGTTGTCCTTCCTTTATAAGCTTGTGCTTTAATTCTGGTCTGAGCCCTGAGCAAATGAGATTTGAGAGCTCTTAAGGTAGCCTCCCTAGCTTTAAAACTTCTAACCACCAAGTCCAATTATGAATCAAAGGGTAAATAAGGTAAGAGAGAAGAGGTTTTTGGACATACACAACTTCATATGGAGACATGCTAATGGATGAGTGGTGAGATGTGTTGTACCACCATTCAGCAAGAGCTAACCATTGAGACCATTCCTTGGGCTTCTTATAAGTCATACACCTTAAGTAGCATTCCAAGCATTTATTAACAATCTCAGTTTGGCCATCCGTTTAAGGGTGATTGACAGTAGAAGTCAACAAAGACACCTTATGTAGCTTGAACAACTCTTTTCAGAACCGACTAGTAAACACTATATCCCTGTCAGACACAATGGATTTAGGCATACCATGTAGTCTGAAAATCTCGCTCATGAAAACCTGAGCCACATCTAAAGCAATGTATAGATGTTTGAGAGGAATAAAATAAGTTGTTTTGCTCAATATATCAACAACCACTACAATAACCCCACTTCCCAACAACTTTAGGTAAGCTTTCTATGAAATTCATTGTCAAGTCTTGCCATACCTTGTCAGGAATAGGAAGAGGTTGCTACAAGTCGGGATAGGCCACATTCTTATGATTACACCTCTAGCAAACATCACAGGCCCTCACATTAGAATAGATATGTTGCTTCATTTTCTTCCAATAAAAATCTTAGCTCAGTCTCTTTAATGTAGTTGTAATACCCGAATGCCCTCCTAATGAACTCTCATGATGGAAAGCAATCAACTTTACTCTTAGTGTAGGGTCAGCACCAACCGACATTTTTTCCTTCCTACTCAAAATCCCAGATTGATATTTATAGAGAGGTTTGTGCACTACCCCAGACTGTAGTTGCAGAATAACCTTTTGCAACTCTGAGTCTTGACTCCAAGAAGCTCGAATATTACACAAAATATCATCTTGTACACTAGAGATGCTCATAGGATCCTCCTTCCTAGAAAAGGCATCAACCACAATGTTGTATTTCCCTTTGTTGTATATAATAGAATAATCATAGCCTAACAACTTGACCAACCAGTTCTATTAGCTATGAGTAGTAATTCTCTGATGTAGAAGGAACATAGGACTATGGTGATCAGTCTTGATCACAAAATGTCTTCTTAAAAGGTACAACCTCCACTTCTGAACCGCAGAAACCACTGCTAAAAGTTCCCTCTCATATAAAAACAATGATTTGCACCTATATGATAAACCTTGGCTAAAAAATGCAATAGGATTAGTGCCCTGAGCAAGTACAACTCCAATACCATTTCCAGAATCATCAGTTTCTACAATGAACCCCTTCGAAAAATCTGGAAGGGCTAGAACATGTGCAGATGTGATGGCCTGTTTCAAATGTTCAAAGGTTGTAGAAGCAGTTGGATCCCAATGGAAGTTTCCATTTTTCAAGAGGTCATTCATAGGTCTTGATAACTCCATACCCCTTAATGAATCTTCTAAAATACCCCGCCGCACTAAGGAACCCTCTCAACTTCTTAAGAGTAGTAGGTTGTGGCCAGCTGATTATAGCTTCCACTTTCTGCATATTCATAGACACTCCTTGTGCTGAGATCACATGACCTAGATAGTCAATTTTCAAAACACCAAAAACATATTTCTGCTTCTTAACATATGTGCCCTCAAAATCTCAAAAGTTTTTTATTTATACAGTAGGTGATTCGACCAAGTCTTGTTGTATATAAGAATGTCATCAAAGAAAATCAAGATGAATTTCCTAAGATAGGCATGAAAAATCTGATTCATCAGGCTTTGAAAAGTACATAAGGCATTACTAAAAATTCATAATGGCCATGATAAGTCATAAAAGAAGTTTAGGAATATCACCCTCTATCATTCTAATCTGCTAATATCCTAATCTGAGATCCAATTTAGAAAAGAACTTAGCTCCATGTAGCTCGTCTAATAGTTTCTCAATAACTGGTATAGAAAACTTATCTTTAACAGTGTACTTGTCAGTTCTCTATAATCTACACACATTCTCCATGACCCGTCCTTCTTCACATAACAATAGGTGATGATTAAGGACTATGCCTAATCACCCAAGAGTCTAACATTTCATCCACCAACTTCTCAATCTCATCTTTCAGCATTGTTGGATGCATGTGGGGTAATGTTGATAGGTGAAGTCCCTTCCTTCAAAATGCTTTTGTGATCATGAGCTCTTGAAGGTGGTTGTTCTATTGGAACCTCAAATAAGTCATTATATTCTTGCAAGATAGCTTGCATGTTTGTATTAGTCGTGTCGCTGTTTGGACTACCTTTCATGATCAGCAGAGATCCCATACCCTCTAGAGTTGAGGTTGCTGAAAAATCCCTATAGAGATCATACATAGCTCAACTGGTTTGGCCAATAACTTCTCCATCATCTCATGTTACACTAGCTTTGCAGGTGGTGATTTGATCATTTGTGGCCCATGATAATGAACTTCATTCTCAACTTCTTGAAGTTCCAGAAAACACCCCCTAGTGTAGCCAACCACTGAATACCTAGTACCATATTACACCCTCCTATAGGTAAAACAAACATATCTGACTCAAATGAAACACCTGCATCTTCCACACCAAGGATTTACAAACATAATGACTATGAATTTTTTTCCCATCAACTACAAAGACAGAAAAGTGAATAGTAGTCAAAACACATCCCAACTTCTTATAATATCCAGATCCAAGATGTTATGGGTACTGCCTGATTAATTGTACAACTTTCCCCTTAACAGAAATAGCAACTTTCATGGTCCTGAAATCATGCAACTCATTCATGGCATGAACATAGACATGAGGTAGGATAGACCCCTCAACATTAGTCTCTAGTCCATGTCCCAACATAGTCAAGAATTCAGCAGAATCCCACACATCCTCTTCCAATTTTGTCAATTTTTCATTCTCATCTACCTCCATTGAAAACAATTGCCTCTTCTCCGGACAAATATGACCAAAATTGTATTTTTCATCACAGTTAAAGCATAAACCATTGCTTCTCTTCTTATCCATTTCAGTTGCAATAAGAATTTTAGCGTTCTTGAAGGGCGGTTTGGGACCTATAACATTGTTGTTCTGTGGTTTGGGAGGATGAGTGTATTTAGGTGGATTTGAGTTTTAGGAATAAGCAGGGGTGATGTTGTTTGAAAACCTCGTCTAGGAAGCACCCAAGTAAATACTTGTTTCTGCACTACAAGTGCTTGTTCCTAGACCTTGGCTAAACTAATGGCCTTATCCCAAGTCTTGGGTAGCATCTTCACTGGTTAGCCAATTTCAGGCTTCAAGCCTCTCACAAAATAGCTAACAACATACTCTTCTGACAATTCTACCCTAGTTAACAACTCATCAAAAAAATCAACATACTCCTGAATATAAGATATTTGTTTGAGATCCTTAAAATCTCCCATTTGGTCATCGAACAACTCTTCCCCAAATCTGGCATACAGACATCCCACATATTCACCCAATCTAGGCCACTCTCTTGTTAACCTATGTTTCATGTAGTATTGGTGCTACTGTAATGCCTTCCCCTCCAGATTACAAGAAGCAATTTTCACCTTCGAACCTTTTTCCACTTCTTCTACATAAAAAAATTGGTCGCATCTATACATTCAGTCCTTCAATCCTTGACCATCAAATTTTGAAATTCCAATTGAAACCTGCGATTAGGTATCTAGTACGCCTCTTGCCTTTCTCGTCTGTGTGGTCGTGCTTTAGGACCACCTCAGGAAATTCAGTTGACGTTTCCCTAGTTGTCATCCCATTTCCCAACAATATCTTCTTGATTTCATCCATTGCTTGCGTCAATCTTTAATCCACCACAGAACGCAACTCTATTACAAAGCCCACTACTCCTTCCATGAAGGTTTTGAGAGAATCCATTTCTTTTCTCAATTCCTGCATTCTAGTGTTGTGATCACCCATTTGTCAAGGTTAGAAGATCAATGGCTCTGATACCAATGATGCAGCTTAGAATTCTCAATCGAATTGTAAGCTACCACTAGAAACCTAAAGAGCAAATGTATAGAATTGCTCTTGAACAATTTTTCCAAGAATTCCAGATTTATGAAAGAAGAGAGAAAGATGTTATTCCATTCCTGAACTATCCAAGATGATCCTTACAATCCCCTAATCTCGATCTATATAGATATACAAATATTATGGAGGAAAAGTGAATTATAGTTGTAACTAACTTCTTGACAACATGTGCCAACTACCCTTAACTAATTGTGAATTAACAACAACAAATGCAGTAAATCAATACAAAGTAAAATAGGATCATATCAGGTGAATGAAGTTCCAAGAAGAAGAAGAGAGAGGGCTGGGGGCGAAAGAGAGAGGATTGGAAGTTGGGATGGGGGAGGGATGTTTGATAAGATAGGTTTTCAATTTTTTATAAATTGATTATTATTTTTTAATAATATGTTTAATGTAAAATATCGTATTTACTCGCATTTAAATGCGTGTAATTATGTATTTTTCTACTTAGCAACATCAATGTCACATAAGTTTTATTGATGGTCAAATAGGTTTAAAATATTGTGTCATGACAGTTTAAGGTTTCAATTGGCAAAGGGATAAGTCGAAGGATTCATCTGACAAACAGAGTCAAGTATAAGAGTCTCATAGGTCATTCCACATTTTAATTTTAGAATATATATACTCGGAGCTTAAATAAATTGTGTCTGATCTATTCAAGATCTAACGATGAAAAAGTATTTGTGTTATAAATGTAATAGATTTATCAAAAAAATTACTCATATGGTATGGTATGATACGGTACAATATTTGAAATTTTTGTACCATAATTTTGGTATTCGGTTTTAAAACTATTATACTATTATCATACCAATTTAATTCGATATGGTTTGGTATTTTGAAGTGAGGTTTAGACATTTTGCGGTTTGGTAAATCAGTAACCATAATTTGTGTAACTTCGACTTACACATACTCCTATAATAGAGTATTACGACTTCGATAATTCAAAAAATTTCTCAATTGTATCATACTAACACATTACATATGTAGAAATATATATTTATAAGAAAGTACAAACAACTCCTTTTGTTACTCAATTACAATTCAATCAAAATAAAGTAGTCAAAGTTTCATTTTCTAAACATTTTGTTTCTACTAATACTAGGTTTGCACATTTATTAGTATTTTAATAATATATATGTTATTTATGTAATTATATACTTCAGTATGGTATTCGGTATTTCGGTATGTCATTTCTAAATACCAAATACCGTACCGAATTCCAAAAAAACTAAAATGTATATCATACACCATACCAAATACCATAATCACGGTATCAAACATTTTGATATGATATGGTAATTCGATATATATCATACCATGTCCACCCCTATTTGCCTCAAGTATGTATACTCTTTCTCATTCCTCCTCGGTTCTTCCTTCTTCTTCTTTTTAAAAAAATAGTTGCTTGTATATTGTGTAACATTTATTTAAAAATTAATTTTTAATCTTTGATTCTAGGGTTGTCCCACGTATTGATAACTAATTATATTAATTAAATTGTTGTTTGTGTTACAAAATTTCAACTTTTGAGACAAATGGCTCAATGGTGAAGCTACAAAATCAATATATATTACCAAAATATTTTAGAGCTTTGAATTGAATTATTCAAACATTCGTGTTAATAAATTAAGTTTTTACAACAACAACATCTATGGTAATGTTGACGATTATTATATTAGCTTGATATTTTTGTTCAGTTTTAAAATCTAGAACCCACAAACATCAAATTCTTGCTCCATCTCTGAACCCTTGCATTACTAATATCTAGAAATCCATAATATTAATAATACACACCTTAATACACAATAAAATGTATAACTAATGCAAATATTAATTATACATAGCATGAAAACGTGTACCAAACAAGGTACTACTAATACACAAAGGTAATGCATACATTATTTTGTTAATACAATCTACCAAACGACCCCTAAATGAGCAAGAGAGCGCTTAAGGTTGAGAGATTGGCTGTTGCTGGCCAAGCATATGAGCCGACACAGAGGAACTCGTGGCAAAATCCTAGTGGTTAGCAGTTTCTAGAAGGGAATGGAATATTATGTGTTTGAATCAATGTAAAAGATCTCAGGGCCTTTGACTAGCAATTTAACAAGTCACAATTTCTCTAGATTGGCTGAATGGCTGGTCGTTGCTAGCTACGCATATGAGCCGACATGGAGGAACATGTGTCAAATCCTAGTTGTTAATAGTTTCTAGAAGTGCATGGAATAATCGTGTGTTCGGGTCATTATAAGGGTTTTGACTAGCAATATAACAAGTCCAAATTTCTCTGAAATTTTGTGTCTCTTTATTCACGCCAAACAAGAACATAAATTTTCCTTTCTATTTGCATGTTTCCTTCGATTGAAAAACAATAGAAAAATCTTAGCAACCCCTCTGAGGGAGGATAGTATCCCAAGAGATGTGGTTGTTATAGAGCTTGGTGCCAGTGCAGTTCCAGATGTTCTGTAAATTGTCCAAGGAGAGCATGTTTCTATCTAGCTTATGGTTAGAGGTATAGTTTGCCATGATAGCATCACAAAACTTGAGGGCTTTGGTGCAGCTAAAGAATATATGTTCAATATCTTCTTTCAGGTAGTCATAGGTTTGACAACTTGGTTGTATGTTCAGGCCAATTCTGTTGAGGTAGTGGGAGCTAGGATGTCTATTGTGTTGAATGAGTCAGATACAAGCTTTGATTTTATTGGGGCATGCAATTTTTCAAATCCAGTCAAACTTCTTTGTAACATCTCACAAATTTGAAATAACTAAGAAGAAGTTAAAGAATTGGAAATAGCCATTTTTGGAAAGAATATAAAGTCTGGAAAATTTGTTAAGTTAGATTTTTGGTCAATTTCAAATGATCATAACTCTTACCTCAGGATGAGTTAGGTGTGGTTCCAGATATCGTAAGAAATATCGTGGAATAATCTTTCCAATGCCGCCAAGTTTGTGCGATTCCGAGTTCATATGAGTGAGATATGTCTATTCGAAGTTGGGCTGTTCAAATAAGGAAATGTCCAATCCGAATTTTAGAAGGGTAGTTTGGTCTTTTCCTTACCTAATAATTTTATTTCGTTTTGGGTAATTAATAGGGGTCTAAACTGATCTTAGTCAGTTTACGCTTTTGGAAAAAGAGTTAGGGTTTTAGAGAAGAGAAAAGAAGAGGAGAAGCAAGGAAATCGTCAAGTTCTTAAAGCTAAGATCGTGGATTTCGTAAAGGGGCGATCCCTACGAGGTATGTGAGATCACATAGCGTTGTGTTAGTTCACCCACACGCCAAGCATGTTTAATTCATCGTATTTTCGTCCTAAAAAGATTGAGAATTTGATGTTCTTGATAGTTGTTCTTGAATTGATTTTGTTCTTGAATATGAGTTGGAATTAAGGAGATTCTTGATGTTAAAGTGTTGTTTCCTTGAGTTGTTTGGGTTAGATTGTTGTGTATATGATTTGGGTGCATGAATCTAAAGTGAATTTGAGAAAAAAAACTGATTAAAACGATTTAGGATCAGAAAACGAGATCAGAAGTTCATTAGAATTTTGCCTGAAGGGAGGCTGGCGCGACGCGCCACCGTAGCGCCCAAGGGGCTGGCGCGGCGCGCTAGTAGTGCGCCTGAAATGAGCCCCAGCAAGTTGAGGCTGGCGCGGCGCGCTAGGGATACGCCCAGATTGTCGTTTTTCACCAGTTTTTCATCGTTTATCCCGTCTCAATCCTTCTAAAGTGTACTAACACTTACTATTGATTCTAACTACTCTAAATGAATTCTAAACATCTAGAAATCATCCAGAAACATGAATCATAACATTGAATCCAAAAAATTCAAATTCAAGGAAAGTTAAGAGTCAAGTCTAGGAAGTTCTTAGAGTCTTTTCAAGAAGTCTTTCACAAACGTTTTAACTTTTTTTAAGACTTAAGTTTCAAGTTAAGCAAAGAGTAAAGAGTTGAGTTCATTTTTCTCAAAAAGTTACAAGGGAACTAAGTATTCCCAAGAGTTTAAAAATGTTTTCACATTTGAACAAGAAAAGGGAAACACCGATTTCCAAGAGAGCTTTTAAGCTAAGTTTTGAGTAATTATCTCAAATCAATGAAAGAAGTTTGTTTTAAAAACACATGAGCTAAGTACATTTTGGGAGTAGTATTGAGCACTAATATGGGGATGCGAGTTCATAATAACTCAAGTCTCCATAAACCATGTAGCCATCATGGGTAGTAAATGATCATACTTTTTAGATGACTTCTTAAGAAACTTTTAGCATAAGACTAGTTGATCCAATTAGTTAAGGCGTTCCATATGACGATAAAGTATAGGACAGTTCTGGCAGCGTGGACAAGAAGTTGTATCACCACTTAGGCTCATATTGATGGTTGTCGGTTAGAGAATCTCCCACAGAAACTATATTACTTTGATATATGAGTAAAGTTGAGTTTGTTATTGCATATCCTTAACAAATTGAGTTGTTACTTACTGTTATAAATGTTTTGTATAAATTCCACTATTATTGTTGTTTTACACTGCATTTTGAGTTGAGTTATTCATGAAGTTAAGTAAAGCCAAGGTAAGTGTTCCTTTCAGATCCTTTTCAAGCTTAAGTTTTGTTTAGCTTTCCAACTCGCATACTCGTACATTCAATGTACTGATGCTAGACACAGGTAACCATGATCAGCATCCAGTGCCTCGTTGATCAAGTTGAGCACTCAGAGTCAGTTGGTGAGCCTCTTTACATTCTTGAGGATCCTTTTCATAATCGTTTAGCTTTTAGTTGTTAGGATGATCGGGGGTCTTGGCCCGACATCCCTCTTTGTTTTAGAGGCTTCATAGATAAGTAGGTTTAGTTCTTTAGTCTTTTCGTTTTCAGTTGTATACATTAAGACTTGAGATGCCATTTTGGCCAAGCTTTATATCTTTTAAGTTATATTTTGAGACTATCTTTTATGTTAAAGTCTTCCGCTGAGTAAGTAAGCCAGGCCAAGGGTTCGCTTGGGGCCAACAATGGTTCCCGAGTGCTAATCTCACCCAAGGTATAGGCTCAGGGAGTTACAAACTTGGTATCAAAACACAGAGTTCAAGAGTCCTAGGGAGTCTATGAAATCGTGTCTGTAGAGTCCTCGTTAGCGGTGTGAAGCGCACCACATCTATAATTAGGAGGCTGCGACACTTAGGAAAATTATCTCACTTCTTTCACACTCATTTCATGTGTTAGAGTTTGATCTCTAAAAAGTTTCCTTCTAATTCGTGCTTGCGCGTGTTTTCATATAATCACGCCTTCACGAAGAGCTGTCAGAGGTCGTCCTGCTAGGTGTAATGTTGAGGAGCAAGGGGTACCCAATGCACCTGAAGTGCAACCCTAAGAAGAAGTTACCAATGCTGAGTTCTATGAGGCTATTCGGATGTTGAGCCAAGGTGTGACCAGCCAAACTGGGCAACAAAGAGGAGCTAGACAGGAAGTGACTGATACTTCGAGGATCCGAGAGTTCTTGAGGATGAATCCTCCAAGTTTCACGGGTTCAAGTACTATTGAGGATCCATAGAGTTTTGTTGGGGAACTGGAGAATGTATTTGAGGTTATGCATGTTGCCGATACTGAACGAGTTGAACTAGTTGCATATCAACTAAGAAATATTGATAGGACTTGGTTTGACCAGTGGAAAGAGGGTAGAGTTGATGATGCACCACCTATGAGTTGGGCATGTTTTGAGGAGGCCTTCTTGGGGAGTTTCTTCCCCCGAGAACTGAAAGAGGCTAAGGTACGGGAATTTCTTACCCTTAAGGAAGAGTCACTGAGTGTTCATGAGTATGGGTTGAAGTTCACCCAACTATCCCGTTATGCTCCGGAGATGGTTGCGGATATGAGGAGTAAAATGAGTATGTTTGTTGCTAGGTTGTCCCGTCTATCAAGCAAGGAGGGCAGGGCAGCAATGCTAATTGGGGACATGGATGTATCAAGGTTGATGGTCTATGTGCAGCAGGTTGAAGAAGAGAAACTGAGGGATAGAGAGGAATTCAGAAATAAGAAGGCTAAGACAGGGAATGAGTTTGGGCAGCAGAAAAGTAATGTGAACCATTCGTCCTTTCAGCAAAAGCAAAAGGGACCAGCTCCATCATCCACTAGTGCACCTGCACCCAGAAACAAAGGTGAGTATAATGGTCAGAATTCGCAGAACTTCAGAGCTAGATCTGTACAGTCTCAAGGTAGTGTGGCATAAGAAGGTAACTAGGCTCCTGCATGTTCTGGGTGTGGTAGAACCCACCCAGGTAAGTGTCGTGATGGCCAGTCAGGTTGTTTTAAGTGTGGACAAGAGGGTCACTTCATGAAAGAGTGCCCTAAGAATAGGCAAGGTAGTGGAAATCAAGGCAATAGAGTCCAATATTCATCAGTTGCTCCACCAGCCAGGGCTGCACCTAGAAGAGCTACTTTCGGTACTGGCGGAGGAGTAAACCACCTCTATGCGATCACTAGTCGTCATGAGCAAGAAAATTCTCCAAATATTGTCACTGGTATGATTAAAGTCTTTAATTTTGATGTTTATGCTTTGCTAGACCCAATAGCAAGTTTATCTTTTGTAACCCCTTATGTTGCAAATAAATTTGATGTTATTCCTAAGAAACTCTGTGAACCCTTTTGTGTTTCTACACCGGTTGGGGAATCTATTCTAGCTGAGCGAGTATATCGTGATTGTGTCATTTCCATCAATCACAAAGACACCATGGCTGATTTAATTGAGTTAGACATGGTAGATTTTGATGTCATTCTAGGTATGGACTAGCTTCATGCATGTTATGCGTCAATAGATTGTAGAACTCGAGTTATCAAGTTTCAGATTCCTAATGAGCCACTCATAGAGTAGAGTAGTAGTTCAACAGTGCCTAATGGTCATTTCATTTCATACTTTAAGGCAAGAAAGTTAGTTTCCAAGGGGTGTGTCTATCATTTAGTCCGAGTTAATGACTCTAAGTGTTGAGGTACCTCCCATTCAGTCAATTCCTATAGTAAAAGAGTTTCCAGAAGCCTTTCCAATTATCTACCCGGAGTCCCTCCTGAGAGAGAAATAGACTTCGGTATAAACATTCTTCCAGATACTCGTTCTATCTTTATTCTGCCATATAGAATGACACCAACAGAGTTGAAAGATCCTAAAGAACAATTGAAAGATCTCTTTGATAAGGGTTTCATTCGACAAGTGTCTCACCTTGGGGCACTCCGGTCTTATTTGTGAGAAAGAAAGATGGTTCCCTTAGGATGTGTATAAATTATCGCCAATTGAACAAGGTTACCATCAAGAATAAGTATCCTCTTCCGAGAATTGATGATTTTTCCTATCAGCTTTAGGGTGCTTCTTATTTTTCGAAAATAGACCTTAGATCTGGCTACCATCAGTTGAAAGTAAAGGAGTGTGATATACCCAAGATAACATTCAGGACCCGTTATGGTCATTATGAGTTTCTGGTCATGTCATTCGATTTGACTAATACACATATAGTGTTCATGGACCTTATGAATAGAGTTTTCAAACCTTATTTAAATATGTTTGTTATCGTCTTCATTGATGACGTACTAATCTATTCATGGAATGAAGAAGATCATGCTAGCCATCTCAGAATAGTTCTTCAGACTTTGAAAGAAAAGGAGTTATATGCTAAGTTCTTTAAATGTGAGTTTTGGCTTGAGTCTATTGTGTTCTTGGGCCACAAGTTTCCAGTGATGGAATTAGAGTTGATACCCAAAAAATAGAGGTAGTGCAGAATTGGCCTAGACCCACATCTCTAACTGATATTAGGAGTTTCTTGGGTTTGGCTGGCTATTGTGAAGGTTCGTAAAGGGGTTCTCATCTATTTCATCCCCTTTGACCAAGTTGACTCATAAGACAGTGAAGTTTCAATGGTCTGAAGATTGTGAGAAAAACTTTCAGGAATTGAAAACGAGGTTGACTACTACCCCAATATTGACCTTACCAAAAGGTACTCATGGTTTTGTGGTGTACTGTGATGCATCTATAGTTGGTTTGGGTTGCATGTTAATGCAAAATGGCAAGGTTATAGCTTATGCCTCCAGACAGTTGAAAATTCATAAGAAAAACTACCCAACCCATGATTTTGAATTGGCTGCTGTAGTATTTGAGTTGAAAATATGACACCATTATCTTTATGGTGTTCATGTGAACGATCACAAGAGCCTTTAATATGTGTTTACTCAGAAATAGCTTAATCTCAAACAAAAGAGGTGGTTAGAATTACTGAAGGATTATGACATGAGTATTCTTTATCACCCAGGTAAGGCTAATGTTGTTGCTAATGCTTTTAGCAGGTTGTCTATCGGTAGTACCGCCCATGTTGAGGAAGAAAAGAGAGACTTAGCAAAGATGTGCATAGACTTGCACGCTTAGGAGTCTGACTGATGGATTCCACAAAATGAGGAGTAGTGGTAATAAATGGGGCTGAATCATCATTAGTGTCAGAAGTAAAAAAGAAGCAAGACCAAGATCCCATTTTTCTTGAATTGAAGGCAAATGTTCATAAGTAAAAGGTACTGGCTTTTGAACAAATGGGAGACGACATTTTGAGATATCAAGGTAGATTGTGTGTACCAATGATGGATGAACTCCAAGAGAGGATTATGGAGAAAGCTCATAGCTCCAGATACTCCATTCATTCGGGTTCCACAAAGATGTATCGTTATTTGAGCAAAGTCTATTGGTGGAGTAGTATGAAGAAGGGCATTGCTGAATTTGTTGCTAAGTGCTTGAATTGCCAACAAGTTAAACTAGAGATCAAAGGCCCGGTGGTTTGTCCCAGAATATAAAACTTCCGGAATGGAAGTGGGAGATGATTAATATGGACTTCATCACAGGTTTACCAAGGTCTCATAGGCAGCACTATTTTATTTAGGTGATTGTCGATAGAATGACAAAATCAACCCACTTTTTGCCGGTTAAGACTACCCATACAACAGAGGATTATGCCAAGTTGTATCTTCAAGAAGTGGTTAGACTTCATGGAGTTTCGGTCTCCATTATTTCAGACAGAGGTGCGCAATTTACTGCATAGTTTTGGAAATCATTCCAAAAAGGTTTGGGTTCAAATGTGAACTTAAGTACTGCCTTTAAATCCTCAGACAGATGGGAAAGCAGATGACACTATTCAGACCTTAGAAGACATATTGAGGGCCTGTGTGATTGATTTCAAAGGTAACTGGGATGATCACCTACCACTCATTGAATTTGCTTACAACAATAGTTACCACTCAAGCATTCAAATGGCTCCTTATGAAGCTCTTTATGGGAGAAGATGCAGATCTCCTATTGGATGGTTTGAAGTTGGTGAAGCAGGGTTGATAGGACTAAATTTAGTTTATCAAGCTATGGAGAAGGTGAAAGTGATTCAAGAGAGGCTGAAAGCAGCACAGAATCGTCAGAAATCCTACATTGATGTTAGGAGAAGGGAGTTAGAGTTTGAAGTAGATGATTGGGTGTTTTGAACCCATGAAAGGTGTTATGAGATTTGGTAAGATAGGGAAACTTATTCCCCGGTATATTGGCCCTTACAAAATATCGAAAAGGGTAGGTAATGTAGCTTATGAGTTGGAGCTACCACAAGAGTTAGCATCAGTTCATCCGGTGTTTCACATCTCTATGTTGAAGAAGTGCATGGGAGATCCTTCATTAATCTTACCAACTGAAGATATTGGGATTAAGGATAGCCTATCTTAGGAAGAGATTCCGGTTCAGATTCTAGATCGCCAAGTTCGCAAGTTAAGGACTAAGGAAATGGCATCAGTCAAAGTCCTTTGGAGGAAACAATTTGTTGAGGAAGCTACTTGGGACGCTGAAGAAGATATGAAGCAGAGATATCCACATCTCTTTGAAACCGGAGAAGTTCCAGACCAAGGTACTAGTTCTATTCTTAGTACTCTTTCATTTATAAGTTAGTATGTTAAAATTGCTTTGCTTGTTGAATGTTTGAGTTGAATGTTAGATGTTACACCCTTAGCCTAGTAAGAGTAATTTCATTCGAGGACGAATGTTCCCAAGGGGGAGATATTGTAACATCTCTTCAATTTGAAATACCTAGGAAGAAGTTAAAGAATTGGAAATAGCCATTTTTTTGGAAAGAATATAAAATCTGGAAAATTTGTTAAGTTTGTTAAGTTGGATTTTTGGTCAACTTCAAATGACCATAACTCCTAGCTCAGGATGAGTTATATGTGGTTGCAGATATCGTAGGAAAGATCGTGGAATAATCTTTCCAACGCCTCTGAGTTTGCACGATTTCGAGTTCGTATAAGTGAGATATGTCCAATCTGGATTTTAGAAGGGTAGTTTGGTCTTTTCCTTACCTAATTATTTTATTTCATTTTTGGGTAATTAATTGGGGTCTAAACTGATCTTAGTCAGTTTACGCTTTTGGAAAAAGAGTTAGGGTTTTAGAGAAGAGAAAAGAGAAGGAGAAGCAAGGAAATAGTCAAGTTCTTGAAGCTAAGATCGTGGATTTCGTCAAGAGGCAATCCCACGAGGTATGTGAGATCACATAGCGTTGGGTTAGTTCACCCACGCGCTAAGCATGTTTAATTCAGCGTATTTTCATCCTAAAAAGATTGAGAATTTGATGTTCTTGATAGTTGTTCTTGAATTGATTTCGTTCTTGAATATGAGTTGGGATTAAGGAGATTCTTGATGTTAAAGTGTTGTTTCCTTGAGTTGTTTGGGTTAAATTTTTGTGTATATGATTTGGGTGTATGAAACTAAAGTGAATTTGAGAAAAAGAATCGATTTAGGATCAGAAAACAAGATCAAAAGTTCGTTAGAATTTTGCCTGAAGGGAGGCTGGCGCGACGCGCCCTCGTAGCACCCGAGGGGCTGATGCGGCGCGCTAGCAGTGCACCTGAAATGAGCCCCAAAAAGTTGGGGCTGGCGTGGTACGCCAGAGACGCGCCCAGATCATCATTTTTCACCAGTTTTTCGTCGTTTAGCCTGTTTAAGTCCTTCTAAAGTGTACTAACACTTCCTATTGATTCTAACTATTCTAAATGACTTCTAAACATCTAGATATCATTCAGAAATATGAATCATAATCTTGAATCCAAAAAATTCAAATTCAAGGAAAGTTAAGAGCCAAGTCTAGGAAGTTCTTAGAGTCTTTTCAAGAAGTCTTTCACAAACGTTTTATCTTTGTTTTAAGACTTAAGTTTCAAGTTAAGCAAAGAGTAAAGAGTTGAGTTCACTTTTCTCAAAAAGCTATAAGGGAATTAAGTATTCCCAAGAGTTTAAAATTGTTTTCACATTTGAATAAGAAAAGGGAAACACTGATTTCCAAGAGAGCTTTTAAGTTAAGTTTTGAATAATTATCTCAAACCAAAGAAAGAAGTTTGTTTTAAATACATATGAGCTATGTACATTTTGGGAGTAGTATAGAGCACCGATATGGGGACGCGAGTTCATAATAACTCAAGTCTCCATAAACCATGTAGCCATCATGGTAGTAAATGATCATACTTTTTAGATGATTCCTTAAGATGCTTTTAGCATAAGACTAGTGGATCCACTTAGTTAAGGCATTCTATATGACGGCAAAGTATAGGACAGTTCTAGCAGCGTGGGCACGACGTTGTATCACCACTTAGGCTCATAGTGGTGGTTGTCGATTAGAGAATCTCCCACAGAAACTATATTACTTTGATATATGAGTAAAGTTGAGTTTGTTATTGCATATCCTTAACAAATTGAGTTGTTACTTACTGTTCTAAATGCTTTGTATAAATTACACTTTTATTGTTGTTTTACATCGCATTTTGAGTTGAGTAAAACCAAGGTAAGTGTTCCTTTAGGATCCTTTTCAAGCTTAAGTTGTGTTTAGCATTCCAATTCGCATACTCGTACATTCAATGTAATGATGTCAGTTTTGTCTGCATCGTCTTATGATGCAAACACATTTAACCAGGATCAGCATTCAGCGCCTCGTTGATCAGGTTGAGCACTCAGAGTCAGTTGGTGAGCCTCTTTGCTTTCCAGAGGATCCTTTTCATAATTGTTTAGCTTTCAGTTGTTAGGATGATCGGGGGTCCTGTCCCGACATCCCTCTTTGTTTTAGAGGCTTCATAGATGAGTAGCTTTAGTTCTTTAGTCTTTCCATTTTTCAGTTGTATACGTTAAGACTTGAGTTGCCATTTTGGCCAAGCTTTATATCCTTTAAGTTATATTTTGAGACTATCTCTTTTGTTAAAGTCTTCCGCTGAGTAAGTAAGTCAGGCCAAGGGTTCGCTTGGGATCAACAATGATTCTTGAGTGTCAATCCTGCCCAGGGTGTAGGCTTGGGGCGTGACATTCTTGCTCTCATGGTTTGTGCTGATTTTGGAGTGAATAAGCTTGTATGCACTCGCTGGTGGTAAACTCACCATTGCTGTACAGTCCCCAGATGGGTCGATCTTCTTGAGGGATTTACACGAATAGCCTCAATGCAAGCATTGATATCTTCAGGTAGGTGGAAAGCAATGTTGTTTAAGTTCCAATTTCTATTGCTGTTGAGGTCCCTGATTAACATTTCTTCCTCTCGCTGATTTTGAGGTCCTTGTATATATCATCTTCCTTATGGAGTGTTGATGGGGGATCCATTTCTTTTTAAAGAAGTAAACTCTGGTTCCCTTATTAACAACCCACCTCAACCCCTCTATGGCTTCATTCCAACCTTTTAAGATGCATTTCCAAGTTGTTGAAATAGGCTTTCTCCTCCAATCCCTCTATGGAGTATTATATTTATTGTTGGGTTGTTTTATTAGCCTTCAGGCCAAACTAGCATGCAACGTTTTGCTTTTAACTTCACTTCCCTCCATCATTTCTTGGGCTAGTGATGGTATTCCAACTGACCAGGTGCATGCATAGCTCTTCACTTCGTGCTTTGTAGGTTAGTATATATATTTTCTTTTAATTGTCTTTTCTTTTTATATTTATTTCATTTCTTCTTTTTAAATTAAAATTACTAACTCACACTCCTAATATGTGCTTGCAACTCAGCCATTTCATTGTCACAACACTTTAGTCAATTGTCAAATATATATTTTCATTGAATTTAAGTGTTGATCAGTTCAAATTTTTCAAAGTACATGAATCAGGATAACAATTCAAAACAAATATAAAAGTCTATAAAGTCAATTTTTTTCCAAACCAACTACATCAGTTATTTTTTGACATATGTTTATTTGGAGTTATAGATAAAAAATTTTAACTATATATATAGTTAAAAACATTATATTTATTTTGTTAATTTAAAGATAATGTTTTAATGACATACGTGTTCAAATTTAATTAAATTGTAATAATTAAACACATAAATCAATATAAAATCTATAAAGTAAAAAATGATACAAGACCTTGTCTAATTTTTAAAATTACTAATAATACACCATATCAAATTTAAAAAAAGTATATATGCGAATTTAATATATCTTTAAATATGAATATGAAAGAACAAGTAAGTTGAACATTTCAATAACACTCGATAAAAATTAAGCATTATTTAAAATATATAACAATAGATACACTATATAGTTCTATTAAACACTCAATGAGAGAATCACAAATATTTCTTTAACATATATTTTAAAAACAAATTCTTATATAAAATTTAAAGAATATATAAATAATTATATGTCGGTTTGATTAAAAAAAAATCGCTCATATCAAATCAAACNAAATCAATATAAAATCTATAAAATAAAAAATGATACAAGACCTTGTCTAATTTTAAAAATGGGAAAATGGACAAATATACCCCCGAACTATCATAAATGGTATGTCAATACCCTCCGTTATACTTTAAGGTTGTATATACCCTTACCGTCAATATTTTGGATCATCTATACCCTTAAGACTAACAGATTCACACATGACATCATCTAAATAACTTACCTAATTTTATTTATTTATTTATCCAAAAAAATTGAAAACCCACCCATTTTCTATACTTTACCCACCCATGGCCCAAATTAAAATATCATGACATTTAAAACTAAAAATAAAAAACATAACTTTTCATCTTCATTAAAAATCAAATAAAAAGGAGAAGTGTTCTTCAATTCATTTTCCAAATCTCACAAACAAAAACCTAGAAGCATATTATTTCAATCAAAATCAAGAAATCAATTTCATTTTTTTTTTGGTTCAAATCAATTTATTATTTGTTGAAAGGGGTTGAGAAAATACTACCACCATTGATGGACAAAGCTTCAAGCTTTAAAGTGGGTCTACAATCAAATCAAAAATTTCAAGCTCAAATTGATTTGTTATTATTGAAATGTGTTGAAAATATTTTGAAATAGATGATGTATAAAACACCCAATAACCTAGATTCCTACTGTGCTAAATGAAGATGAATTTAATTTTTTTTTGTTTAGCAAGCATAAAGCTACATATTTAAAAATTTGAAAGACACAAGATTCACATAACTTGCAGGGACGTTTGTGAAAGTGAAGAAAATAGTAGTTTTAGTGAACAAGTGATCTTCTTCCTTGAAAGATGAGTTCTTGATTCCATGGCTATGGTGGGTTGTGAAGAATAAAGGGATGATTTTTGATGAAAATGAAGAGTGGATTTTAGCACCACCCATTTTGGTTGTGGATCGGGTGGATTTTTAATTTTTGGGTAAAAAATAAATAAAATCGGGTAAATCATTTAGATGATGCCACGTGTCCATCCGTTAGATTCAATGATATATACAACCCAAAAGAATGACGGTAAGGGCATATACAACCTTAAAGTATAACGGAGGGTATTGGCATACCATTTATGATAGTTCGGGGGTATATTTGTCCTTTTTCCCTTTAAAAATTACTAATAATACACCATATCAAATTTTAAAAAAGTATATATGCGAATTTAATATATCTTTAAATATGAATATGAAAGAACAAGTAAGTTGAACATTCCAATAACACTCGATAAAAATTAAGCATTATTTAAAGGATAAATCACATAAATATGCTATATTAAAAAAATATTTACCATCTATGACAATATAATTTTTCTAACTAAATATAACAATTTTTTGGAATTAAGAAATGTACTCACTTGCCTCTTTCTCGGCCGTTTTTCCTCTTCCTCTTTTTTTTTTTTTTTT